>NC_132816.1:19751314-20051314 GCF_048594095.1 Paramormyrops kingsleyae
CAAGGTAGATGGCGTAAAATTCCCGTGCTAATCTCGGTCACTGACCCTGCTTGACGGTAAAGAAATAAGTTAAACTTAGAAAAACGAGTTACCTAGCTGCCTCAAAAATATGAGTTGTTTCAAATCACTGTCTTCAGTATAAAGGACTTGAAATGAAAAATACATCAAATTTACTCGACGAAGGCTACGTTCGCACTGCAGGCCTAGGTACTCAATTCGGATTTTTTGCTCAGATTTTTTATTTTTTTTGCCTGCTCGTATTATTTTGAAAATGTGGCCAATATCAGTTTCCAGTGTGAACTGGTCAAGGTCCTGAACTGAGATGCATGCGCAGAAAAACAACGTTTTTATGGTTCCATGCGCAAGCTGAAGTGTAGCGGAAGCCAGTGACATCATCACCTGAGGAGGGGGATGAAGAGAAAAATAATAATATGGCTTTTAGTGGAGTGATGACTACTATAGTTCTGTACGGAGGTGTGTGTAAATGCGGAGTTGGAAACAGAATTACAGCGTAAAAATAATTTTGACTTTCATTTGTTTCAGTGTATTATTTTGAGTGTACTTGAGAGCATTACTCTGTGCTGCAAAAACAATGTTGATAGCTTAAATTTGCCCACCTCACAAACACCTGTGGCATTAAAGTGAACAAAATTTATGGTACGAGTCTTGGGAAATATAATAAAACAGTGAGAAATTACTGTTAAACAGCTGCTGCAATTGGCCATATCTTCTTAACCAGAAGCCCAAGACTGGTAATCAAAATGGCCACTCAGCATAGGTGTCAGTGTAAAAGCAGTAATCATTGACAAAGATTATAAAGCTTGCTAGACTGCATAACATAATTAATTATTTAGCAGGGCTGAGAGAAGGCGAGAGCTCCCCTAGTGGCGATAGGAGTGCATTTTCCCCAGAGAAGATATAATGGGTGGCGGCATCTTTGCGTATAAGACCGCAACTTGGCACAGAAGAACAAATCAAATCTTTTTGTTCATTTAATATCATATTTTTTACCAGGCTTAATATTTCGAAACCCGCTGCAATCGAGGATGGTATGTCACAGATATTAGTCTCCATCACACTTTATTGCTGGTTGTCTTTTAGGGACTTTTGGCTTGCCTGAGTAAATTGCTGTATCCCAGTTGGTCCCTTGGCTTCAGTGCTGCGGTGGCACTTGTAGGCAGGGGCGCCGTAAGGGGGAGGAAAGCTAGGATGATTCCAAGGGCCCCTGAGTGACAGGGGCCCTAAAAAATTAGAAAAATAACTGGATTGGTTTGGACTGGGGGGCCTAATATGATATGCTTTCATGGGGCCCAAAATCTCTAGCAACGCCCCTGCTTGTAGGTGTGTAACTTGTGAAGGACTCAGTGTATGGGGGGCATCAGAGTTAATGGGAGCATCACTTGATGTATTTTGTTTCTGGGGAGGGAGGAAAGACATGATAGTGACTGACTGGGAAGGATAACGACTTCAGGTTTTCCTTTCCACGTCCTTCACTCCAACCACGGCGCCTGCCCATCTTTTCTCCCAGTCAGAAACCTCCCCCTAGGACAAGGTGAACCTAACTGGTCCACCCAGGCAGCTACAGGAGACCCCACATAGCCCCCCCCCCCAGGGAGGGCAAAGCCTCACGCATCCACAAGGGTAGATCCCCTCAAGACCCAGTCCAGTGGCTGCAGTCAGCAGCAAACATATTTATCTATATCTGAGGGTGTTTGTTCTCTTGTCCTAATCAACACCATTGCAGTGGATTTAAAAAAATACAAATCTGTGTGTTTGACTAAAAATGTAAATAGGAAGTACATTTTTATTGTGCAATTGTTTTGTCAACGATGTCAATTTGGAATAACAATCTGCGAAAAAAGTCAACATGTTACATCTTTTATAATGTAGTACATTCATCTGACCACACTACACTGTCAGAAGAAAGTACCAGTTTGAGGTATAATTACTTGTCACTGGGGCTGTACCCTCAACGGTCTGCCAATTGTACTCTCAGCTGTAGGTAAATGTACCTTTTAAGGTACAGAAATGGACTCTTAGGAATATTTTTGTACCATTGAGGTGCATTCATGCTCTTTGAGCCTTGGGGGACAAAACTGTACCACTATGATGTTTTAAAATATGTTTTATTGTCTGAGAATCTTTTAAGCAATCAGACAGGAATACTGGGTTTAAATCAGAAGATAGATAAAAAAAATTGCACAACAAAAATATACTTCCTATTTATGTTTTAGTTAAACACACAGATCTAATTCATTTTAATTAACAATAATTATTTTTAAATTAGGTTAAAATTTTAATGGATTTTAACAATGAAATCAAGTTGATTGTGTATTTGCTTTTTAGTTTGAGCTAATCTTACTTAATCTAATACTTAATCAAGTTAGTCAACATAATTTAAGGAATAAGTTGTTGTGACACACTATTGTCAAAATAACCTTACATTTCTGTTGACCAAATTTAGAATTTCAAGGTTTCTTATAATTTTAAGGTAAGGTAACGATTTTTTTTAGCTTGTCATTTTTTATTTTTTTTTTTACAGTTATAATAACAATTTCAATGCACTCAAGTTAAATACACTCAAAATAGTACATTGAAACAACTCAAAGTCAAAATTATTTTCTACAGTGATATATACATTTAATTTTGCTTTTAGTTGTAGTGGATACTTTTGGATGGTACATTTATCCAAAGAAACAGTTTATACATTTGGGTAGTTGGACATTTCACCAGAAATATTCACGTTACGTGAGTTTGCTGAAGAGTATTTCAGCTGTCCTTGGAATAAGGGAAGACAAGGTTACACATTAATGTTCATCACTTCACTTGCTGTGAAGACAAAAAAAACCTGGAGTTGGGATTTGAGTGCATGCCTGGGTTGATTTAGAAATTGATCATAATTAGCTCTGAGTCCACAGCCTTAAATCAACAGACTGCTGAAATTCCTGTGAAATGCATTTCATTGATATCCATCTTCAATCCGCTCAGGCTGATTAGGGTCATGGAAGGACCCCGAACCTTATCCCATGGAGTACAGACCACAAAACAGAGCTATAGCCTCGATGGGATGCCAGCCCATTACAGGACACATACACTCACAGAGCATGGGTAATTAAGAAATGGCAATCATCCTAATCACGGGTCTTTGGACCACAGGAGGAAATCGGAGTAACTAGCGAAAACCTTTATGATACGGGACGAGATTCGAAACCCCAACCCTGGAGATGCAGACTGTCCAATGTCTTCGATACTTACTATAAATTTTAAATGAAAAAGTCACATAACAGCAAACAGGTGCACTGTTTGTATAGTTTTTTTTGCATTTAAACAGTAAAAGCCCAAACAGACATAATTAAATTGTATTGCAACGAAATGTGAATGTCCTTTAGGATGAACTGCGTTGTCACGAAGGCCTGGGATATTTACATTTTTTTGCACGCAAACTTTTGGACTGTTAGCTGTTGAGCTATTTATTGTCGTTTTTGTCAGATGCATCTAAACAGCCTGGCCCTGTTTACTGGGCTTATTGTCGAACATGCTGTTTGTACGAGAATTTAAGATCTGACACTGGCTACCATTGGCCCAATTGCCACATCCTGGTTTTTCCCAGAAAAAAAGGCCACATTTGTTATAGTGTGTCTCGGTAATCGTTTTCCAGTGAGTCCAAGGATAGAATAAATATTGAAATTGTTGAGGTTGATTAATGACTCAGCGGCTGCTTCCCGGAGGTCCCCGGTGCTATCGTATCGACTTCGGGAAACTTGGGAAAGCGCGTCTTTGAGGGCCCATCGTCACGGAGCCATCAGGGAGACTTACTGCTCTGGCAGCTTGTCAGCGCTGAGATAGCGAAGCTCGGTCTCAGGCCTGCCGCAGTCACGGCCCCAAATCTGTCTCTTTTAACCCGTCGGGAAAGACCATGTTACCATGACAACGTTTTTTTATATAGGGAGATATTGCCTTGCAAGAAGTATTCATATGCTTCCGCTTGTGTCCCCTTTCCGAGAATTTACTAACATGCAATTTATATTTGTTTGGAGTCTTGACATTCACATTTTGGATTTTCTTGGGCCTTTCTTGAGGAATATGTCATTATTCAACCCGCAGAACACAGTCAGTCCATATCTTATGCAATTTTTATATATATACATGCACACACACACATATGCATATGTAAATGGAAGCTTTAAAACTAACCAAAATGCACAATTTCAAACTGGCTGGATTTAGTGTATGTCAGTTTGTCAATTTGACTGGGTTTTTAAGCCCAGTGTGTGTCAGCTCACTGTCTGTTCAAACATCCACAAGCCAGCATCTTAACTCAGCTGTTGTGTAGCACTGGTAGGTGACGATGCTGTACTCATACGGTACTCGTGGTGTACTGTGCATGTACAATGTTTTGTGTCATTTTTCCTTAAACAATACATTATAACAACTACTTTACTGTTTTTACATATAATTTACACTGCATAGATACAGTTCTATAATCTAGGCATGATTTAAAGTATATGACAGGTTTGGAATATGTGTCATTTACATATCATTTTATTTACATACATAGACATATTTTTGTAAAAATGAAACAATACACTTATACAGACCTGTACTTACCACAATAAGGAAGTAAAACACCTAAAAAGTGTTATCAAACAAAAACCTAGTTGAAAACCTAGATGAAAGCAATTATTTTTGCTATTAATATGCCTCAAAGTTTTTTTGTATACAAACTGTTGCTACACTGAATGACATTTTAGTGGGTGTCTTCTGTAGATCAAAGTTAAAACGGGATCGTCAGTATTTTTTGCTCAGAAAATATTCAGATTAAACAAGATACAATCTAATGTATAGGAAAAACATTTTAAGTTGTTTTACATATTTTTTTTGATGCTTGAAACCCCACTTTTGTTTTTTTTAAGCCACATGCAAAGCCCTACATACGGGTTTTGAACATACGCGGTTTTGTGTGAGGGAGAGCCGCTGGACCTTACAGCCCGATGCAGGCTGTCCTGACTCTGCCGTTTTGTGTGCGTGTGAAATTTCCACTCAGTCGCCCCTGTCCGTTTTCCCTTGGGAATCATTCATAGGCAGCGGTATCTATAGTAAGCATTTCTCCGCAGACTCCTAGTAGACTTTGAGCTGGACGTTCACTGGGATGTGGAAATATATTTCCATTAAAATCATAACAGTCAGTACCAGCCGAATGCCGTGTGGAGCCCAAGTCAAGCTTCACGCCCGGGCGTGAAGACGAAGTGACAATGGCTTGTTAAGTTTGGGAAAATAGACATAATTTACGCAAGTATTCAATAAATTTGACTTGAGTCTTCGAGGAGAGATGGAGGAGAATAGTTACCCGCCATTTTATTGTGAACATCTGGAGAGTAAAAAACAGGCAAATCTGATTTAACGGATGTTGTATAAGGAAGGCAGGGAGCTCAACTTCATCGCAGATTTTATTATTATTACTATTATTATTATTATTATTATTATTATTATTATTATTATTATTATTATTGTTGTTGTTGTTGTTTTGATAGGATGTTCAAAATCAGCCTTGAAGATGAATGTTCATCGGCATCGTCCTGACAACCCCCCCCCCCCCCCCCCCAGCCCACTGCACACCCGCCGTGTGCTGACACACCCACACCCAGGTTTCTATAAGCGGCCTCATCTTGTCCCATCATATCCTCTGTTCCCGTGTTTTTGTACTCCTGTCTAAGCCGGGACGCCCCAGAACACAGTGTCTAAACATGTCTGCGTAAGAGGCTTTTTAATTTCTCAGCGTCATGGAAAGGCTGACATGCCGAGAAGGAGACCGCATTGTCTTGGCCGTCGAGTAGGGAGAACAGCCGTTTAGAAGAGGATGCGAGGCAAAAGGCGCTTACTCATCCACATCGCTGAATCGTGATGATACAGATGCACTTTATTACACAAACCACCGGTGACACAACAAAGCAATGCACTCCAAGCCCGCATCAACAGATCCGTCCCGTCAAAAGTGTTTTTTCCTCCAAAAAACTGCATTTTTACATAGCTGAAGCAGCCCCCCCCCCCCCCCTCCGGGAGCCATCGAGATATTAAAGCCGATAATGGCCGATAATGTTTCAAAGGTCAGCGGCCTTTACATAATCCTCCTCCGCTCTAAATGGATACAAAAAACACACTGGTGATGCGGTCATGGTTCTGATGTATAAACATTTCTTCTAAAAAAAGGAAAGAAAAAATACTGAGTCGGTAGTTTTTTTATAGTAATAGTCTAACTTTTTTTTCTAACTGTTTTATATAGGGGGAAAAAGATTTCTCGGAGAGCAGTGACGGTAGATTTGAGCTGTCTCGGAGAATCCTTGACTTCAAACTGTCTGCGTTGCAGAATGATACACCCTACGTACCATATAGCCTATACTGACTGATGCAAGAACGTCAGCCTATAATTTAAAATAATTATTCCAGTTCTTGCATTAATTCTTCGTAAATTTAAGTAGCTATAGCTAGGCCTATTTATTAATCTGTTTGCATATACACTGTTAGTTGTTCTTTGTACTGGGTGTGACTTAAATATAAATGGGGGTTAAAATATTGAATCATAATCGAACATCAATTAAAAACTTCTGAGCGACTTAATTCGTTCAGTACGCTTAAATAGATCATACATGGCTTTAGGTTCCATCTGTGTTTTCTAATGTGATTCCTTTGGCCTATTTCAGCACAAAATTTTACAAAGAAAATATGCTAGTTTAGTTATATATTTCATGGTATGTCAGATGAATGATAGCATCATTCATGAAATTGCACCGCAACGTTAGTATATTAAGGGTTCCTTCTTACCGGATGTGTCTCCTCTTGCTCTGAGTTTCCACTGAATGCGCTGCGAAACCTCAGCTGCGCCGATGCTTTCGAAGGGCCGCAAACCGAAATAATACTGTCTCCAGCGCAGATCGCAATCGGGCTACCTTGCACTCAGGACCAGCGTTTTTACGCTGAGGTGCCTCTTCAGGCGTCGCCGGCCTGTCGCCAGTTCTATTTACATACTACCCTCGGCCACTTAACTGACACCAAGTATGCCGCTCGGTCAGCTTGAAAGTATAGTACACCACCGGTATCAGCTGAAGCCCTGTTCTTTCTGTGTGTCTCTGTTTACATTAAAATTAATCCCCATTAATAGCGCTAGTGCATTAGGGATTCCCAATAGTCCCTAAAGTCGGCTTTAACCTATCAAGAGATTAGTAGTTAAGGTTATATTTGAGCCGCAAAGATCGATGAAGTAGTTAAAACTTTAGATCCAATCGGTGTTTGTTTGGCGACTCGATTCTGCCGAATTGGCCAAGTTGCGCGCCTGATGGTCTGGGAGCGACAACAATGTTGTGATTTTAAAAATGGTGGATACAAATCGAAGGATTATTAAAGGAATAAGTTGCATAGGAATTTGAGATTGTTTCGTACGTGTCCCAAAATAGCCACACTGGTTGTAATTTATGGGAAGATTCCCAAGGAATAACGCGAACAAAATTCGATGATTATGAATCTCTCGGTGTGAAGACTAAGTAATCGCGAAAAGTAATAATGGAAGATTGTTCTGAAATCTGTTAACAAGACGGCGATATTTCATATCGTGGTACACATATCATCACACTGATATGTGTAGGTAATGCAATTAACCTCTGTGTATTTGTAGGTACTGCAATTAACTGATTAAAATGTTTCATCTGTCCTAAGTGAAAATGTACCGTTTCCATTAATATTAGCATATTGAATGTTATATTAATAGGCCTACATATATGGATGGACCTAAGGCCCATTTCAGACTGAAGGAGGAAACACACCACTTCAATATATGTATGTACGAAAGAAATATACAATTTGAAGATGTGAATTACAAATATACACATATACAATATACGCTTGAAGGTTCTACGTATACCTATTATAGTAATTATAATGTTCACATATATAACAATGTATTAATGATACATATCTACTAAATATATGTAACTATATAAATAAATTAATTAGACCTACATATTTATCGGTAGATATATCACAAAATATAACCTATTTAAGTTAACAAAATGCACAGGCCATTCTCCTGTTACTTTGGATGGCCGAGAGAGTGGGATTTTCCAGGTCTGTCATAGTCTATTAAGAATGTTTTGCACATATAGGCTATTAAAAATGTTTTGTTGATACATACTGTGTGAGTATCTTGCGCGCGCGTGTGTTTGTGACGTGCTTTTGTGTTTTATTTTCTCTCATGATCATTAGCATCACGGCTCTGACCGTTTCCCCCCAGAGCTTCGCCTAGGCAGCTTCCGTGGGCTCCGCGAAGCCTGCGGACTGTCTGTTTAATATCCATCGGCCTGCTTCGCCTCAGTTTAAATTCTGCCTGTCTCTTTTCTGCGTCCCATCTCTCGCCCTGACTGGCCTGGTATGCGGCTCTGCAGTTTCCCACAGTTTATACCGACTCCCCTTCGGAGTTTTAACCCATGCTCTTCGCTTTATTTCCTAACTAAATCTCAAGTCTCGTTTTTGTTTAATATTTAAAAGTAGAATATGTTTAGGCTCCGAATCCATTTCGATTACTTCTAAGCGCTAATGTGTTTTTAATATTCCGATTTTTTTATTATTCGAAATATATGTTTTGTTTAAATATGTTCCTAAAGTGGTCGTGTTTTATAGTTTTATAGAGAAATGAAGACATTCACTGATAGTATCCAGTCATTAAACGGTTAACGCTATGTCATTTCCAAAAGGCTGTTTTATAATACGTGGCGGTGGGGAAATTGTGTGAGGTTTTTTTAGTAGAAAATATAAAACGCTGGCGCAAAATTATCTTAGCGAAATTTAACAAAAACACCCCTAACTCTCATTCGCCTGAAACGGTTGTTGATTTAGCAGTAATTGGGCAGCCACGTTCAATCGGCAGTCGTTTATTGTCCGTTTCGTAATTCATTTTCGCCCTTCTGTCCTATATAGTCCCCTCCACTTTTCGCAGTTTTTTTTTTCTTCAACGGAGAAATGGTTAAACATGTAGCAATAAAGGCCTTGCTTTCAGATGCCCGCCTCCCGCTGTAACCCCCAGTTCGCTTGCCCCTGCAAGAGCACGGCTGGGGCGCTACCTCCTAATCAGAACCTCTTTCTCTTTGAACAAAAAGGAAGGAACAAAAGTGAACACATTTTCATCCGTCCCCTGCACGGCCAGCCAGCTAAAATACATTCCCCGCCTCCGCGTCAATGCGGAATATTAGAACGTCAATCCCTCAGCGCCCGGGCCCTTTCTCACCATACCAATCCCCAGCCTGCCTACCACATACCTTTTGTCCATGAATCCAATAAGGACTATTATTCATACTCTCCAACTCAATTCGAGCTGCTTCTTTCAGGGTATTTTAGATGCCTAATCGCGTCCTTAAGGCTCGGCAATGTAGAGAAACTTCCTCCTTTCACAACCATTCGGCACTTGGACAATTAATTCGAGTGTGCCTCGGCTGCCCTTTCTGTCTCCAGCAAGAGATTTACCGTAAGTGGCAAGAGGCAAAGAAAACGACACATCGCTGTAACCAATGCCCAAAAGATTTTTGGTTATTGGGAAAAAAAACACCCTGTGACCACATTTTTCTTCTGTCGTTTGACATTCGTACGTTTCACACGCATTACTGTTGAAGAACAATAAATAAAACACAACGATACCACTGACACACAATGCACTACCTGAAGCACAAGACGCGGGAGAGAGTGACAATCGTCTTTGTATTTAATCTGATGAATAAACACACACAAATGCTGTAAATTATAACAGAACAACGTAAAAAAACACATAACAACCGTAATTCGCAGAATAGACGCTATTTTTACGTCGATAAAATGGTGTCTGCGCCATATATTTGAAACATTTCACCTGAAAATATATTAGATACCGCTAATTGTTCTTCTGAGTAGGAGTGGTTTACAACATGGGGCAGATCATATGTAATTTACATTGTCTAAAATTCTATTTACATGCGCAATAACCTATTCTTCACCGGCATTTTTACAGGCCTATGGAGATTAGATTTGTTGGATTTAGAATGAATCTTATAAACTTGAAATGGGTAGTGACGGATAAGTGGCATTTATTCATAAACCTGGTTATGATCATAACTTGTATATACTTGTATAAATTATAGGTAATAGTAGACAAAACACCCAGCTGTTTTTTTTTAATGTTTGTTAATTTATCCGTATTTGCCGGAAGAATGAAACGTAATGCCTTGTAACCATTAAGTAAAATAGCTTTGGGACAATAATCTTTCAAAAATGACAGATGTATAATTTAGTGACAGCCTATTTTTAATCTATCGCCTACTTCAGCTTTAAAATACACAGTACAAGCATTAAAAACGTTTTCATACTTAGTCCTTTGTAGTGAGGTGTTTGGAGCAGTTCTTAAATCCAGTCGCATTTAACGGCCTTAGACATTAACCAAGAAACTACATATTTATGAGAATATTATTCTTTTTCAGCTGGGACCTAAATTATATTTTTATAGTTTTTTTAATGTCGTTGATAAAACTTAAGGACATTCTAGCGATTAGATTGATTAATCAATATATTATTTTATTTTTCCAGTAAAGCACACCGGTGTCCTTCGAACACTTAACACTGTGAATTTTGTACGAAGTTATCCGGAAATCTTTATACAGTACTGGCATATTAATGACCTTCAATTCCAAAGGTCATAAAGTTCATGTTTGTTTATACGTGAAAATCCTCAGTTTCATTCTAGATAACAGAAAAGTAGACTGTTGCGTCATTATTTTGTTTGAATTCTTCTGTGGATCCCCGATTCATTTCTGGGACCGTTACACTATATACCCCTGCCTGTTACTGACAGAAAAGTAAACATTTGGATTTTCAAGATTTCCCACAGTCTACAGCCCACGCTTTATAAATGCTTCTAGGCTATTATACAAAACACTGTTTTGGTAATACTGCAGGCATGTAACAAACTTGTGAATATGATTAATAATCTTCGGTATGATATATCAGTAACATCATTGTGATATAAACGGGAAAAATTACGACTTGTGGCCTGTTTTGAAGCTACCACGCTCGGATTCCCTGCAGCGTCCCTTGACACGGTGAAACCGCCGTTCCTTGGTGCGTTTGCGGCTGAGGTGAGCCGCTGATGTGGTTCGCGATATTACCGAGGTTCACGTTCATAAAAGCGTTAGCAGCCGTCGTGGATGGTAGTGCGGGAATACCGGAGTAAGTGCAGCTGTAGCTGCTGTTATAAGTTGGGTTGTTGTAGCTGTAAGCCGGATAGCCGTTGTAATTGTACGGGTTTGTCCCGCAATACGGTGCGTTATAATTCTGCGATCCCGCCAAGCATGGTTTGCCATCACGGACCAAAACTGGAACTGCCACTCGTCTGGGTGGAGGTGGGTGGTGGTGTCCTGCCATTTCCAGCGACTTGTCCTGGCGCTGCCGCTTGCATTTGTACCTTCTGTTTTGAAACCATATTTTGACCTGCGTGGAGGTGAGTTTCAGCGTGCTGGCCAGGTGCTCCCGCTCCGGCGCCGACAGATACCGCTGCTGCTTGAAGCGCCTCTCTAGCTCGAACACCTGGGCCTGCGAGAAGAGCACCCTCGGTTTCCGCCTGGTCCGCTGCTTCTGCGGCCTCTCGGAGTCTAAGTGCCGGCCATCCGCGCATCCATCGGTTTTGGTATCAATACCGCAGCTCTCTGTTGAAACAGTGAAAGCAGAGCAGTGAGAGTCTATATTCTGAAAACACCCCGTCGCCGATTTACCATTATGACAAATGTAGGTGCACATATCGTGCACGTATGTGTGCAAACTTTCCTCACATTGAACGCGACCTATAAAGTGAACATTTCCAAGAATCAACTAAATCATTATCATAACTCATGTTTACTTAACTTGAATGGAATATACCCATTGTAATTCTTAAAATAGGCTTACCTATTTTCCCTCAACTTATTATTGACCGAAAACATAAAACTATTTAGCAGTAGACTTTGGCTCTTTATTGCTTTAGAAACGTTCGTTATAATTCAAGTGAATACTCATCATCGACTTTGAGAAAATAACACCAAGTTAACAGAGTAGCGATACAGCTACGCTTGGCCTAAATCGCCGTACTTTTCTATGAAACGTTCTAATTTTTTGCCAGGTATACTTCATTGGGACATATTTTGGTACATGGCCTACGTATTGCAGACCACGTGACATCGATTATTAAAAGTAATATAAAATTAGGCTGAGATACTGCAATTGAACAGTAATTTAAATAGTGTGTATAATACTTATATCCTACTATTGCTTTTTAAAAGCCATATATTTTCCTGTCATTATATAATTCATTTTAATGAATAAAATAAATATTTTTTACACATCAGACATAGACTTTTTGCGTAGCTGTATTAGGAATTTGTCCGTTTCTTGTGTTGTCCCTCGAAGTCAGGGATTCACAAAGAATAAGGTTACAGCTTTAACGTGTTCGATGAGGCGCTTTGTCAAAGAAAACAAGAGCTATTTTAAAACAAATCTTTAAGGTTTAATTTGTAACTCACTGGTTTCTTGCTCGTCGACATCCCCGTCTAATTTGGAGTCGGTCAAGTGTCCCAGCGCCGAATGAATATACATGTCTGGGGAGAGGCTGGCTTCTCCGGGGCCGTCCCGCACTGACAACGTGCTAAGATAGGACATGTTTTCCTCTCCGTCCGAGAAGCTGGGGCTCTCCCCGGCGTTCAGCATGCAGGAGGGAGGCGTCTGGAAATGCTGGGCTTGTGACAAATCCTGGCTTAAGTGCGCGCGGGGTAGCTCGAGATGTAGGGAGTGGTGCTGCCGAGATTGCTGCTCCAACTTCAGTATGTCTTTGACAGAGAACGGCGTGGAAGTGACCGGACTCGGAAGCATTGTAGCGTCCTGTTCAGTTACATTAAGGACACGAACTCTACCGAAAGCAAATCAGATAACATGCGTCCTTTCAAATGATAAAAATAGTTAAACGTCTAATAAGTTAACATGGGAAGAACAAAGGTGTGCGTTCATTTCCCAGCCGACCAAAAAACAGCAAAACAAAACGGAAAATCACCTTGTACCTGCCTGTTTACCACGCGCAAAAATCAGGTCCAGCGTGCTACTTCTGACAACCACTTAATGTTTTGTTCTAAGAGTCCGTGGATGGGCAAAGCTTCTCCTGCTCGTTGATGTCACGAACCTGGGGGCGGGTTTAGTGCGGGGAGTAACAGGGGGTTCGGCCAGTCCGCTCACAAGCTGGAGAGAGCGCGGGGAACGTGGGACATACATCCCGCCTCCACTGCCTCAGTTCCCCCAGCGCTGAGCCAATCAAATTGACCTGAGAGGTGCATTGATTGACGATATTACCAATACTGGCGTCGTGCCCAGTTTTTAAAGAATTAAGCTTTTTATAAAAAAAAAAACACGTATATTTGGGACATCACGCCGTCTGGGTTATTTTAACTTATCGTTAGTTTGAAGATTGCATCTGTAGTAGGGCCCAGTAAAACACATTCAATCAATCTGATAGCAAGGCAGTAATTTTTGCCTAAATAAAATAGTTTATGCAAAGTAGTTACCGTTTAAACCAGTTATCCAACGATACGTACTGTTACAAGAGCAATTTTATATAATTTTTTGTGCTATGAGACGTTTACTTTTTGTTTGTTTTATATTAGTTTTTTGTTGTTTTCCAACTGTCTGCGTATTTAAATACTGTTTAACTGATATAATAAATTTACTGGCTATTTATCGAATTAATAATACATGTTAACTAATTCTACTGATTATTATAGAAAAATAAAATATAGGCTACTATCGACCGACAGGCCCTAGACATCCAATTAGAAGGCATCTCTTTTTACACAAATACAGAAACACAGTAAAAAAACGATGGCTGATCTTAAGTTATATAATTTACAACAGATTAAAATGAAATTATACCATGCGGACAAATCTACGGAACAGAAGTTTTTGATTTTGCTGTTAGGTTCATTAAAATACTTCCGTTCACTGTCAAGTGTTACTGTGTGCTTATTTTGGGACAGGTAAAATGTTTGGGTCTTAATTTTTCATTTATTTGTGGGGGTGGGGGGAAGCGCACTGGATTACAGGGTTGTAAAGCAAATATAACACCATAAACGGAGAGTCCATTGATATATTCAAACACGCCATTGATATAGAATTCGACACATTTCATCACGTGGGCCTGGAGCTCATCATATAGGCAGCACCGGCCACAAGGCTGGATGCCAGTCCATCGAAGGGCACGTACGCGCGTTCACAGACTAGGGGCAATTTAGAGATACCAATTAGCTCCACTGCATGTCTTTGGACTGCGCCAAGTAACCCGAAGGACATGGGGAGAGCAAATTAACTGTCCTCAGGGCGGGGTCATTATTTTAATTCACAACTATAGACTCACTGAGCCACCGTAGCCTACCGGCCAATGTATAATATATATCATATCGAATACGGTACAAAAACTGTCTGAAGAGTAGGTCTATTCGTAGTGGAGTCTAAATGTGTTTTTTAACCGCCGCTATCAGCAGTTTATTAATAAACCCTTTCGGACGATAAGCAGGCCCCGTCAGCAATTAAAATTCCACAAGGAAAACTGATTGACGTTTTTAGCAAATATAATCTGCTGGTATCAGCTTCCTTTCCGTTTTAAAGGACTTTCAGCGCGCGTCTGTCACTGTATGGCCCGCGGTCCGTCTCTCACTCACACGCACACTCCTCTGACGTCTGCTTACAGTATTTTTCTCCTATCGACACAAGGCAGAGAGGTGTGTGTATTTATTTATCTGATATAAGCTACGTTATCATGGTTTCAGGAGTAACAGGCACTTTTGAAGTATACAGAAGGAGGAAATTAATACGCAACATCATCTTGAGTATTGAAAATGATTGACTTAATTTTCAATTTGTCAAAAAGGTGAGCATTGGTTTATCGTTTAATTGGACATATATATAACAGTCAAAATTATACTCTGTCGGCCTACCAAAACAGGTTTCTCATACACGTGTAGGGCAGTACAAATAAAGAAGTACCCCCACGTGCGCACTGACACCTCTGGCAAGTGTACTACAAATAAAACCTAACGATCCTCTTTGGAGTTATAGAAGAGGGCATATAATTCTAAAGAGTATTTGAAAAGCACGCACAAGTTGTCAAGTTGGGAGAGGGCGGCGAATATTCAGAAGCTGAAGTACTGCGCCGCAAGGTCCGTATTCGCTTCCCGCAAATGCCGCAGAAAAGTCGTTACACTTGCGCAATTCTTAAATATCACATAAATAACAGTGCCACTCGCATGAGTGTAACTGAAAAATACAAACGAACAAAGTGCTTATCAGGAAACCTAGACCTAAGCAAAAAAAATCAATGCAGATATTTTACACTGGCCCATGGCTTGTGTTTTGTAATTTACTGTTGTATAATGCACCCATATATTCAGCCCTCGATCCATCCATCAATACGTCAATTTATCCATCTTCCAACAGATTGTCCTGGTCAAGGTCGCGGGGGAGGGGCTGGAGCCTACCCAGGGTGCATAGACACAAGACGGGGGTAGACCCTGCACAGGATACCGGTCCATTGCAGAGCACATATACACACTCACACGCACAAATATACAGTATGGGCAATTTAGTGACGTGGTGTAGTGTTCAGATCAAACGGGAGATACAACTGACAAACGCGTGCTGGAGGTAAACAGCGCGAGAGAAATTAAATTTAATGCAAGCAACTCTACGTCGTGGCGCACTGGTCAGCGTTTTATTATAAACATATTCTAATGGGTTACTCTGCTTCATTTGGCAAGAGAAAGTGAAAAAGAATGCTGTTTTTTTCTGAATTATCTCATAACTGAGTTACAAATTATCGTGCGCATCAAGATTGCCATACGTGAAGTCGGCAAGCAGAATTATTTATATTCACCATAAACCATATATTTATATACACCATAGGAGTAATGCAGACGATTTCCTGTGTAATATACAATATCATCAATATAAAAAAAACTTTAAACCGTGACATTTAATGATTTTTAATGTATAAAAACAATATAATTTCAATGGGAAATAGCCTATACTGGTTTAACTTTTTATATAAAACGGTAGCAAGAAAAATTGGTTATTAATAATTTTGTAATCAGCAAATAATTATACTGAGCTGACGTTATAGCATGGGTAATGTCTGAACTCCGTTAGAAAGTTTTCCTCCTTTCAATTAATTAAAAATAGTTCATATGTTACTATAGAAACAAGAATTTACCAGGCTGTGCTGTGATTCTGTGTAAACAGAACTAAAAACACGATTAATGAGCTCGGAGATTGTCATGCAGACAAAGGAGTATAAGAACCTTTGGTTCGGTTTAGTTTTGCAGATGCGTTTCCTTTGATTCGCGCATACATCCGAACCTCTTTCCGTTTCGATTAAATAAGAATGCGGTTCCGATATATAAGTTTATTGCCCCTTTTCCCCCGAAACTCACTTTTATGATTTAGGTGATTCTAATTCCTTTAAGAAGAAAATGCAATTAATGGCAACACACAGACACAGACACACACACACACACACACACATATATCCATGGCGATTCAGTAGTTTCCACATGCACAAATATAAAATTCCGAATACTGAAGTTCAGTCAACTACTACTAGGCTATTACTCCTACTATAATTGTTGTTGCTGTTGTTAATGACTCAGTGCAAGTTCTTTATAGCACTACTCCTACATTTAAATATAAATTCCAATTGTCTATATTAGGTGTTACTATTTCAGAGGGTCGGGACGTTGTTGTTGCTCTTCCAAATGTATCTTCTGTCTATTCACACAGAACCCATATAATTTGGGTAGCGTCCTAAAAATTGTTCTAATAGAAAGTTCGGGCCGTAAGCAGCGGGAGACCAGCTTACACGCGCGTATGAGGCAGGTGGTTGTTGCGGTTCCACCGCTGATAATTATAACAGAAACAACAACACAGTGTTTTGTCGTTGTCATTGTAGCCTTACTCATCATCCTCAGATGTTCTAATACTGATTAGGTGGCATTTTACATTTAAACATTACAGGGTTTGTATCAAGAATTTAAATATCTCTTTTTGAGTGTCATTTTACCCGGGATTATTATTTTAGTCATCGTCACTTTATCATAATTTTTATTATGGTCCGTAATCTGGCTCGGAAACAAAGAAGAGGAAAGTGTGTTAAGACAAAAATGTTACTGGATAAAATCCAGACCAGGGATTTTCTCACCTTATTATCCATCTTCGCTTTGCAGCGTTTCGTTGTGAGGACTGATGGAAACCAGAACACACACGCGCAAGGTCTCAGCTGGTCCTTCCGGGACCCCTGCGGAATTTGTCACAGTACCTCCGCCTCGCGGAGGATTTGCTGGGCTGTGGTTCTGCGTGGCCGGGCGGGGAGAGTCCACAGATGAGCTCGACCTGACTGGGAAAGGGGAAATCGATTGGGAAAGGGGGGAATTACATTATTCCCAGCTTTAAGTAAACCATCGATAAAAATTATATATATATATATATATATATATATATATATATATATATATATATATATATAGTAGAAAATTACCAGAACAGATATATATCACGCAATTTGATATCACGATGACTGCATTTTGCTTTGTGTCTTTTTTAAGTGTGTGTGTGAAGTGATGGGGGGTGGGGGGGGGGTGGTTTGACATACCATTTACGTGCATTTCAGAAGGTAACAAAGGGAGATGTTTCACCTCTTGTCTCCTGTCATTTGTGGCCAAGTGTATAGGCGCCAGTGCCGAATGCTTGGATGCTGCTAAAACCAAGGGAAGAAAGGTTAGGGCGCGAGACGAGATAATCTCATCCGCGCGCCATCAGCAGAGTGCTGTTTAGATTAGGGCCGCGTCTTCCGCCTTGGCCGCAAGATGCATGTCTTCGAACGGGCAATTTGGAAGAGTGAAAGGGCAACGACAGCGGATCGCGTTTAGCCAAAACACGCCCTTTGCACTTAATGTTACTTAAAGAATGTGTATCATTAGTCTTTTGTTTGTTTGTGTGTGGACCATGGATAATTAGACTATTTTTATAAGGTAAGATTATTTAAACCAACAATGTAAACTGTTTCGTTTTTCAAAAAACAACATAAAAGTAATCTGAAAGTTTTTCAAATATGTTTGGTTATTGTTCATGGGTTTTCCTATTTTAATGGATATTGAAACAAATATGGCAACTGATAAGGCTTTGTTTGTATTTTGTTGCGCGTATATTGGTGACATTTGAATTGCTCATCCGCATAATATTTATTAGTGTGTCAGGAAGATCGAAGAGAATTGATACATATATACTGTTTGAGCGGCAGAACCAGCAGCATCACACAAAATACCTTCTTTTGATGTCTTATAATAAATGTTTTTATGTCCTGGTTTCAGATTGCTATTATAAATAAATTAAGTATTACTCATTCATGTGTAATTGCAACGAAAGTGATTCAGACTAATGCTTATTTGGACCGTTTACATACACAGTTAATCAGTAGGTGATCACTCTCTATTTTGATTGAAATCCCCATACGTTTCCTTAATTCGCGCATTGCCTTTCAAACACTCTGAATAAAAACGGCATGTAAGTACATAAGGGCATTTACAATGTTTAAAGAGTGAATAATGATTATTTCCTCACATAATATGAGTTAACCGATGAGTAATAACAACTCACAGTAAGTCATTATCCGGGAAATAATAAGCCCGCAGGGAAATGACACAAGAAGTAATTGTTTACAAATATTGAAGCATTGCGATGAAACTAGGGGTTGTATATAACTTTTTTTAACCGTTATACGGAAAATGTAATGGCGGAATTTTCATGTAGCGTAATCTTCTAAATACGCAATAATAGGCCTAAACTTTATAAATAAACTACTGCCGGCCTTAAACAATTATGAATCAGTAGAGGCGGGCAGTTGCGCTCCTAACTCAAAAGCCTCAACAGAGATAACAGACGCGACATAAACACAACAACTGGTGTCATCGTCCCCCGTAAATCCGCAGGTCTGTAACTAATCACTTACGTAAAAGTCAGCATACACGGCTGGGCTGACATGATATTTTTTGCCCGATTTCCGGCAATTGCTTACTGTTTACTAATTATTTCTAACGCTCAGGCTATTTTCAAATGGACCACACACAGTGCAGGTAAAATATACTATATAACTGGAATTATTCGTTTTGATAACATCGTATCATATTGCGCATAATCGTGAATACATTGCCGCGGGGCTGCGAGTCGCGATGCGTTGTCTGCCGTTACATGCCAGGCAGATAGTGACCCGGAGCCTCGCTGGAGATGCACGTGCGCCGCGCTCGGTGTTTTTGTTTGGGCGGCAGAACCAGCAGCCAGGCTCGTTACGAGGCCATCTGGGCGAGTGTGATGCATTTCCATTGATCCGTTAAGTGTTAACTGACCACGAGGGGCACAATCTATTTGACTTTGTAAATTACCGCGGATAATCACTGTCAGCAACTGGGCCGCCCAGGGGTGCGTTTCTCGAACAACGACGGAAGTTAGCATTAACGATGCATCGTAC
The DNA here is from genome assembly GCF_048594095.1 of Paramormyrops kingsleyae. Lineage (NCBI taxonomy): Eukaryota > Metazoa > Chordata > Actinopteri > Osteoglossiformes > Mormyridae > Paramormyrops > Paramormyrops kingsleyae. The sequence goes on from NC_132816.1 coordinate 19,770,906, forward strand.
TATGGTAGTTCAAACTAACCAACATCCGACCAACGACTGTTTCTCGAAACCGTCGTACCACAGTTGTTCGAACCACGTTAGTTAGTTAGTTAGTTAGGACTTATGTAGTTGGAACTACAGTGGTTCCAGCGCTGATTGGTCAGACTCACGGCTAACCTACCGTAGTTTAAACCACAATGGTTCCAGCGCTGATTGGTCAGACTCACGGCAAGTCGTGCGCAACAACTAACAACGCACTTTCACAGCCGGTCGCGTACAAACACTCGCGAACTGTGTAAAATATATAATAATCACACACACACACATGTATATTTATTTGTGACATCAATTTCTGTCAGTCACATAACGCCAATAAAATGAAAATTAGCAATCGGGGAAAAATAATGCGACGCTCCTTGGAGTGATAAACAGAATAACTTTTATTCCGACGTTGTCGCTTACAGAATATTGTTATACTGGCTGACTGGAATACACAGGTGTGTGTAATAACCAAACATTACAGACGTAATTTCCCGAGAACAAAGGCATGGATTCGTATCTGGCCGCTGTAGTGTCATTCTGCTAACATTACCCACCCCTGTGCTAAATAATACTTTGCAGTCTGAGATTTGCTCACTACAGACAGTTACCGTACTTATGACCAGAGACCCACACAACAATTACGTTTCAAACTACATTTTCAGACAACTTCACATTATATGTGATCGTAGAGCTAAATTATTTTTTATTAGGTATTAAAGATTATTAAATTTCTTACTTACACGGTGACTATACCCTTATTGCACTGTATTTTCCACCATCGCTGACGAATTTACATATAACTACGCTTCTAACTACAGCTCGTGAGCTGTAGTTCGAACTACACAACTTAACGACAGTGTTTGCGAACGTTCGTTCGAACTATGGTTTCGAGAAACACCTGCATCGTTCAACGATACATCGCACCACGTAAGTCCGCAGTATCGTTACCTATGTAGTTTGAACTATGGTTTCGAGACACACCTGCGTCGTACTTACATAGTTTGAACCACGCAAGTTGCTAACGTAGGTAGCAACGATGGTTTCGAGAAACGCACCCCAGGGCCGTTCCTACGTTTGCGGCAATGGTAAATCGTAATAAAATGTAGCGAATTTGTTACTCGCTTTATTGTTTTAAAAATGGAGCCCCTGAAGTTTCAGAACGTATTCTGAATTTCTCTGAACATTTTGACGCATTGACCGTTGCTGTTTCTTGAACAGCACTTACGTTTTCTTAATTTTACCCACAAAATTATTATGAAAATTAAGATCGTGCCAATTATGTTTGCCATAACAGTATTAATTAATTCAGTGATTGTAATGTAATCTGTTATAACCGTTTCTATGTTTTAAGGAAGTGAAAATGTTTTAAAATAACTAAAAACACGTTAAAAAAAATTCACAGTCAAGCCTAATCACCATTGATCCCCGTGGTAATTACTTGTGTATTGAATAGTTTTCAATGTTTTTAGTTACTTTGCCCTGTTCCCGCCTTAACATCTTATCAGTATAGCCTACATAACGTCTATTAAATTTCTTTAAATTATGATACTGGATAAAGAACGACTGGTTTTAAAGAATAAAACATTGCACAGTGTTTTCACGTAAATCTTCTCAATATTATTTTATAATTGCCCTAGGTAAAACTCAGTGGAAACTTCTGACTACGCCAGGGGATAAATAATTAGCCAATTCACAACAAATTTATAATTAAATTGTACATAGATCATTTAGGCCATAACCGCCATAAATAATTTGAGTTAATCTTTACGGACATGTACGACAAAAATACACAGCAGGCCAACGCAGAAAGAAAATAACCAGATTCAGCCCATTACAAAAAAAAAAAAAAACACTACAAACACTAAAGTATGAACACTGTGTTTTAGTTATTATGTTGCAATGAATATATTTATTGAAGTAACAGGCACGTTCCACCGATATTTGTCTAGCCTGTTTGAATGGGGTGTCACTCTACAGTTTTATTGTCAAAATATAAATGTGTTGTTGTCCCATTTCCTCGTTTACTCAAGTCACAAGACGTTAATTCAAACATTGGTTAAATAATTAACAATGCCATTTTCCGTTGTTATGTATTTATAACAACGGAAAACGGCATTGCATGGAAGCGCGCGTTATCTATCAATGTTCAGGAGTATTTCCGTCGTCATCAAAACCCCCCAGTATAAAAATCGCATTCATGTTTTGCGTAATAATACAACAATAAATTGTATTAATTTTCAAGAATGAAGTGTAAACACACAAAATTCTGGCCCGGTTTCAGCGCTCAGTCCACTTATTCTTAATATTTCAAACGTCACCCTCACTGTTAAACGAATAACTTGCAGAAATTTCTGAATTGAAAATGTACTTTGAAATACTACGAATAAATTTAATTTACCGTCAATTTGCGTTTGAATATAAAACGTCGTATAAATATATTTAAACACGTTTCTGTTAGACAGTCCATGTGTGAAAGGACGGGTGACATTATCGCTATATATAGGTCGCTAGCGCCCTAAAGGGAAAAGTATTGAGACGCCCCGAAAGAGCCGGATCACCTCCCCTCCCATTAGTGCCTAGATTTTGGAGAGACGTCAGATTATCAGCTTTCTATCTAGCAAACAGTTCCTCCCGCTCTCCGCCCAGCGATCGTCAGACTGTCTTTTACAACCTGCAGCGAATTTGCCCATTAATCATCGTGGTTAAAGACAGGGCGCTTCTCTGGATCTCCTCAGTTTGTGTACTCTAGACACGAGTGCTGTCTGCCGAGCCCCCTAGGGTACATGAGGATGTTCAAACCAGAGGCGCTTGTCCCGCATCACCACGCAGCTAGATGAACTACTTAGGCATCATATTAAAAAAAGAAACCCCACCAGCAAGCGATCGGCTGCAAATGGCTGCATGTATTTGGTGAGTTTGGATAAGGATTTAGGTCACACATCATACACCACGACGTCCTGATTTAAAGTAGATTCGGGGGAAACCACTGGAAATCCATGACGCAGTGTTACTCAACGTACAAGACATCTAAATTAGTCCTAGGTATTTTGTAGTGATTCACCAGGGATATGCGCTAGTCACACAAAATAGTAAATATTACTGTCGTTAATGGACTCAAGAAACAAGCTATAGCCTACGCGTCCAAGCTATTTAATGCGTATCTGAATAATAGCTTTTAATCGTAGGCCTAATGGATTTTTAATTTGTTTAATTATTAGGCCTATGTATATAATTATTCAACTCTAAATCGTGGTGATGAGAAATCATAATTTATACAAGTTTAAATTTATGGGCAGGCCGCTTTGCTGGAGTTACTGTAGTTAAACACAGTCCTTAATACCCTCCTGGGGGTTCTTTAGGTGAGCTTAAGTGCTGCCATTTATTTTATTCCCGTGCGTGAGTGTCCTCGGGCTGAATACGGAACGAAGGCCCATTTACGCGTTATGAGACGTTATATTAACGTTAAAATTGTTTGAGCGGCCGAACACATTTACAGCCGTTGTGTTGTTTTTTTTTTTTTTTAAACAAACAAACAAACACTGAATTCTGCGAAACACGTTAAGTCGCACCTGCTTTTTCATGTCAAGGCCGCAGCTGTGAATAAAATCTTCAGCGTAGCCTACTTTAGCTCAACAATCATTTTATTTAAAACAAATCTTATCGGATGATAGGCCTACATATTGCAGCTTTTTATTACTCTACTTTCTTCCGTGAATACTTACCATAATTACAGTTATGAGCGCCATCGATTTAGCCAAGCCATTCTTTTCAAAATCGCCCCGTCTTCCTTAAGCAATTACACAACAGTCATGCATGTTCTCGGTTTACTGCCTCGCGGTAAATCTTTATGCCTCTAGTAAATCGGCGGCGTGGCGCCCGCGCGGGGTCTGTCCCGGGCTCCCCTGACCCGCCATTTACCCCCGATGAGCTTTGACAGTGACCATAGCGTGCCATCGCCGGTCCCGAAAGCGGCTGACCCGGCCGAGTGTTTACACGGAGGAAGAGCCTGTTTCCTGGAGGTAACAAACCCCAGGCTTGGAGCGCGGCGTTGGCGAGGCGCTCGGCGCACAAGGGACACGCAAATACATCATCTTCATCGTGACCTTGGGTTGGACAGGGGTTGAGCCGGAGAGGACCCTGGCAGACAGGTCAAGGACCGAGCCTGAATAGGAAGGAGTTTAATACTAACAAGTCACACTACATCTCAGACTGGCAGCTGTGTCTGTGCCGCTCTGTTCATTCACCTCGTACTGAAACACAACTGAATTAATACATGCTTGTATGTATATGTATGTGTCGTTATTTATTTTTATTATTATTATTATTATTTTATTATTATTATTATTATTATTGTTGTTCTTTTGTCTTAAAAAAACAATTGCATGATTTGTAACTAAAGTTCATGTCAACTGTTCATGCAGTTTACTTGCAATCCGCAGTGTGGAATTTAAAATACCGTATCGGTTAAACCGAGTTGGTAGTTAACCTTATATGACTCGTGCAAACGCGGCTGCCTTTGTCTCAGTTTAGCTGATTAGGGTAACAGGAAAAGGTACGGGAGATTTTATCTAAACATAAATAAAAACTGTAAATTATGACCACTGTCGGGTTACACGAGGCCGAAGTAACCCTTTAAAAGTCTATAAAAGCCTTTATCGATGCATTTTTTTTTGATAATTTGCAGGGTTGCCAACTGTCACACACCTGGTGACACTCATAACAGCACTGATCACGCTTTCAGACAGTCACGCATGAAATCTTACAGCAAATCTATTTTAATCCATTATAAACCATTATAAACCTAAAATTAGCTACATCAAAAGCATTGGAGTAGTTTGCAAACCCTACCCTACAGACTATTTGCAAGGTAATAAAACTGTTACATACATGCAAATGCGCGTGCATGCGTGTGCAGACTTGTCTCGAATTTGAAAATGTCACTCCAGCCATGCAGCTGACCAAAGTTGGCAGCCCTGAATTTGAACGAGCATTAGTGAAACTTTACTCTAGGCGTGAAAGGTAGCTGTGAAAGTCAGATTGTGTTAGATGGAGGCTGTTCCTGTTCATCTCCATGAGCCTGAACGAAGCACATAAGCCACAGATCGATTTCTTTCACATGGAAACGCAAACCCCGAAGCCCTTGTCTATTAGATAATTTAATGTCTGGCTAATGTCTTTGTAGCTCAGCCTCTGTGAGACCTGATTCCCTTGGCCATCGTCCATGTGGCGGCGCGCCGTTTGCGCGGGTGTGTCGAGAGGTGTGTTTGTGTGTGTATGTCTGTTCGTGTGTACAGGTGGGCGGTGGGCTCGCTGGCAGTGTTGACAGGTAGAATAAGCTCTGCTTTTCTGGCTTGTGGTTCAGAGGGAGGGGTTTATGGGAAGGAAGGCTATGAGCTCAGGGGCGGGTCGTTTAATCTGGGCGTCGGTGTTTCGGGTGTGGGCTCCGGGGGCTCGGGGGCTCTGGTTTTTGGGAAGAAACACCGAGGGTAGAGATGGCTTCCCCGTCACAAGCAAACTCAGAGGTGTGTGTACACCCCCATCCTTTTATTTTCCCAAGACCCCTGCTCCAACTAACCAGGAATGTAAGAATGACAGGAAGTGAGCACCAGGCGGTTTACAAATCAGCGTGCAGGAGAGGAAAGGCAGCCGGACGGTGGTGTCAGATTCTCTGAGAGTCGTCACTGGAGGAGCGCCGCGATGCGTTGGGGTTTTTCCCTTAAGTCACGACGCTACATTACCGCCGAATCCCGCGGAGCCCTTCCGCCCACACGATCAAGGCTAAGGGCTAAACGCCGGCTGCCTCTCGCTAACTCAGAGCCAATGTGTGAATGAATCTGTACCCCAGCTGCTAATGTTGTCAGCCTGGCCTTCCCCGGCCCGAGAAGGGGACGTGGTGCACTTGCACCGCCGGGTCGGACACAGCGGGCTCGGCCTCTGTGCTGTTTCACGGACCTGTCTCCATGGAGATCTTCCAGGGCCAGCACTAAGCACTCCTGCTCTAAATGTGAAGTACAGTCTTATCTGTGCTTGTATAAACAAGTTCATTGCTCTTGGGGATAGAAAAAAAAAAATAGGGCAGAGCAGAATATAGCTTGTCATATTAACGTAATAGACACTGAAGGGCCTGGAAATCTGTATAGAGGAGGCAGAAGGAATTCTCTGTCTGGCATGATGGAGGGCCTTAATTTTTTAGCTCTATTGCTTGGTCAGTGCTGTTATTCTGGTATTTTGTAAAGCATCTGTGTAGAGAACTGGGTGTTGTGCTAGAGTGCAGAGCCACCAGCCCAGTGAACATTTCGGCAAGGGTATTTGGGGTCCTCCACCAACCTGATCCTGGTTCTGGGGGGGAGGTTGAGGACCTACTGATCCAGGGAGACTTATTCAGACGGCACTGGAGGGTGGGTGCCTGCAGACGGCCTAGTGGGATGACGGATGCCAGCAGTGGAAGCTGACTGGACAGGAGCCCAGATCCTTGGCAATGAAGGCCAGGTCCAGGACCATCTTTAGGGCCGTAATCATCAGGCCAGCCAGAGGAAGTGCTGTGAGGTTTAAGACCACAGCCGTCCTCTGACCCTCATTCACTCCCCCAACCCCCTCCCTAAATCCTTGGGACTCATAAATTACCCGGCAGTCCTTCTCCCACCCAGTCCGGTGGTCTTGCAGGTGTGGGAGTGAACCTTGTAGCATGTATGCGTGACATGGAGCCGTAGGATACGTCATCTTTTGCTTGTAATGATTTTATGTGGACCAAAGCAGAGTGGTCTGGGAAAATATCAGCAGAGCGGCCGGGAAGAGGCTGGGGGTCTGTTATTCCTGAATGATCTGTGTTGCCTCTCTCTGAGATTCGAGACTAAAACAAAAAATATTTGCCAATAGGAGCAGGAAGGGGTTGAGGAAAGTTCATCTGGCCCTGAGCGTGTAAGCAGTCAGGGAGTTTTTTCCCTCAGATGTACTGCAGTAATTCATTTTCTGCGGCCATAGATAGTGTTGTTCATCTAAAAAAATACACCCAAGCTGACCTTTTCTGGGGTAAACAACTCGCTGAGAGAGAGCGGGGCTGCTCCACGCCCCGTGTGGCGTCCCCGTCAGAGTGACACTTTGTTTTCGGAAAGGCAGGCCGCCTCATTCATAACCGGCCTGCCTTGTAAATAAGACTGGCACGCTCGCTAGCTTTGCTCGCCGTTTTATTGGACAGGATCAGCCGACTGGGGAGGGGGGCGGGTGGGGGGGCGGTAAGCGGAAACACAAACGGGATGCTGAAAATTTGTATCCATGATCTGGCATTGTGCATCGTTGGTGGTGTCTCTTGCCGGGGGGGGGTGGGTGGGTTTAGCTGATTCAGAAATATAACAGAGACTCAAGGGCTGTTTGGTGTCCTTGAAACAAAACAAATGAATCCTTTCCTATCGCTGTGTGTGTGCCTGCGCACGAAAGTATGGCGGCGTGCGTGCGTGTGTGCGTGAGCTCAGCTGCCTCCGTGTCCTTCGCTCTGCCCCAAGGGCCAAGCAGCTCTTCCTGTGCCCATGAGAATCAGTGGACCTGAGCTTTTAACGTCAAAACCTTACTGTTAGCATGCGGCTAAGCGCCAGTATCTGCGGGATTATCTGTCAGCTGCTCCATTGATGATGACCGCAATCACCATACACCCACAATGGATTATATTATGGACATTTACACTTAGGTGATTAGCCGCCATATACCCAACGTGACATTTTAACAGCCGGGTGTTTCGCTAAAGCGGTTCGGCTTAAGTACGCCGCTCAGAGCCACTACAGTGCGGCCTCCATGGGACTTGAACCCTGACCTTTACAGTGCTGCTACCTGTTGATCTGATTGGCCAGATCCCCCGCAAATGCAGTTGATCTGATTGGCCAGATCCCGCGCAAATGCAGGTGACAGAATAACTGCTCTTCCTTTTTTTTGGAAAGGCGTGACTCACGATGACTCTCAGTGACTCACAATTTGTCGAGTCTTTCCTAATCGAGCAGTAAATTCAAGATTAGCTGACAATGATATGCTGTTGCCCATTAAAGTATACAGGTCAATTTAGCATAAACTGCAAGAGTTAGTTGACATATTCTATAAACTTGTGATGCAGTGGCCTGCCTTTTTAAAGTATTTTAATACTCTCTGATGTATTTTACATGTAATGAACAAGAAGATCACGTTACAGGGGAAAGTACTGATTGTTGCTGGCTTGAAATCTGTGATCCAGCTTCACCTGCTGAGGTAAGAGACACTTCTCAAGTTTCCAAGGATACTTTTTGTTGAAGGCTTCTAATCTGATTCTTAATAATGAAAAGATAAAAGTTTTTGGTGTTTAAAAAGAAAAGCGGTACATGAGACTCAGGTGAGATACAGGTGAGAGCAAGTTCTGGGGTCAGAGTACAGGACCAGCCTGCGCCGCAGGGACATTTGGGGTTAGGGGCCTTGCTCACTGGCCCAGCTGTGATATCATTACTCTGCCAGCTAAGGGATTCGAGCCCATGACCATCTAGATGCGGATCCTTACCCCACTCAGCTATGTACCACCCCCAATAAAATGCTTGTAATTAAATAATAAGCTGGTTTCAGTAACACTTTACCTGAGGGGGCACAAATACTTAGTAGTAACTCAGCTACTACTCATAAACAAACATAGTCACTACTTGAGATAAGATACATGATGATTCATTACTGATGAACAAACACGAAATCAGTATTTCGTTTGTGTTATTCACGACTTGTTCCTTCAAAAGTTGTTTCAGTAGTTCACAAAGATTTACAGAATTAAGAGCTATAGTAAGAAATACAGTAAAACCTCAGATTGCAAGCATAATTCGTTCCGGAGACATGATCGTAATCCAGGGCACTTGTATATGAAAGCGAATTTTCCCATTAGAAATAATGAAAACTCAGATGATTCGTTCCACAACCCAAAAATATTCATATAAAATGATTAATACAAAATATAAAGTAAAAATACATAAAGCAAATTAGCCTGCACTTTACCTTCGAAAAGAATCATGGATGGTTTGAGGGAGACGAGAGGAGAGAGGAGAAGAGGAGGGTTATTTTGTAGGACGACTTTCACTGTAACTAACGGAATCACAGCTATCTGTTGGTTCACTGGAATCTTTTTCTTTTTGTGCGACTTTAACAAGGAACCTATCCAATGACAGCCGCTTTTGCCTCCTTTTCCATTTCACGGAAATGTGGACATTGCATTGTCGTTAAACAGATTCATCGCTCGCACTGCTACGGCCTTATTCAGGTGGTGCTTTTCTACTAAATTTTGACTATTCGAGTGAGGCACGCCGACTGAGACCCAGCATGGGAGACGATTACCCACAATCTCGCAGCGAGAGAGAGAGAAGAACCATCAGGTCAGTCGTGATCACGTGACGCTAGGCAGACAAAGCGTATACATAATACTCGTATTGCAAGACCTTGCTCGTTTATCAAGTTAAAAGTTATTTTAAATTTTTGCTCGTCTTGCAAAACACTCGCAAACCAAGTTACTCGCAATCTGAGGTTTGACTATATAGTAACTGCTTGAGATAAAAACATGCGTCATGATTCATTAATGATGAATTAAAATGAGATGAGTATGTAACAGTTTCTGGTTAATTAATACATAAGTAATAGCATAATACTACAATATTTGTGTCCCCTCAAGTCAAGTGGTTTCAGTATAGGAAGAATTAACAAATAACAGCCTATTTTGGGTAATTTCTTATAAAAGACACTGTCATTATTAAAAACACACAAACAGTAGCATGAAACAAAAGCTTTCCCTGGGCCATTAATCAGTTCGATCATAAATCAGCCCCCTGGCCTGTCATTGTTTTCATTCACATTGTGGAATCGTCACTCCTTTCATTGTTAAAAAGGGCCATATCTGATCCCGGTCTCGGCTCCGGGGTCGGACCGTAGGAGACACGGTATCAATCACGCCGTGAGTTTCATGTGGTCTACAGGCGCTCTGAGACCCTCACGTCCAGCTGGTGACATTGACACCAACATCTGTGTCATGTACACATATTAATGTCATGGACACATATTAATGTCATGGACACATATTAATGTCATGGACACATAATTCATCATGGACGTACACTATATAGATTAGATCTGAATAGCAGATCTCAATAGTTTTCGTTTTTGTATGATTACAGATGCAAAAAATTATATATAATGTAAAATACTTGGTATTATATTTGCTTGATGGTTTGAAATATATGTTATATATTCTCACTCTGTGTATATACATTATATGTATGAGCATATATAAATGTAAATACACAAACAGTCAGGTAGTTAGCCGGAGGCTAATAATTTCTAAGTCTTCCTTGGAGGGCCTAGGGTGTCCCACCATCAGCTTCTTTTAATTAGGCACTTAGGTAGATGCCAATAATAATAAGTCTTCCTCCAAGGGTCTAGGGTGTCCTACCATCAGCTTCCTCTTTCCCTTGAGCAGATAAGGCCGGGTCTTTGTTCAGATTCACAGGCACTGCCCAAGAAAAGCCAAGCGGCAGCCATGTGGTTCAAAGGACAATCATTCAACACATTTCCTTGACCCTCGCTAATGTAAGACATTGAGCCCCCGCCCCCCCCTCGCTCCCCCCGCACCACACCCCAAGGTCTGTGCAGGAATGTTGTTTGTTTACGCGTATCTACACGGATCACGTCCTGCCTGGCCCGTGGCGGCCGCCCCGTGAGTCCGGGGGAATGTAAGTTCCACGGTTTAAAAAAGTCCTTGATTTATGTCCAGTCAAGCCCAGGTCTGCCCAGGGTGGGGTGGGGTGGGGGGGGGGGGTAGAAATGTCCCTGCGTCTCGTTGTTAGTAAAAGGCCACCAGTGATGGTCAAGGGGCTCTGCGCATTGGCATTTTGGGTCGAGCTCCAGTCCACTGGCTTCACGTCTTTTCTGCACCACCCCCCCCGCCACCCCCCATCTGACCCTCATAATGTAACTACAGCTTCAGCAAAGTAGCTTCAGGACTCTGCTGCATGATGGTGGAATGGAGCCCCCCCACCCCGCCGTGTCACCTGGGCATGATGCTGCATGCTGGGGGATTGCGTCCATGAACGCCATGGAGTAGCCTTGCCTTCTGGAGGAGTGGTGGCCTGGGGGGCTCTGGGGTGGAGGGTGGGGGGGGGGCGTCTGGCCAGAGTGTGAGGGTTTACGCTGACGAACGGTCACTCACAGTCCTGGGCAGTATCTTGTCTGCAGGCAGCTTTGACGCCCCCCCAGGCATGGAGCCCCCCTCCCCCCCCCCCCTCAGTTTGGGCCCCGAGTTCTGCTCTGTGAGCTCGTAAATCCCATAAATGCAGGGGCTTACAGGTCAGGGAGCTTCCCCTCTCCCCGGCTGTCAGGAATGAAAACACACACTGTACATGACACACACGGGCAGGGATGAGGGCCCATGTGGGGTGGGGGGGTGCATCTTGACAGGTGAAGGCGACTCCTGCCTTTTTTGGAGTTCCCCACCTGGGGCAACAACCCAGGACAAGATAATCATGCATGTTTCAGGCCTCGAACCCTGGGATGATCAGGCTGAGAGAGCCACAGCCTGGCAAAGCAGCACAAATCCATTTAATCCATTTGAGAAGTGCTGGTAATGTGAGCCGCTATACTGCTGTACCAAACAGTAACAGCAAATTTCATCAAAATTAACTTGTGACCAAAATAGGTTCCCTTAGGCTTGTGATGAAACGTCTTCAACTGTGCTCAGGAAGAAAACAGCGTGAAAATCACAATGACTGTTCAGGCTCACTGGGGGTCTGGAGCCTATTCCAGAGGCTATGGGCACAAGGCAGAGAACAACCCAGGATGGGGCATCAACCCATCACAGTCAATGCCAACAAAATCCACAGAAAAAATCTAAGCAGAACCCAATTTTTTTCAGTTTCAGTGTCGGCGTATGTACGGGGTTTTTTGGCCCTTGTAGGCAATATAGTGTGGAGCACTACCCCTTGGTGGGGCAGACGAACCACACAGCCAGGATGGCCATTGCTGAACTTCACCAGGACCATCTGTCATGCGTGTGAAAATACGCATGCGAAAATAAAACTGAGGACTTTACGGAATTTTACTCCCTCCCTCCAGCCCGATCACGAGAGCCAAACCTCCATTCTTATGGTGCTTGATTATGATGTAGCTTTTTTGACATGACAGAAATGGTAGGGGGCTCTTTACAGTGCATCACATCTCCACTGCATGTGAGAAATGCGATACCATGGCAGATGATTTGCTTTAAGACACGCTGTTTGGCAATAGCCCGCAGGAAGTGGGCGCAGATGCACTGGTGCGTGCTTTCATGCAGGTTTTGCTTAGGTGAACTACAAACAAAACACCGTCCACCGTCCCTGGGAGCCCTCACATGTCTTAAGGCTGCCGTAGGTGGGGAGCTGCACCAAGAGGTTGTAGGTTCAAGCTTTGCCAGAGGCACTAGACAGCTTCGGGACATGATAGAGCACGTAACAGAAACGGACAAATGGCAACCTAATGAAGTCACACTGGACAAAAGAGTCGCTGAAGCGAATACGGCAATTAAAGCGTGAATGACGTGGCCCAGATGAGCAAGGGGGGAAGCTGCCACAATCCCGGCGCCCAGAGGACACCGAGGCCTGGAGACGAGACTGCGATGCGTCTGACAAATTGAGCCAATCGCTGCCAAGCGGCTACATTATCCGCTTGCCCTTTGAAATCCAACACAGGTGCAAATCCACAGCCACTTAAGGGGGAAAAAGAGCTGTGAAACAGAGGAGCGACTTCCCAGCCCACGTGACTGCGAGATGAGAGGTTACCCCGGTGGCGGCCTCCCTCTATGGGTGGTGCGCGGGATAGCGAGGAAGACATACGAACCGGAGGAGCCTTAATTTATCATGCACTTTACGTGTCGGGCAGGAGAATAGGAAGAGAGAAAGGGAGAGGCTGAAATGCCGGCGTGTTTACACGGAGTCGGAGGAAAAGAAAAATGGAAGGTGGCCAGATACTGTGTGCTGCCATAAAGTCCGCTTTCCGGTGAGTGTGGAGGCTGCCACACGCTCGCGTTTGTGTTTTTTTAAATTTGTTTAACTTCTTTTGAGTGGGTTTTCAAAGAAACATGAAACTTGACAGTGTTTAGCTCACCGAAGAAAACCTACGAACGGCACGTGTCCAAGACCACATTTTGATCTATAGCCCTGCTTCTGTAATGTGTGCTTAATCTAAGAAAGGTGAGGTAGTGTTGACAGAGGTATTATTGTTTCCTATCTTCAGGCCCTTTAATCCTCCGATAAGGTGTGTGTGTGTGGTTGGGAGGGAAGTCAGAGTGAATTTAGACCCTGTACTTTAGACAAAATGAAATAAAGGTAGAAAACTCAAATCCCGGGTGCTGACTGCCCCCTTGTGGCGGAATAATTAATTCCTTCAACTTTGCAAAGCGTTCACACATCCGTACAAGCCATGGATATGGTTATCAGATATAGAGTCAAACATAATGAGGAAAACAAACAGTTATGGCTTGTTAAAGTCATTGACGTTTATTGTTCCTAATGGTTTCTTTCTGTATTTGTATAACTGTGAAATAGCACGGATTTAAAGTAAAATATTAAGTATCACGTATTCATGCATTAACAGAATCACAATAACAACAAATAAAACATAATTAATCATTAAAAACATTGATAATCTAAATAGATAGATCATTGGCCAGAACGCCTGTCAATCTCACCCTTGACGTTGAAACTTGTGCCTACCGCGTTGTCAACATCAGCCCTTGACCTTTTACAAGCTTCCCTGTGATTGGTCGGTCCGAGGGCGAGCCGGCGGCGCGTCGAGGCGCTCATTGGCCAGTGCGCCTCCGCCCGTTTGTCCGGAGACTCCGTCTGAAGGTGAAAGTCGCCCATTCCACTGCCGCCTGAGCCCGCGTCGATCGCCTGCAGAGTCCCGCTGCACTTGCCTTCCGCGCTTCTCAGATACCGCTATGTCGGTGTTCAGCGAAGTCCCGCAAGCCGCACCCGTGGCTGTTTTCAAGCTCACGGCCGACTTTCGGGAGGACACCGACCCGAGGAAGGTCAACTTGGGTGTAGGAGGTGAGGAAATATATTTTTAAAAACATTAATGATCAGATTAAATGTTGACGTAATGCTTTACCTGTTTCAGTGAATCAAGACGTAAAAAATGGAATTTCATTACACGAAGTGGATATGTCACCTTTCGGCGTGATTGGAGCGGAATCAAAACGTACAATCCGCAGAAATCTAAGATCGTCTATAATGAAACTAATTGGTATTAGGAAGCTGTCAGCGCGTCTCAAAGCAGCATTGCCGAAGTAGTTTTCGTCCTGGTTAATTCCTTCCCTATCAGTCTGTATATTTGTTATTTGTATGGATGGCCATGCGAGTATGCATTGGGTGAAAAAGCGACATCTATCGCGGAGTTTAATGTAGCCCAGGTGGCGGGTGACTGCATGGGAGACCGATTTCTTATTGCCAGTAAACCTTTTAGATAATCTTACAGTAGATTATTACATTTCACTGGAATATTTTCTACCCATTCTATGCATTTGATTTTTTTCTGCTTTATTCTCTTCGTTTTCAGTGCTCAATATTTATGTTTAACAAAGTACTTTTCGCTGCTTGAAAGGTTTCCGCCCTCGTTAGCAGTACAGATGCTGGTGAATAAGGCAGACGTGGAGTGGTCTGAACTGCACCAAAACGTCAACCTGGGGGTGGGTTAGGAAGGCTATAAAGATCGCTCGCTGCGTGTGGTCACCCGTGAATGGCAGAAGAATGTCTTCTGTCTTGTCGGTCTGCTGGGGTTGGAGTCTGTGAGATCTCTGAGGAACATGTTTACTCTGTGTGATCTGGGTAACATGGTGGTTCAGGACTCTCAACAATCCACCCCTCCACGTCAACACCTGCTCAAGGCTGCTGTGTATCACTGACTCAAAGTGACGTTCCTGGAACAGCAGTGGTCTGCAGGGCAAGGAGGAGCCCTAAGTAGCGCTGTGAACTTGAAATGCCTCGTTGGAAACCTTTAGCCGTATTTCAGCATTAGCTGCCCGAGGAGAAGATCGACGAGCAAATGTTTTAGCAGCTTGATGGCAACCCAATGCAGGCATCGAGGAGGGAACAGGCTCTCTCACCTTCGAGCATTGCTGACTGCCTATCTGGCTTGCTCTTGCACGTCTTTCTCTCTCATTTGCTCCTCCCTGCCCATCCCTCCTGATTGGCTCTGTTCCCTCGTTAATAACAATGAGTCTGAGGGCAGCAGGCCAGAGGGAGCCTGATCGCGTTTCTCCCTGTTGTACTCGTGAGCTGTTAGTCTCAGCATGACCTTGGGCTCCACTGAGGAAGTTGTTGGGCAAACCATGGCTAACGTGTTGGGTGTGGAACGAACATGAGTAACTGGACACCGATGGCCGCCCTATCAGCCTCCGCTGCTTCTACAGTAGTGGGGAGACATTTTATGCATACGGTAGCCATTAGATGGTGTGTCTGTGAACTTGTGAACTGAAGGCAAGGGGTTGCCCTTTATTGCACCGTATAAAATAAAGCTTGGGGCTGCTGACTTCGCTGGTTATCTCCTTTAGATATGAAGTTCTTTCATGCTAGTGGGATGTGTGTGTGTAGCTCATCACTTTAGGACTCTGCACCGGTGATGTAAAGGTCCTTGGTTCAGATCTTGTGGTTGGCTTAGCGATTGCACCATTCGGCCCTTGAGCAGCTCTGTAAATAAATAAATGCAGAAGTCGCACGTTGGTCCTAATATGCGGTCTTGTACCTCTTTCGTCTTTTTTCTCCTGCCCCTCCAGCATACAGGACCGATGACTGCCAGCCATGGGTGCTGCCGGTGGTGAAGAAGGTAGAGAAGATTATTGTGGAGGATCAGAGCCTCAATCACGAGTACCTGCCCATCCTGGGTCTGCCAGAGTTTCGTTGTAGTGCATCTAAGATTGCCTTAGGGGAGGAGAGCCCTGCCATCAAAGAGAAGCGGGTAGGTCCCCAACGCCACCGGAGATGAAGCAGGACTGTGCTCACAATGTCCTTGGGAATCGGGGATTTATGATTTTAAGATTGTTTCAATGTAAGTTTTAGTCCACCGACATACTGGAAGATCTGACATGGGGTAAAACTCAACTCAGCAGATACAACATTTGAGGTCTTGTTGACATGGATGTTTACGGAACCGTATTATATGTCATATGTGCCTTGCACTCGCCCCTCACCTGTCATACAGGTGGGAGGTGTCCAGTGCCTGGGAGGTACGGGGGCCCTGAAGGTCGGAGCAGAGTATCTTCGACGGTGGTACAACGGGAACAACAACACGGGCACACCTGTCTATGTGTCGACGCCGACGTGGGGTGAGTGGGGGAGTATTTGGTGCATTCCTGGTAGCTTAAGCGTTACAGGAAATCGAGCTCAGTCATGGTTGGTAATTGTGGCCTCTTTTCTTGGTGCTTGCTGAACAGCAGTGGGAAAAGAAAACGTAATTACAGCAGAGGGGAAGGCAATAAAATGTTACTGCTATTAATAGGGAACTTGTACTGGTTTATAACTATAAAATGACGACGGCTGTATGCAGACTCAAACCAGCGACCCGGAACACCTGCATGTGATAGGAAGCGCATTTAAAGACACAGTTCTGTCAGCTACTTGAGGTTCTCTGTCTTCCCAAGATACTCTCTAGCATGTGACTGTGTGGGCGGTGAGGTCATCGAGATTCTGGGTGGAGTCTTGCAGCTGGAAGGAGGTCTGCCTTGTTACTTACGCCCCTTATACTTACTGATGTCCCCCCCCCCCATCCCAGAGAACCACAATGGTGTGTTTGTCGATGCCGGATTCCAGGACATCCGGACGTACAGGTACTGGGAGCCCGAGAAGCGTGGGCTGGCTTTGGGCGGCTTCCTGGCTGACCTGGAGGTGAGGCTGGCCGAGGAGGTTGGAGGTCTGTAGATGGATGGTGACTCCATGCCCATAACTTCTCCCCATCTTGTTTCTTTGTCCTCCTTTTTGCTGGCTTGCAGAGCCGTATCTAATGGCCTCTTCCTTCCTCATTTAGTTCAGTCTTGTTGCCCCCCCCCACCCCCCCCCCGCCGTGATCTGTCTCTTCCGCCACTCTCCTTTGCCTCCCATTTCTGGATTCTTATCTTGTCTGGAAGTCTAGATTCTGTGCCTTTATATTCCCATTTCGGGTGAATGTGCTTTGGGTCTCTGCTCTGTCTAATGGTTCTGCTCCCTCCTGTCCTCCATTCCCTCCCGGCAGAATGCCCCAGAACGCTCCATCATCGTGCTACACGCCTGTGCCCACAACCCGACCGGCACTGACCCCACCCAGCAGGAGTGGATGCAGATCGCAGACGTCATGAAGGTGCAGTGGGCTTCGGGGGCGGGGGGGCGAGCTATGATGGGATGGCTCATGTTAGAGTGTCAAGCTTGTCCTACCAAATCATGCCCCCCCTCCCCAATCCGTGTGCTTGGCAGATATGTTTGACCAAATGAATATGATTATATTTTGTACTTCTGACTATTTACACTAAATATTTCACCAAAACGGGGGGCGGCATGGTGGTGCAGTGGTTAGCACTGTTGCCTGGGACCTGGGACCTGGGTTCGAGTCTCCGCCTGGGTCACATGTGTATGGAGTTTGCATGTTCTCCCCGTGTCGTCGTCATGCTGAGGCTAATTGGCGTTGCTAAATTGCCCAGAGGTGTGCTTGTGTGAGTGAATGGTGTGTGAGTGTGCCCTGCGATGGGCTGGCCCCCTGTCCAGGGTTGTTCCCCACCTCGTGCCCATTGCTTCTGGGATAGGCTCCGGACCCCCCACGACCCAGTAGGATAAGCGGGTTGGACAATGGATGGATTGATGGATTTCACCAAAACAGCTGTTTTTCAGAGCCTTTTCATGGCACATGCCCAGCTTCTATGCTGCCATCTGACCTTCGCTTCTGGTTTGTCTCTCCAGAGGCGGAGTCTCTTCCCCTTCTTTGACTCCGCCTACCAAGGCTTCGCCTCTGGCAGCCTGGAGAAGGATGCCTGGGCTGTCCGCTACTTTGTCTCCCAGGGCTTTGAGATCTTCTGTGCTCAGTCCTTCTCCAAGAACTTTGGACTGTACAGTGAGTATCTCTGAGGAGAACGTGCCAGAGACTGCATAAGATCTGTATATTCGGCAACGTTTTTTGAAAGCAATTTTTCTTGAAAAATCAAAACACAAGTGGTTTATCGGTCATATTAATCATCAGACCAAAATTCATCATTGCATTTCACTCCAGGGATTTATACTGATTTTCAACACAGACAGCATTAGCAGTTATTTGGTGGCACAGAAGTATCCATTGTAACATTCAAAAGTGTTCTGCTCTTTTGTAAACCATGGATACACCAACTGTCATTAAGCCTCAACATTTCAGCATGTCTGTCTGAAAGCTGGGTCCTCTTCATTTAGATGAGAGAGTGGGGAACCTCACTGTTGTTGCCAACGATGGTGAAAACCTGGCCCGTGTCCTGTC
Organism: Paramormyrops kingsleyae; assembly: GCF_048594095.1. NCBI lineage: Eukaryota > Metazoa > Chordata > Actinopteri > Osteoglossiformes > Mormyridae > Paramormyrops > Paramormyrops kingsleyae. The sequence continues at coordinate 19,789,404 of NC_132816.1, forward strand.
CCAGATGGAGAAGATCGTCAGGACCACTTGGTCCAACCCCCCCTCGCAGGGTGCCCGTCTAGTCGCTGTCACGCTGACCACGCCGGAGCTGTTTGAGGAATGGTACGGCCCACTCCTGGTCATTCTGCTTAAGTTCCACACGGTGGCACTCTTGTTGTGAGAGCACAGCGGCCCCACAGTGCTCCCTGAACACTGTGTGAGAACTCGTTTGGAAACCATTTGGATTATGGGAACCGATTGCTGGTATTGCACAGTGCCTTAGGTTTCGATGGGGTTGTGCAGTCAGTTGTTTCTCTATGGGTAGAACCAAAGTCCAGGCAGGTCCCCAGGTTCCGAACGAGATCCGTTCCCTAGGTCTGTCTGTAAGCTGAATTTGTGGGTAAGATGGAACAAAATAATATAGTAAAAAATAATACAGTAGTAATTAAAGTAATTTCATGCAGTACTGTACCCCGAGCTGACGAATCACTGAAGACGCGCGATTTTTTCAGGAGCGTCACGAAGCAGTGTGTGTTCATTATTACGGGCCACTGTATTTACCTTCGATCTTTAATAGCTTTATGGCCGTTCATAAGTACGAGTTTCCATAGGTAGGATGTTCTTAACCCAGCTACAGCCTGTAACTGTCGTAGGGTTCAGAAGGCCCGCTAGCTATTCTACTATTTAGTCTTTTTTATTGAAAAATGCTTTATTTGTATGTTGTAAGACGCAGGTGTCAGACTCCAGTCCTGGGGGGCCGGAGCCCTGCACATTTTTGGGTTTCCCCTCGTTTAACACACCTGATTCAACTTCTTGTGCTAATTACCACACAGTTCTTGAGCTGAATCATTTATGGTGGAACAGGGAAAGAACTAAGCTACACAGGGCTCCGGCCCCCCAGGACTGGAGTCTGACACCCCTGTTGTAAGGTGTGAAGAGTGGTAAGAAGTGAGTAGGAAACGGCTGTGTGTGTCCCCCCAGGAAGGGCAACGTGAAGACGATGGCGGACAGGGTGCTGCTGATGAGGGCTCAGCTGAAGGCCAAGCTGCAGGGCCTGGGGACCCCCGGCACCTGGGATCACATCACCCAGCAGATCGGCATGTTCAGCTTCACCGGCCTCAACCGTACGTCCCGGAGGTCGCCGTGGCAACACTGCTACCAAAACACCCCTCACGTTCATGCCGTTTTAATAACAGACCACAGGGCTGGGTACATGTTGGGTGAGATGCCAGTGAGTGGCCTGGTATTCACACGCATTCACACGCTAAGAGCATGTGACAGTGACTTATTGACATTGACACACCACAGCACACAACAACGAAATGTGTCCTCAGCATTTATCCCACATCGTGACATAGCAGGGGGCAGGTAATTCAGCGCCCCGGAGAGCAGTGCTTGGGGGGTGGGGGTGGGGGGGGGGTACCTCGCTCAGGGTACCTCGCTCAGGGTACCTCAGTGGTACTTTGCTGGTCAGGGATTCAAACCAGCAACCTTTCATGATCATGTACAGAACATTACTCAGGTTACCCATATTTAGTACTAACGGGTAAACAGCTAACAGGTCATGGGACTTGCAGCCTAATGCAACAATTGGACAAAGGTCAGTTATGTACTGTAAATGCATGTGGTGCTTAAAATGAGAACTTTATAAAATGTAAAATACCTTTTATGTATGTTCTTTGTGTCTCAATTGACCTGTAATGATGGTGACTTGTGTATTGTGCAGAACTGCTTCTTGCAGAACTAGGTCAGTTTTCCCTTCACGTTTTTAAAAATAGTGTGATCTTTTCGGTCATTAATTTATTTAATGAATGGCAGCTATTTCATTCCTGTTCTGATCATTATCTGGTTATACAGATGATGTAATTCACGTGGTCATTAAGCAGCCGGGTCGGCAAGAGCGGATTAATGAGTAAGCTCACCTGAGCGTCTGTGCTGATGTCATCAAGGCCCCGCCTCTGCCGATTGCGTTCCCCGCCTCACCCCCCCCCATCTCCTCAGCAGTCATCTCTGCCCCCTACAGCTAAGCAAGTCGAGTTCCTCATCAAGGAGAAGCACATCTACCTGATGGCGAGCGGCCGCATCAACATGTGCGGCTTGACCAGCAAGAACATCGACTACGTGGCCGAGTCCATCCACGAGGCTGTCACCAAGATCCAGTAGGAGGGGCTTCCCCGCCTAGCGCCGCCCCCCCGCTGCCCCTAGTATTTCCTGTCCCTGCTTCGGTTATCATGCTCTTGAAGGAGAAAGAAAATGGGGGAGGTTGGGGGTGTTTTCATAGCAGATAGTCCTACAAAGCACATGACATTTCAGATAATTATTGAGTATGGAAGGAAGAGAATTCTTTTGTGTTTTAGTCAGTGTGTGATATTTGTGTGAGCGTGTGTGCATCTTGTCAGTCTTATGGGTTTGGTGCAGTAAGTGTTTCACTTTTTTTTTTTTTTTTAATTCAGGGCTTCTGGGTACCTTTATTCACAGTGGGGGTTGTGAGAACAATGTCATTTTCAAAGGCATTCGGTTGCTAGGTAACGTTCTGCAAACTGGCCCAATGTGACTTGCACTGCTATTCCTAAGAGCCGGAGGAGTGACCTAATCTGTAACTCTCCAGCCTTCAAATGGGGCGGAAGAATCCTTTCCCCCATTCATGAAGAATAAAGCATGGTGAATCGCCATGGAAACGCATGATGTCACAGTCACGCACACTTAGTGACGCTGAATAACATCAAAGTGAGAGAGTGCTTAATTTTAATCCTGGCGATTTAATCTTTTCCTTACCGACATTATGTGTTTAAATACTCAAATTCTTGCCCATTTCACACATCGTGAGTGGCGTGTACCTTTGTCGCCTTTAAGAATAATAGAGTGAAAGTCTGTGTTTTCTCCATTTCTATGTTAAATCTGCAAAAAAGACAACATTTTACAAATGTTGTACAATAAAGAAATTCAACCTGCAGTCTTATTTAGCCCTGGTTTTTACGTTGTATGGTTATGTATGGTTTCTGGGATCCCAAACATACGCTAGTAATGTGGAAGTACAGATATATTTATTTTTAACATGTTTGAGGTTGTACTGCATATAAGAAAAGAAACGGCCGCCTGACTACATTACCCATAGTCTCAGTTGGTGACCCTGACCTGTGGTGCAGGCTCACAAAGGATGCTGGGTAAGGTAGTTCCAGCACATAGACTGTCTGCATGTTGCTTCAGTTATTGGTTTCATCCAGTGCTGCTTTGCTGTGTGTGCCACCTCTCCCTGTATGACCTCCGAAGTAAGACGCACTGTATGTTCCTGTGCATGAACCGGCTTCTGTGCACCACAATGCCATGCTGTAGGATGTTGCAATAAAAGTGAATTGATTCAAAAATAAATCAGTGGTGTTTGTGGCCCGTGTGATGTCATTACTGTCTTTCTCATCTACGTGAGACCATTTTTAAAACTTCTTTTTTGCCATCGGTTTTAATTAGCCTGAGTCATGAGAAGAACTCTGATAATGTCCTTGTGCCAATTCAGTTATTTGAGCAGAAAAGCTGACCACTTTTTTCTCTGAAGCTATCTCTGCTCAATCAGAGACCCTCTTTATTTTTTCTCATTTCATCAGCCAAAAGGAGGCTGTGGAATTAAAGGGGAGGAACGCTGGTGTCATGTGACCGCGTTGCATGTGACCCTGACAGGAAGCGCCCCCACGAGACCTCAAATGGCGGGTGGCCAATGAAAAGAAGCAGGGGAACAAAGGCGTTGCTGTTTGTGGCTGAGCAGGAGCTGCGTTGGAATTCCCAGCTTGCTTTGGCTGGGTGTGAATGTCATTATGTAAGTCTTTCCCTCTTTAACCTGGTTGTGATTTGCCTGGGCTTCCTGACTGCAGTAAGACCTTTAAAGACAAATGTGTGCGGAAACTAACTGCATTCTGGGAATATGTAAGCTTCTCGATTAATGAAATAGGCCATTTTACATGATAGAATACACTATATCAAGGAGCTTTAAATCTGACCTTCAATTCCAAATCCAGGCCTTGTTTTCAGTTTTCCCAGGTAGTTAGTTTAATAATTACTGATTCTGATTGGCCAGAGGCTTCACACCTGGCTCACGGGTGAAGGAAGACTGGAAAATCGGCAGGGCTCAGACTGAATAGTCCTGCACTATATAGACAAAAGTATTGGGACACCTGGCCATTACACCCACAGGAACTTTTATGGCATCCCATTCTAAATCCATAGGCATCAATATGGAGCCGGTCCCCCCTTTGCAGCTGTAACAGCTGCCACTCTTCTGGGAAAACTTTGCACGAGTGTCTGTCGGAATTTTTGCCCATTCATCCAGAAGAGCATTTGTGAGGTCAGGCACTGATGCTGGATGTGAAGGCCTGGCTCTCAATCTCCATTCTAGTTCATCCCAAAGGTGTTCAATGGGGTTGAGGTCAGGGCTCTGTGTGGGTCGGTCAAGTTCTTCTGCACCAAACTCACTCAACCATGTCTATATGGACCTTGCTTTGTGCACTGGGGCACAGTCATGCTGGAACAGAAAAGGACCTTCCCCAGACTGTTGCCATAAAGTTGGAAGCATAGAATTGCCCATAATGTCCCCTTCACTGGAACTAAGGGGTCTCGCCCGACCCCTGAAAATCACCCCCATACCATTATCCCTCCTCCAGCAGACTTTACAGCTGGCACAATGCCCACAGGCAGGTAACATTCTCCTGGCATCTGCCAAAGCCAGACTCGTCCATCAGTCTGCCAGCCAGAGAAGCGTGATTCGTCACTCCACAAAACACTTTCCACTGCTCCAGAGTCCAGTGGCAGTGTGCTTTATACCACTGCATCCCACGCTTGGCACTGCACTTGGGGATGTGAATCTTGCATCCAGCTGCTCGGCCATGGAAGCCCATTCCATGAAGCTCCCGGTGCTCAGTTTCTGTGCTGGGATTAATGCCAGAGGAAGTTTGTAACTCTGTAGTTACTGAGTCAACAGAGCGTTGGCAACTTTTACACCCTACGCACCTCAGCACTCGGTGACCCGCTCTGTTACTTTACATGGTCTGCAGCATTGTGGCTGAGTCTCTGTTCCTAACTGCTTCCACTTTGCAGTAATGCCACTTACAGTTGACTGTGGAATATCTAACAGGGAAGAAATTTCACAAGCGGACTTATTGCAAAGGTGGCCTCCCATGACAGCACCACGCCTGAATTCACTGAGCTCTTCAGAACGACCCATTCTTTCACAAATGTTTGTAAACCTGACTGCATGGCTTGGTGCTTGATTTTATACCCCAGTGGCAATGGGTCTGAATGAAAAACCTGAATTCAATGATTAAGAGGCATGTCCCAGTACTTTTGTCCATAGAGTATACCTGACAGGGACAATGTAATGTTCATCTTTGAAAGGGAAAAAACATGAATGTGTAAATGTGAGGAAGATTCAAGAAAAAGGTACATAAACAAACACCGTTTTGAAAGTCTTTACTGCTTAGATCCATAATACATCTCCTTGTAAAATTACATTTTGGTTCCCTTAAATATCTTGTGAAACCACAAACTCCATACATTAAATCATTCATCTTTCTCCCTTGTACAAATCATATATATATATACTTTTTAAAACTTATATGGGTATAAAATCTATTTCTCTAATTCTTGCCGAACCTCTTTACTGAACAGCCGTAGTAAACTCTGCAAAGAAGCAAAATAAATTAAAAAATAAAATCTGTAGCTTCGCTCGTCTCTGCTGTCACTCCCTAGAGCTCTCAGGTGCTGCTAGCCGGGTCTCAGTCAGTCTGGATGCGGTTTCAGTTATAAACTAGTTGCTGGTGACCCATTCAAGGTGCTTTGGGGGGCTGCTGAAGTTTGCATTCCATAACAGCTCCCCAAAGCAGGAAGAATCCAAGTATAGTTGGAGCGCTTTTTAGTCATTGATCCCCAAGCCCACCTGTCATGTCACTTCAGCACCAGGACAGTTGCTGTGACCTTTGACCCTTTGGCTCCTGACCCCCAGCTGACTGGCTTCTTCAACACCATGCTCTCTGTCAGTGAAGAGGTTCGCTCTGCCTGTGTACTACTGTATCAACTGTACGGCAGACATAGGAAAGGTCTCCGTATGACCTGAGTGTGACGCCACCTCTGACAGGATTCTTGCTCTAACGAGAGTGAATAACAAATCCACACACCCCCCCCCCCACCCCACCCCGTAAACATCACATAAAACCTTACCCCAACAAGCCAGAGGATTAGTAGGTAAAACTATCCATCCTACCCTGAAACAGAGCATGCACAGTCTTCGACGTTGAAAAAGCAAATGACCACTGCCTTGGCCTGCATGGCAATGCAGACGTTTAAAGGCTTCAGGAATGTTACCTGAAGCCTTTGTGTGTGTCTGCGTGGTTTGTAAGCACCCTGATTATAGCGAGAGGACTGAGCCAGCTCCTTAAGTAAGATCTGAGTAGCAGAAATGTCAGACCGTTCTAACGTCTTGGAGTTTTAATTCTCCCGGCTTCATTCCCTACATCCTCACTACGGACCCTGTACCTCTGGCAGATTGGTGGAGTCTAACGTCATGCTCTTTTTTTAACCCAAACATGCAGAAATAGAAGCATATTTAACTCGCCCGTGATTCTCGTAACTCTAGAGCAGGCATATCCCTTCCTTATGGCATGAGATGGAATCCTTAAAACGAGGAGCTCTGAACTTGTGTGAAATCCAGGCCTCGCTGCCAGAATCCCTGCGTTTTTTTAATTGCTCTGTCCGTTGCCAATTCTTCACGTTTGGACTGATGTCAAAGGTACTGAAATCTTTGGCTCTGGTTGTGTGTTTATCCAGCTTTCGTTGGGTAGGCGGGTAACGCACCATGCGATTTCGCAAATCCAAGTGAAAGACAGCTTGTGCAACCCATGGAAAATACAAAACTAGTTTCCCTGACCAAAATCCTCAAACCCTTGCATTTTTCTCAAAAGCTACTTGGTAGTGGTCGACTGATAACTTTCTGGATGACTAAAAAGGCATGTTCCACTATCTCGAATTCCTTGCAATACAACCAAGATGCCTCACCTTCAGTAATACGTGCTGGTAGACCTCCAGACCACCAGGAGGCGTTAGCATCAACATCTTATAATCAAGAGTGAACTTGGGTCCTGACTAAACAAGGACAGGTTGCAGTAATACATGCTTGTAACTAAAAATAACCGCGATGCCGAAACATTTGCTCTCTCCTGGCTGGACAGCACTGAGGCAGTAGGTCTGATTGTTTACAGTTGAAATGCGATGGGATCGTCATGGATGGTTCATCAGAGAGCAGTTATATTCAAAGATCCTGGTCACATCATGTAGGTCGATCCCTCTCCTCTGACTTCCCATCCTCTTCTAAGAGCTTCAAAGTCAGAGTACCCTTTAGCGATATACTGTACCAGTGGTTGCAGGATCCAGTGCCTGGTGCATTTCTGTGTTTAGATTATACCATTATACTTTAGTCTTTTAAATGAACTGTTTTATAGCAACCGTTTTAATATCTAGATACCCCTTCTGTGGGATCCTCTGCAAATGACTCTTCTAGGAAAATATAAAATGAAATTATGCTCATATTCACATCAAGTCTTGTTGAGTCGACCCCTCCCCTCCTTATTCCCTTCGTGCGGCTCATCTTGAGATTGGACTTATGACAGCCTGTAGCCTGCAGGAATCTCCACTGCTGATCTGTCCATAGCCCCTCCCCCTGTGGTTACAGTGGGAGCCTTACTGGTGACCGTCGGGCAGTAGGGCTCATTTGTCAGCACCTGTTCAGTTCTCCTCTCCACAATGACAGGGTTTTAGTGACAACCTTGGTTACCGTGGTGATCCAGTTCTCATCGATCCCTCCTTCGACTCCACACCAAATGATCTATTCATGGTGCGTGCAGGTGGCTGGTGGCTCAGGTGATTCCTGAGACCAAAGCGACCATCAATTGCAACGTGCACCGTAGGTCCGATCCAGAGCAGATCCTGCTGCACGTAAACAGGGCAACGGTGAAGATCCCTCCAATTTCCACAGTTCCTGCAAAGAGTGGCTTGCCCTTCGAATTTCATTCATCCGTGCGTGTGTTTCCAATAGGGTACAAAATGGACTCTTGTGACACACAGTGACAAACACTGGCTGGCTAAAGATGATCCTGACTGTCTAGGCATAGGTAATATTGAGCTCCATTGCAAAATGAGTAGACAGTGCAATAATGTTAATACCTCTTGTGTGAAACTAGTAATACTGTGTGTTTGGTAATAGTGTGGATGAGGTTCTGTAGGTTGACATGGTAACCAATAACTTTCATTATATATCCTGCTAAAATTGCTCCCTGCTCCGCTGATGGCTGTGTTCACTTTAAATCAGAATCTACACTTAAAAGCTTTCAGTACATCTCCAGTTGTAACACCCGTAACACCGAAAGATGGGCTCAGTGACAAGGCCTTCTCACAAGATTAGACTTCTTTTGTAAATGTCTCTGTCCCGTGGATGCTGACTGAGAGCTCCCCTAGGGGCTAGAGCTCCCCTAGGGGCTGGAGGTCATGATGCAGCCACCAGATTGAGTCAATAAGTGCATCCCAAGCTGGGACCTTTATGAGGGATTTTGAGGGTGAGGTTTTTCACACCTGCTGTTCTTTGATTGGCCAGCCAATGAAAATCGGCACAGGTAGCATTCCAACACATAAATAATTAATGTAGGGCCCCCACTTTCCCCAGCCAGGCATATTGCTAGGATTTCACCAGAGGTTGTTCTCGGTTGTCCTCTGGAGTCTTGTCTCCATCACGAGACTTTTTCCGCTTCTTGTTGCCTGGAGAATCAGAAGGTTGCATGTTCAAGTTCCTGGTGATGCAAGTGTTGAGGCATCAGACTCACATAGACACTGGCTAGCCGCAGGTGCAACTTAGATTCAGCAAATAACATCCCTAGAGGGGTGACAGGTAAACCTAGCAGTTTAGGACGAGGTAACCAGAAGGTTGTTTGGTTAAGTCCCGGGGATCGTGCTGAATTGCACTACTAAAATAGCAAAGCTGTGTAAATAAAGAAAATTGTAGTTAATTTTGTACAAAAGCCTATAGCTAAAGAAACTATAAAAATTTAAGGGGTTCATCTTTAAAATCCCCATGACCCAATAGTGGGTAAGTGATGAGAAGATGAATAGAAGGGTGTTTGTATAAGACGACAGACGATGAAAGGTGTGTGCTGTGCCGCTGCTGACAACGACATGGGGAAACTCAGCAGATCTTTACATGCGACGAGCCTATGTGACGTGCAGGAAATGCGTAGAGAGCCTTGGAACGACAGACGAAAGAAAGAAAATGTGTAGAAGAGGGAAGACGGGGTTTGGATCAGCAGCTGCCAATGGTGAGCGGTTCGGTTGCTAAGATACGCCTGCGCTGACGGCCACGGTGGGGGCGGCCGGGCGGGATGCGTGACACGGGCCTTACTCAGTTTGAGCAGTAGCTTCTTCCCCAGCGTTTCCTCCGAGCCGCTAAGCGACAAGGTGCTGATGAAGGGCGATGCGTCGAGGTCCGTCTCCACGGGAACGATGGCGGGTTCTTCAGCGGGGGAGGGGAGGGAGAGACAGCAGGGGGCAGTCAATTAGCCCCTGTACTACCAGGGGGACGTCCAGTATAGTAGACATGCTAACAGATACTATTTGCGATTTAAAGAGGCTGATTAATATTCACAATAACATGCATTCATAAATAATGTTTTACTGGCAGGTCCAGACCAAACAAGCTAAGTGACAAAAACTAAGCCACATTGTATTCGGAGGGTGACACGGTGGCTCAGCTGGTGTCACTCCCATCTGGGGGTTCCCCTTCATTACTCCAGTCTCCTGACACAGTCCTCCCACAGTGCCTGTAAACTGTGACTGGTTTCCCTTCCAGGGTGTCCCCTGCCATGTCTGTCCTGGGATGGGCGCCTCACTCGCGTTCCTCCAGCCTCGCTCGCGTTCCTCCAGCCTCGCTCGCGTTCCTCCTGCCTCACTCACGTTCCTCCTGCCTCACTCGCGTTCCTCCAGCCTCGCTCGCGTTCCTCCTGCCTCACTCGTGTTCCTCCAGCCTCACTGCCAAACCGATCCCTTGATTTCGGGTTGTACGCGACAGACCTGCCCTCTCACTATAAATCTCACCATTTTGCTCTTCGCTCTCGGAACGGTCTTCCCGGATGTAAGGAATCTCATCCATCCGCAGGAACACTGAGTCACTGGGGCTCTTCTGGCCGTCTGACTTGCTGCCTGTAGGGGGAGCCAGAGAGCCAGGAAACAGATTAGAGATACTAAGATTCTAAGCTTTTACTCGTTATAATAATAATTTCACTGATATCAGAACTCTGGCAATTTACAGTTACTTATTCAGCAGTTACGTTTATCAAAAGTGTGGAAATGCTTGGGGTCAGAGACCACCCAGTTCTCTCCAGGGCTCTTGGGGTTAAAGGTGTTGCTGAAGGGTGAGTGATATGATTACGCTGCTGGCCAGAAGAACCTGCAACTTTCTGGACACTGCCACGAATCCTTAATCTACTGAGGGACACAAAATTTGGAATTGTGTATCTCTGTCTGATTTGCGGTGATCTTGGATCATTTAGCCATGTCTGATTTGCGGTGATCTTGGATCATTTAGCCATGCCTGAGCTGAAATGGATCGGCGCCTAGGAGAAGAGGCGAAGGCATGTGGGAGGGCATGCTGGAGCCTGCCTGAGCCGCAGTACTTGCATGTGTTCATGTACCCTTAAGAGGATTGCGCTGAGAGCGCCATCTGTGCATCGTTTGCAGGACGCCCGCCGCAGGCTGCGTCACACTGCGTTGTGGCCTGCGTGTGCATCTATGCACGCTTGGCTGAGACAGGGGGAGGGGCGTCGCGGTCTAGCAATTACAATTAACACTCCAACTGAGCTGTCATCACCCCGTTTACACCGTCGGAGGAAAGCCCCGATTAGCCATCGGGGAAATGACCTCCCCCGACAGTGCGAACGGACACTTTATTTTAACACAGACGTTTAGAGATGCTCCTGTGAAGTACATAGTAGGCGGAATCAGCCACACAGACTGGGTATGACAGGGCTGGAGGCGGGGCTACAAGCAGGGCGGACGGATGAATTAGAGGAGCGGGGGCCGCACTCACGGACGATGCGGTTCTTCTCGTTGAGAACCGTGGTGCTGTGTGGGATGACGGCCTGATGCTGGCGGGCGCGGCCTGAGCAGGGGCGGAGCTCCCGGGGCACGGGCAGATGCCCGTGGCTGCCGTCCGGGGCGGGGGTCTCAGGGGTGGGGGCGGGCGTCTGCGCCGGCGTGCTGCCCCCGTTCATGTGGGCGTCCATGTCCGGCGTCTGCGGTGAGCTGTCCATCCGCGTTGCAGTCAGGGCGTTCTGGTAGTGGCTACGGGTGATCTGGGGGGGGACGGGGGTGGCACAGTCCATGAACTCTCAAACATTCTACTTTTCGTGCCCCCCCCCCCCATATGTTTCTCTTTAATGATTCAGCAGGAGTTTTTTCTGCTGCAGAATTAGCACAAAATCACCCCCCCTCCCTTTCACTGCGACACTTTGTAGTTCCTGTGGTTCTGTTTGATCCCTCAGTTGGGTTTAAATCCAAAGTGTCCCGCTCACCCCATGAAGGCCCAACTTCAAACAGGTACTGATGTACGGGGGGGACATTCATAGACCTGAATATTTCTACTGAAGCAGGTCAAATGAAAGCCACTTCTTTTGATTTCTTAAAAAAAAAAAAAAATAAAACAATTCTGGGGAAAGTGTTTAAACTTGCAGAGCAGATCAGTCCAGATTCCTCCATTTAGACATGAAATGACCAGCCTGAGTTTATCTACACAGAAATTCAGCTTTAAATGCATCTAAAATGCAGACAAGCCCGAGATGCCTTAAGTGCTGTTGCCATGGATACACCAGGGATCATGGCTCTTAACCATCTAGGTATTTTTTCCAAAGTATTTCTACGCTTGAGACTCTCATCCGGCTGCCAGTGCCAAAGAAATGGCAGTGACCCCGCATTCCGATTCGACATGGGTGACACGTCGACCAGCGAGATTGGACAGGATTCACACGACCTGGAGTTCAGCTTGAACGCCGTCCAATCCCAACATTAGGAAGAGCCCCCCGAAGGTCACTGGGACAGTAACCCTAACCCTGGGCAGTGTGCCCGTACCCGGGTCTCTCTCGGAGCAGGGCAGTCGCCTGGGTATTTGCCAACTGCACAGAGACACAGTGACGTTCCCATTCACACAGGAACATTTCACTAAGAGACGTCCCTCGTCTAAAGGTACAAGAGCAGTGACCCATGGTGGGGGAGCTGGCGTTCTGTGCTTTGCTGACGGCGCCCGAACCTTGATGATCTGCAGGTCGGTGAGCTGCCGCACGGTGTAGTCGGGCAGGTAGGCCCCCGAGCTGCAGTTCAGCTGCCCGCTGCTGCCACCATATATCATGGAGTCGGAGCGGTTGAGTCCACTGCTGCGGGAGGGGGACCTGTGGACTGGACCAAACGGCAGGATGGGGGGGGGGGGGGGCGGCTCTCTAGCTACTGCTCTCCCACAAAAAGGACGCAGGGCAGGGAAGGGGACAGCATGAAGGTGAGCCTGAAAGGGACAGAGAGAGCCCCGCCCACAGAAGTCTGATTTTCTTGCTCCCCCCCCCAAACATGGCATTCCAACTCCTCAGTGGAGGCTACATTCCAAATGACATCATCGCACTCCCTTAATTAATGCATCTGCTGCCTCATGGGGGAGTGATCGGGGGGGGGCTGGGGAGCAATGAGAGGCGGCCGTGTGCCTTATGTAAAGCAAAACAAACACGGGCACGCATGGGCACCATCTGCCCGCCGATGGCCCGGCGAAGAGTGCGGCCTGTCCGGCACTGCCAGCCCAGAGAGAAACACCGGCCTTGTTACCACCGGTTATTACCGCCTGTCTGCTAGCTCAGGGGCGGGGCCTCACGCCTCTGGGGCAGCGGGTTCGATGCCACGCCCCTGCGTCTGGGTGCATAGGAGTATTCCCTTGGATGGGCGGGCATCCAGGATCTGCCCTGTGCTTCCAGGGATAATCTCACAGTGAAAAGGATTTATAGAAAATAGATGGATTTGGTTTTATAGGCGCTGTGATGCAAAATGGCTAACATATCACTTCCTTAAATATATTTTTATATGATTATTACACTATTTCCAGAATCAGTACTTGTGAAATATGATTACCTCACACCGAAACCTGCTCCCTGGGGTGTCAAAGTGTTTTGGCTGAACTCACTGCAATCCCTCCTGGTTACTGCCGGTCACGCACGCCCAGACCCCCCCCCCGTGCACCCATCCGGAGCTGGTTCGGCCCGCTACCTGTGGAGAGCGTCGGCGTGATGGCGGGTACGCCGTAGTATGCGAACGCCCCATTCTCGAAGCGCAGGGCCTCCTTGCCGAACTCCACCTCCACGCGACCCTGCACACACACACACACACACACACACATGGGGGCACCAGAGAAAAATGTTTGTACCAAACCTAACTGCACCTGCACATGCTCACCACTACCCCATCTGCTGTGACGTCTCATAATTACTCATATTCCCTCTCCCAGCTGCCCCCCCCCCAAATCCCTACCCTTCTTCTGACTCATCTGCTGGGTGTTCGATTTCCATGCGTAATAAACACACCCAAGCCTGTCCCTGCAATCATCTCCCTCCCCTGGGTGACACTGGGGCTCAAACTTCAATTCCCAGTGTCCCCACGCAGCTGTGGGGTGGTGCTGAGGGGTGCATTGACATCCCCCAAGGGATCATCTTGGGGGTTTCACGAGTTCGACGCCATGGGGCTCCGGGGAATCGCCATCTGGCTCTGAGATTTGTGAGCCATATATTGGAACGGGGGCCTGCGGCACAAATTCTTGCCGCAACAGAACCAATTCCTGCTCCATCTAAAAATTGCCATCAAATGAAGCAACTAGTGGGGTTGTAAGGGTGTGGCTAGGGGGCCGGCTGTGGGGTGGGCTGTGGGTGTGGCCAAGGGCAGGCATAGGTGTGGCTAGGGGAGGGACACGGGTGTGGTTAGGGGCGGGCTGTGGGTGTGGCTAGGGGGTGGGCTGTGGGTGTGGCCAAGGGCAGGCATAGGTGTGGCTAGGGGAGGGAGATGGGTGTGGTTAGGGGTGGGCTGTGGGTGTGGCTAGGGGGGTGGGCTGTAGGTGTGGCCAATGGCAGGCATAGGTGTGGCTAGGGGAGGGACATGGGTGTGGTTAGGGGCGGGCTGTGGGTGTGGCTAGGGGGCGGGCTGTGGGTGTGGCTAGGGGGTGGGCTGTAGGTGTGGCCAATGGCAGGCATAGGTGTGGCTAGGGGAGGGACATGGGTGTGGTTAGGGGCGGGCTGTGGGTGTGGCTAGGGGGCGGGCTGTGGGTGTGGCTAGGGGCGGGCTGTGGGTGTGGCTAGGGGCGGGGCCAGTGAGTGGGGCGTTACCACCATACCTGTAGCACTAGGATGAAGTAGTCCACGGGCTTGTTGCGTTGGAACAGGAAGTGCTGCGGCGCCCGCTTGTTCTTCTCGTCGAACTTGAGCTCCTGCACCACACTGGGATGCTTCAGCAGACGCAGGAGTATCTTCTCAGACAGATAGGCCACCTTAAAGGGCTCCACCTCTGTGACACAGCAGAGCAGACAGACGGGGCAATGCACCATTACAGCCACAAGGGGGAGACACTGAGGCTGCCTTTCCTATAGCACCGGACTTTGGTTTCATGGTTCTAAAGAGGGTGATTAAATCAGCTTTTTATTTCAGCTTATAATAAACCTTCCTGGGACATTAATAACTGCCCGGCTGACACTAATGAAGCTGCACAGTCACTGTTTTTCTAGATGACCTTTTGTATTAGATTAAGTCCTATGCACACAGATGGAAGCAGTCTCCAGATGGAATCAAGGCTCATGTGACCTTCCTGAGAGTCCAGGAAAGGTTAAGGGTGTTTCTCGATATGGGTACTTGACCGTTCTTGTGTTCTCTTGTACCCGTTTTACGTCATCGTCAATTACCAAAGAACAGTTCCTATGCTCAAGAACACAGGCAGAGAGGACGGTAAAAATCCCCATCACAAATATCAGGGATATATATCGGTTGCATCCAGCCAAACGAGCTCATTCTTGGGAGGCAAGTTAGCAAGACCGGTCTTGCTAAGACTACAAGTACGATCTTTGTGTTCTTGATATTAAGAAACACCCTAAGTGTCTTCTGAAGTGTCTTTACAGTGGCCGGGAAGGGTCACATGACTTTCTTGGAGTTAGGGAAGGTCAGGTGGGCACCTGGATGCCCCTACCTGTGGACAGGAAGCGGTGGGTGGCCAGAAGGAGCTGCGGAGAGATCTTCACCTTCATCTCGTTCTCCGACAGCTTGAATATGGAGAAGTCCTGCTGCTTCCTCTCGTGGTGTGACACTCTCCGCTTGGTCCGGTTGTCGGCTTCGAGAGAAGGGAGGCCAGAGGCTCATGAGAAGCTCATTAGCGCCATGATTTATAGGCATCTAGGTGCCGGGGGGGCTCCTCTACCCCCGCCAAACCGAGACTGGCTCCTCGGGGAAGGGTCAAGGGGGTACGTTAATCTAGTGCTCATCACGGGCCCCTTGGGGTGAGCCGTAATCATCCGGAGGGGGCGGGGCATACGGCGAGTCTCACGGCGCCGGCAGAACCCCGCGGTGGACACAACGCCGCCGTTGCTAATGTCGTTTAGCTTTGCTTGCCGCTCGGTAATGTGGCCCCAGATGTAATGGACTCAGTTACGGTGCAGAGGATAGAAGATAGTTATTGGAAAACCTATATGAGATTTAATTATGACAGGAAATTAGATATCCAGAGTTACAGCTTCATAAGAAGAAACTGTGTACACAGCACAAACAGAATGTGAGGGATGAGCTAACATAAAATTACTGTATAAAACTATACAGTGAGATTTAAGGAAGGTCAGTCCCGAGTCACAGTGTGCTTGGCTGCAGGGCAGTAACTGGCTTCAGATCTACTGGTTATGGTTAGTCAACCAGTGCTGATAGTACTAAGAAAGGCTACGTATCCAATGGCTTGGTAGGACTGTAATGACACAATGATTCATATCGGTCTGTCAGTACAAAACAGTCCATCTGAACTGACTCCAGATCTGTGCATCATCAAAGTTAACAGAGCTTATGGCTATGGGTTTAATGATGTATGACTCTATGGAAGGACTGGGGTGTCGCAACCCGACGTGACGGGCCATCGTATGCTGAAAGGCATGCGACGTACTGTACAGGTCCGTCTCATCCAGGATCTCGGATTTGATGATCTCCTCGATGACGTCCTCCAGGGTGATGATGCCCATCACTTCGTAGAAGGGGTCCCCCTCGCCTTCGTTGTTGACCCGCTGCACGATGGCCAGGTGAGATTTTCCTGCGCACGACAAGCAGAAATGCGTCTACTGGGCCAAAGTAAGGCAGCGCATTGCTAACTGGAGAGGAGGATTTCATCATGCTAAGTGTTAGCGGCGTGTGGCTAAGCGGGGGAAGCCTCAGTGCCAGTGATCAAAACATCACCGGCTTTAATCCCATGTAGCAGAGTAGCTACATTCCCGTTAGGCACTTGAACAAGGCCCTTAAACCCCCAAAATATGCTGCAGGAGAGCTTCTATCTCACCGTTATATCAGTATGTATGTGAAAACTAACATATTCCAATGTACCTACATCAGGGGTAGGCAGCCCTGATCCTGGAATGTCGGTATCCAGCAGGTTTTCTGTCCTTCCTGATGAGTTTCTATCTGCCTGAGATCAGGTGTGGTTCATCAGAGACCAGGTAGGATAGAAAACCTGCAGGATACCGGCGCTCTAGGATAAGGGCTGCCTACCCCTGACCTATACAAATGGCAGTTAAAGCTTCATTTCATCTCGCAGAACATTGCTTCCCAATCTGGTCTTCGGGGACCCACCGACAGTCCGTGTTTTTGCTACCTACTGGGAGCTGGGAGGGTGCAAAAATGTAGATTGCCTGGCAGGGAGCTCAGAGAGAGCAAAAACCAGAGTGGAAAACGCAGTCATAGAAGGTGGGTCAGGTTAGGTAGACGGAAGGTGTTGAGCAGATCAGGTAGGATGGAGATCACTGGTGGAGGAACAGGTATGGGGTGGAAGGACTAGCTGGAAAGCCAAGCATCAAGGTGAAGACGAGAAGGAGATGGACCACCACCTCAAGAAAAGACACATTTTTGCTCCCTCTTAGATGGTGGCGTTGGAAGTGGCTCCCCACTGGTTGTATAAAGCGCTGTAGGCATCTTGAAACACATTACATAAACATTAAAATTCATTCGTTGATTCATTCGTTCACTCATTCGTTCATTCAGATCTATACCAGGTATTCCGAGTTCTTGATTGCCCGACTGTTTGGCTCAGGTGTGCTGGGAGCAAAAATGTGGACCGTCTGCGGGTCCTGAGAGATACATAAATACACCCAACCATCCATTTTCTAACCAATTATCCCGATCAGGGTCAAGAGTCGCGAGGCAAAACTCCAAACAAAAAGGGATTTTGGAAGTGAGGGCATTGGAGCTGCAAATGAGAGGAGAACTTTCAGCCAGGTCTGCTCGTCCCCGCTCCCTTCCGCCCTCCGTTGAGCAGACCAGTGGCTGCCCTGAGGACATCCAGCAACCCGCACCGAGCCAGAATAAGCTGTAGGATGGCCATGGGAGGCGGGGTCCGGAGACAGGTCACTGGTCAGATCCTTACATAAACGACATGCTTGGAGTGGGGTTATATAACGCTTGGCTGACTGGGCAGCCAGGACACTGACCAATGGTGACACTGGGGGGAGAGGCAACACAGCAGGACCAATCAGATTCCTGACTATATAATTCCAGATTCTAATATTTCCATGTACAGTCTAGTCCCAGCAATTTACTTTTTCTGTCAGGAGAAACTACTCGTGCTACTAATTAACAGTGATATAGGATGTGAAATAAAAATAGTCAAGTCTCACAGAAAATTTCAGATTTTTTTTATGTTTAATCCATTTGAATTTGCATGAGCATTTACATAAGGGTTTAACAGCCGTTCCCTGAATAGGATCGACTCTATTTCACACTCTAATTAGGTGACATCTGGCCCACCTGCTGAGTCAGGTGGCTGCCTGGTCAACCGACCCCTCCGGTGTGACGCCTTGAAACAGGCCGTCAGGGGGGGGCTGTCACTTAACTGAGAGCCCTGTGACAGGAGCCAGGGCTTGCAGGGTTCAGATGTGGACAGACCATAATACTGCAGAATAGATTAATTAACTTCCAGCACTCCCCCACCATGCGGATGCTGGTCCAGATGTTCTTGGTCAACATCAGGTGGGGCAGAGTACTAAGTTACACATTATCATTTCTCCAGCCCCCCCACGATTGTACTGAAGCAATCTCGGAAGACTGCGATTTGACCTCTGACCTCTACTGAGGTCCCTTGGGAACACAGCCCCATGTGGCGGAAGAGAACAGACTTACTGGATTTACTGGTATGCTGCAGGATTAGGCAGGATTGGGTCAAACTGTCCTTCCAGCAGCAGTGTGGGAGTCACGCTAGGCCAGTGATCGCAGGAAGCAGGTGCCTGCTAGGATGGAGGCCGCAGCTGTGCCAATCGCACTGTTACATCACTCAGCCATTACATAATCTCTGTAGCCAGCCCCCCCCCCCCCCCGTCTGCCCCCTCCGGCTCTGAGCAAGCCCGCTGAGGCTGTAAATTGAGCAGCTTGGTTCTGTCTGCTCGTTTGACTGTTTGTTTGCTGTGTTTATGTGGGCCAAGCACAACAAACGGTCAGCATCTAATTAACATTTATCCACCCCCCCCCCCCCCCGATAACCTTTCACCCACTTAAACTCTGAATGAGGGATTGGGGGCATCAAACCTATTTTTTGCAGAACAATAGACCCGTGTTCCCGAAACGAAAATCTGTGACCATGTGACCGCGGTCACATATGCGTTACAGTAAAGCGTTCCAAACCCAGACACGTAGGATCTGAGGGAAGGACGGGGATTTAACGTGAAGGCCGAGAGTCCGTGTTTTCCGGAAGGTTGGCAGAGCCGTTCGGATGGCCGACGTCCTCCTGCGTCCTCCCGTTTCCCCCGGGTCTTGCTCGCTGCCACACGGCTAAATGGAGTTGCTAAGGCTCATAATTATGCTGCCGTTTATTGGCCGCAAGCGGCGGGATCCAATCGGGGGCCGCCACACCGGAGCTGAGGCATTACAGATACATTTTATGGATGCTTTTAAAAGCGGCTCCGGCATCAGATGGATCAGTAGGAACGATGTCATTAATTCCTCTGCCGAACTCCTACCCGCCGTTGTAAAACCGGCCCAAAGTCACACTGCGGCATAAACGCTATTCATCAGGCAAGTGCGACGTTTACAGTCCAGTGGGTGCGTCACACAGCCAGGTCCTGCATTTCATGGTTTTCCAAATTCTCTCTCACATACACATATAAGCATATGGGGGTGGGGGATGGATTAATGCATAGGCTACAGCAAACATCAGGGCCCCCACCTCAGGAAAAATGGAACGGCTAAATCGGGAACACCTGAGTGTCCATGCACACGTCACCCCGTGGCCCCCAGACAGTGTGTGGAGGGGGGACATCCATTTTCAAACCTCACACCTGAACCACCCACACGGCCTCCCGGCTCATGCCAAAACACGGGTCATTAGGTCCCGAATGGACTAACCAATGCAATTCCAGTCTGTCAGCCGGGCGTTTCTGACGGACATCGCTAACGACGTGTGACTTTCACGTCACCATATGTTACGCATCATGACTATAGAGGAACATCCCTGCTGGGGGGCAGCAGGGGGTCAGTCACTTGAATCTTTCAAACTTCAGGGTAATTCCATGCTAAAGTCTGTTTGACGTCGCATACTTACTGCCGATAAAATGCAGAGGTGGGAAGTTCAGGTCCAGAAAGTACAAATCCAGACCATATTTTTTGTTTCACCCAACCAGTTAAGCATAAAGTGTCACATTCACAGAGTACTGAGTTGGTTGGTTAAAAGAAAATCTCGGTCTGGATTTGTACTAACTGGACCTGAACCTGCCACCTTTGATAAAATGTGATGTATTTCTAACCTGCAAATTAATATATGAATTCTGAGGATTTCTCTATACTCCACTCACATCCATACTGTGAGTCGTTTTGTCTGCCAGTCTCAGGTTAAATGTCACACCCATAATGCAGAAATTGCCCTTAAATCTTTAAAATCAGGCCTCCCAGCTCCAGACCCCAGGGTGGAATCACATGTCACTTAGCCGGAGCCCTATAATGTCTTTGCTAAGGTCATTATTTTGAAATTAAATCATCTCGCCTGACGAGTGCAGAGAGTTCTGACTGAAATGTACTCCGAAAAGCGTGGGACTACGGAGCACCCATGTTTTAAATCAACCCCATAAAGACCCTCTGGCCGTTGCCATGGGAATTAAACCAAATTACACTTTGGTCCAAAATTCCTCATTTCCATTTGCCTTTTCTCGACCAGTATTCCCTCAATGAAAACGTCCCCTAACTCTTCATGACAAAAGCCTGCATGTATTTTTCCCACGACATCTACAAATTTTTGTGAATTTTCATACGAAGACCTACAAACTTGTGAGTCACACACAGACCCCCTCCCGCATTGAAAGAGCGATACAACAGATAAAAACAACCTCAATTATCAATCATATAATACATATACCGCTTTTAGAGTCTATTTTAGTTTATTTTTTCAACAAGATTTTCTTCTGAGATGATAATGATGTTACATTTTTTTCATGTTACCTCGCAGATCCCTTAATCCAGTGACTCATTTCTGTTCCTCCTGGGAAACAAAGATCCCTGGTTATTGATCAGAGCTCCTGCCTACTGTGACCCCCACCCCCGACAGGTTCACTATCGGCTGCCCAGCTGCCACTTCCACCCCCCTGCCCAGATCCACCCAGCTGGTTTATCATATATTACGAGACTCAGCACAGCCGCGCCCCCCAAACTCAAACTGAATGTTTCCACATGAGCACAGTAATAATTTTAATGCCAATACATCATTCTGCCCATATCCTGCCCCAGATGTATTACGTAATAGTGCCAGACACCAGTACGAGGTTCCAGTATATATTCCTGAGGTTAATAACTTCAATAACACCCCCAACTCTGCCCTAGTTAATTAACCTAAGCGGAGTTATTAAACCCACACGAGTGATGCCACAGTGTCAACTTTGAACAATGGACTTTCTGTGAAATGGGCAAGGGGGGGTTACATTCTGAAAGCTGCTTAGTAAACAGTGAGTAAACCAGGTTAGTCTTTACGTGCGCTCTGATGGACCGGGTTAGTAATTCTGCTACTCATTTTCTCAGCCGGTCAGAATTCTTTTTATCTTGACGGAGTTAAGCTCGGTCAAGCATCACACAGAACAAGGCCGGCCCAGTCACTCTGAGAAGCTGAAGTGCCTGATCAAATACTGCACAGTCAGCGAGAACATCCAAAACCAAATTATTATTTTAAAGGCTGGGAATTAGGACAGGGAATTAGACCAGAAATATATCCAGCTTGATTGCAACTAATGTTGGCAAAACTAATAATAATAATATAACTAATAAAATAAGTAAAGTAAGAGTGACAATGGGATTGAGCTCGTGAAAAAGGAACCTCTTGGGTTCATATTCAGTTCGTTCCCAAAGGAAATCTGTAGGTAATTAGGCCTAGTTTCCTATTAACTCGATCAACAATCATTTTTAGATTAAGTCTGAATTTAATAATGGGTTTGCTATGGAGTTTACTAACAGGCATACGCTCAAATCCCACCATGTCACCTGTTCTTCATCCCTGGGACCAGCCTGCACTATAGGAGAACCTTACCTTTCTTGAATTCCTCCAGCATAGTGTCCAGCTTGGTGTCGTTAAAGACGCAGTGCATGGGGTGCTTGTAAAACTGCGTGATGGTCTTCAGGGGGGTGCAGTCGTCAGGGTCCACGAAGGCCAGGTCCTTGACGAACAGGATGTCCACGATGGACGAGCGCTCGTTCTCGTACACGGGAATGCGCGTGTAGCCACTCTGCATGATCTCCGACATGGTGTTGAAGTCCAGCACGGCGTCGGACGCCAGCATAAAGCAGTCGTTCAGCGGTGTCAGCACGTCCTCCACCGTCTTGGTCCTGAGCTCCAGGGCTCCCTGGATTATGTTCAGCTCCTCCTTCACCAAGTCGTGATACGGGTCGGTCACCCGCAGCATCTCCAGCAACTTTTCGCGCGTGTAAAAGTTGCTTATTTCCTGGTGCAGGATGATGTCTAGTAGCTTGCTGATCGGGTAGGAGATGGGGAAGGAAATTACCATTAGCAGCCGAGTCACCCAGATGGTTTTGGAGGCGATCGCCAGCCCATGTCGGGAGGCCACGGAGTGCGGAAGGATCTCGCCGATGAAGAATATGACGAACGTGCATATGGCGGTAGATAACCAAGTCATGCCCAGAATCTGACACATCCAAACCGCCAAACAGGTGTTGATAAGCGCGTTGCCCAGGAGGAGCGTGCAGAGCACGTAGTTTCCGTGCTTTCGCACCGATTCGATCTTCTTCGCGTACTTCTGCTCCTTGTCCGTGCCGCTGTTCTGCAGCACTTGGAGCTCCACGGGGTCCAGCGCGAGCAGACTCAAGTTCAGCCCACTAAAGAGCGCGGAAAGCGCCAGCAGCAGCACCGAGATCAGCACCTGAAGCCAGAGGTCGGCTTCCGGGGAGCGCTCCACGACGGCCAGCCAGAAATCTCTAGTCCTAAAGTGCTCCCATTTGGTGCCGTCAAATGCACACATTGAGTAGTATTTTATTTTCTCACCTCTGCGCAGTTCTTTGGCGAGCAGCTCCACCAGGACGGAATTCTGGCTGGAGGCGGACTTGAAGGATCCCAGCACCTCTATGTCGGAGGTCCGAGCTGTTTTGTCCACGCAGAGGTTCCGTTTCGGGTGGACCTGCCCCTCTCTGCCCGGGCTAGGCTCCTCGATGAACGCGATCCACGGTGCAGTGGCCGCATTGGCTCGACCGCTAAGGGTCCTGTTCAGCCTCTGGGGGGACACCGAGTAGTACACACGCAGCATAAACCGCGTCCCCTCGGTCGCTTTCAGCACCCCGTCCTCCACGGACAGCCCCCCTCCGGTGTCCTCCGGGCGAAAGCCCAGTAAGCCGAGTGCCGCGCTGGGGAAAATCAGGAGCAAGGGCAGGGAGCGCGGCTGAAGGATGCGGATCGCGGGGCGAGCAGCCGCATCATCCGCAGCCATGATGCTGAATGCGCTGGGTGGGCACGCTAGCGAGCCGAGTCACGTGGCTTTCCCACGCTCCATCGCCCGGAATCGGGGGAACAGCTGGAGCCCCCGGTAAATGCAGCAGAGGATCGACCGGGAAAAGCTACGGTGGAAGGCGTGGGGGGAACAGAGAGCGGCATGCAATGACGTAATGGAGCTTTGATACACTGTAACGAAAATAGAATAGGGGAAATATTCAATTACCTAAACTTAGTCTAACATTCCTGTAGAGAAATGCTGCATGACTGCAGACATCAATTCCTCCGTTTTGCCCGAAGGCTTACAATATATTAGACTTTATGTAAGCCTCTCACTGACAAAATTACTTTTGATACATCCGAACGGATAGCTATGTGATTGGACACTGATTTGTTTACCGATCGTCCTTTTGCGATATCATTTTGTCCGATAGTTCTGAATGATGCGCATCTTACGTAATTTAGTTCAGCGTTAAAGATAATCAGATCACAAAGTGCAGATTTGGTCTTAAGTAGATTCATGGTTATTATGACATTCAAATAACCTGTCAGGAAATAAGCGTGGTGTATATGGACCTCCCGAGTTCCCTTGACTTTATCAGTGCTATTTGGGAGTGTAATAAAATATCTGATGTCCATGACAGACACTTATGTAAGCATATTTTGAATCCATCTGTAACAGAAGGCTGAGCTCTGGTGGACAAGACTGTGCTGTTTGCTGTCATTTTCCGTTTTATTGTTTGGCTCTATCAGCTATGAAATAGTTCATTGACAGAAATTATTAATTATTATTTCAGATCTGAGGAATAGAATGATCCACAAGGTGGCAGCCTTTGCGCCTAATCTGCGATTTGCCTACTTAAAACGCTGCAAATTGAACTTCGTGGGTATTTGGCACGAGGCCTAATGGCGGGAAAAGGCATGTGCGCACGAGTCCTACGTGAAACAAGCGTCGATTGATCTTATCGACTAATGTAAGCTGTAAACTGATAACCCCTATTCCATCCTTGCTAAATTTGATTCATTTGGTAAATAAGTCTAAGTGATTCCACATTCTTTGCTCAAGGAGACTGTAAAAGGAACTTCACATAATCGTAATGTTAGAGTAAGTTTGATCATCATCATCGGCATCATATTTTGTCCTTTGGACTTTGTACATGATCCGGAATCATTGAATGGTCTAGCCTACACGTATCAAACCAATTAGATTAATGTACACATTAATGTGTACTGGCCTGAACACACTGTTTACACAGTCTCTTATCAGGATGCAGGTTTTCTTGTAGCTCATGGAAGTATTGAAAACATTGAGCTATAGACTTGCATCTGAAGTGATGTTTGTCCTCTCAGCTTCACCATTTGACCCTTGATTCAAGGCCAGTTCTTTTAATCTATCTTATCCTGGCTGAAACCGCTTGCTTCTTCTGAAAGTGTGTGTATATCTTTATGAATAGCTGTCACATCTCTGCACCCTTATTAGAATTTATTGTTTGTCTTCTGCTCCGCCTTCTGTAGCTGGGGTGAACATCTCCTGGGTGTGACCTCATGCCCCTAAACCAGCGGTGGCCAATCTTATCTGCAAAGGGCCAGTGTGTATGCAGGATTCTGGGATAACCTGTAGGTCAGCTGTTCAAACCCAGGTGTGAGGACTCTGCAGCCAATCAGTCCTCTAATTAGTAATGTAATTAGGGAGTTGCAGTGAAAACCCGCATTCACAACAGCCCTTTCTGGATAAGATTGCCTACCGCTGCTCCAAACCATCAATCCAGGTGCAGCTCAACCACTGGCTGCCACACCAAATGTCACTGGCTGTCACAATCACTGCCGCAGTGACCTGAGATCTGCACAGCACTCTGCACAGGGCTCTTCATTTTTCAGGCAATATTCTTTCTGGTTTCTACACAAAGCAAAATGGACTGTGGTCATTTAATGTTGCAAGTGGTAACATCAAACATATAAAAAAATTACATTAAACATGCTATGAATTATCACTCATTCTATCAAAAACCATAAGAGGGCAGCAATTTGCTGCAATTGAGTGAGAAGCAGAGGCGCAATGCACAGTCTAAGGAGTTCATTTTACAACCTGATTTACATAGTTGTACATATATATTGATCTTCTGTTTTCTGTTTCTAACAGCCTTAAATATCTCAACATAGTGATGATTCTAAAACTGCTTGCATATATTTCCTGAACAGGAAAAAAAAACAATTTGGCAAAATGAATGTCCCCACAATCTCGGTCTAGACTAAAAACTCATCTGTTAAGGGTTCGACCTTCAGGTCTCCTCAACCTTTGCCAAATGGACACAGTCTGTTTGATCAATGACTGATGCCCAGCTCTTTTAAGACTGTGTTTACACTTGTGCTGCAGACCACAGCGTAGCTTGTCCTAAATAAGCCTGTCCTTAAAGCTGGGGTGCAAATTGTCTGTTGGGAGGACCCATCTCAGAAGAACCAAATCAGAGTAGCACAGGTGGGATTCGATGTACTGGGGGCAGTCCTGTGCATTTACCTCTCTTGAATGGATGAAAACCGACTTTCCAGGTTGTGTGTCACTTCCCGAGAAATTTTGAAATGATGTTAAAAGACAAGCGGATGCTGAAGAGGCACCGTCACGATAACCCGAGACGTGCCCCTTCTTCGTCCGCCTGCAGATTGTGAAACCATTTTAAAATATAAAGCACTTCACTTATGATTTGTACCCCCTTTTGTGCAGAGGTGAGGATTTCCAGCATTCGCAGGTCTGACACAAAGGCCGTCGAATGGAGGTTACCAGGAAACGGGCACCAGCCTCGGTTCACGGCGACGGCTCCACTTGTCGCTTTCTTTCAGTGATCACTTGTCACAGTTCAGCGGGGCCTGTTTTATTACCAAGACTGATAGCGTTGTGGTTTGTATATCCATGATAAGGTTTGCTGTGTGTTTCAGTGAATCTTGTGGCTTGGACCCAGGGCCCCCCCCAGGTTAATAGGCACCTGCCAGGGCTTCCTTCACATCTTGTTGTAACTTTCACACCAAGTCCTCCTCCCGCCGCCCGTTGCCGTGACGTCCCGGAGCTCAATAACTCCTTGGATTGTCGCTTTCATTGTTATACTCTGAATA
Organism: Paramormyrops kingsleyae; assembly: GCF_048594095.1. Taxonomy (NCBI): domain Eukaryota; kingdom Metazoa; phylum Chordata; class Actinopteri; order Osteoglossiformes; family Mormyridae; genus Paramormyrops; species Paramormyrops kingsleyae. The sequence goes on from NC_132816.1 coordinate 19,815,723, forward strand.
AAACACGTCTGGGCCCAGCTGTAATATCCTGGATAATCTCCTCCTACCCTTTCCCCCTTTCTTTCACATTCGCCGCCAATTCTGGATGGTGGGAGAACATCATGCTTTGTCTCCAGAAGTAGAGAAAGAGATATTTTGTGTTACACCCCCTCCCCTCCGGTCCTTGTTTCATTGCCACGTGGATCCAAAATGCATCCAAGTCTGCCCTGATACAGAGCTGCAGAGATTGCAGATTCGGCAGAATGTCTACATTCATGGGCTTCATTCATCGTCGGTTCCTTATCAGCAAAATATCCTGTTGACATTTCCCTTCTTGGCATCTAGACCAGGGACCAAGATGGGAATTTAAACAGGATGTTCCTTGAAACAAAAATGTCAGAACTTTATCTAGATTGATTGGCCAGCAGCATCAAAGGAGTGCCCCCCCCCCAGTTAACAGTTTTAAGAAAACGGTAACTTTTCTCCTTTTTGCTCAGCGTGAATGGGCTTTCGTACACCTTATAGTGCCAGGCTTATATAACCGTGATATTTTTATTGCCAATGAGGACTCTGTAAAAACAGCCGTCGTATGACTTCCTCGAGATTCCTAAGATGGTACATATTTAATTCAGTGAATGCGCAACTGATTTGTACTTCTGTGTAGGATCTACGCTGTCGGTAGCCATGTACCAAGCTGTAGCCTGACGGACACCTCCCCAGAAATGCAGGCGACAGGTTACAGTGTATGGTACATATCTACCGATGGCATAGATTCTGCTCAGAGGTATAAATCAGCTTTAAGGAGACAAAGGGGACTCTACTCCTGCATGCATGAAGAATCAGGTGGTTATTGATATAGATCTACAACCCGTAGCTTGCTGGTTCTAATCTAGTGCCTCTCTAATATCCTTCAGTAATAAATCTACATATATATTAATGGATATGTATAATGCTTTGGACAGCTAAGCTATAACATAAATGATACATTTCAAATGTGTGGGATGCTTTTGAGATTACCCCCCATCTCAGTGACAACTGCATTATATTCATTTAGGAACAGAAGTCTACGAAGGGGGGCCTGGTCGCTGGAAGTACAGATCTGACGGAGAATGGCGTGTAGGTACAAGCAGTCCGTCCGACTATGACCATTCAGTGAGAACTGGACGTTGGGATGTAGAAAAGGCAGCTCGGTTAAAACTTAATCCATATTAAAACTTCACTCATAATACAGGTGTGTAATTTTTACCCAATCCCTAAATCTAAATTGCTAAAAAAACTACGTAGGCGGATGTGAGACACCGGTTGTTCTGTTGGAGCAGTTTAAGGACTTTGCATACATTACGCATGCGCCGATCAGACAGTAAAGTAGTAAGGTTTGCACTTGTAATGTAGTGCGATAGTTAGTGCTGATCAGCTGTAGCTAACATATATAATTCCTAGTCCTGGTGTTACCTCGCTTTAGCGTGATTCTGCGTTAAGCATTAAATGCCACGTGCTTTATGTGTTACCCGGCTACAAGAGATATGAGGTTTATTAGTATACTACCGATTTGTATACAAACATTTTTTAAATTATTTATTTAACACAGATTTGGCACTTATCTATTTTTAAAAATAGTATTGCGTATTACGAAAAAGTTGTGTGTGAACATCGTCGAGTCCTTGGCAATATTTAGATAGGGCTGTTGCACATTAACAGAGAAGTTTTCCCTTTGTGAGTGTTACAGCCTGAGCTACAGATTGTACGGTCCATTGGTGAGTCCGTCATTAAAACAAAAGACAAGTCGTTGGAGAAAATGCTAGCCATTAGTTCTTTCGGTCCTAGGAACAGAAATATTGTCAGGTTATGGAAGCGAACCGTGGCGTGCAGCTCCGCACCGGAACGGGGCGTTGGAGGGATTTACCCGCCTATCGCCACACCGTTCACCCCCACGGAGGAGGTCGACTATGAAAAACTGGAAGAAAATGTGCAGAAATATGCAAAAATACCTTTCAGAGGTAATTCCAAATAATTATTTTCCTTATCATATCTGATATCAGGTTTAATGTATGTTTTAGCCACATGTTGACGATATAAATGAATCTTTTATAAAATACCCGATTATAGGAACTTGTAAGTCATTTTAGTGACTATAAGTTGTAATTGGCTAAATTGGCTGCTCATGGAGGTCAGTAGCTGGACCGTCGGGCAATGACCAGAATCCATGGAAGAAAATAAGCCACATGTTTAGTAGTGTACAGGTACGTAGGCGGCCTTTGCGCATGCGTGGGAGGGGTAACGACCCAGGGTCGCGGCAGCTCTGAAGTGGAGACTCAGGATGGAGGCGTGGTGCGCTTTCCGCTCTGTTTATGCTGAGCATAGCCGATACCCTGTCCCTGTGTAGCCTTATTATTAAATATGACGCGTCAGGTGTCTATGTCCGCCTGGTTTTCCTGAAGGCTGCGTTGCGGTTTCAGACAGGAATCGTTCTGCTAAGTCAGCAGGGGATGCGGACGGGCGGGGGGGTTAAGTGCAGGGCGATTAATCTGAAACATAAGACCCCACCCCGCTGCATTCTTCCTTTAATGTAATTAGCCGTATCAGCATGCATTGTGCTGTCATTTGCCTCTGTGATCTTGTTGCTGTATTATAACATGCCGAAATTCGCGATTTGGGTCAGGATTCATAGAGCTTTGAAAATGCATTATAATAAGCACCTGCTTTACACTTGAAACTGCAGGTGAACTTTCTGTATTGCCCATAAATAATGACTTATGCAAAATAATCTAGACATCAGGTGGAGTGGGAATTACTCTGTGATGGACTGGCATCCCATCCAGGGCGTCCCCTGCCTCGTGCCCTGTGATGGACCGGCATTCCATCCAGGGCATCCCCTGCCTCGTGTCCTGTGATGGACTGGCATCCCGTCCAGGGTGCCCCCTGTCTTATGCACTGTGCATTCTGGGATAGGCTCCAGGCTCACCTTGACCTTGCACTAGATAAATGTTTGGAACATAAATAGATGGATGGTGTAGTGAAATGCAGCATTTCTGTCTGGGGAAACTAAGCCCAACACCTTATTGTGTATACTCATACTGCCCAGTCTCCCTGCCCGTGACTGATTACATCTCTCTTCCTCCCCCTTCCCCCCCTGGCCAGGCCTGGTGGTGCAGGGCTCCAATGGTGAATTCCCGTACCTGACGGTGGAGGAGCGGGTGGAGGTGGTGCGGCATGTGAGGCGTGCGCTGCCCAAGGACAAGCTGGTGATGGCCGGCTCCGGGTGCGAATGTAAGCCTTATCGCCCTTTCGTAGTCCGCTCTGCTGCGGATTCACCTCTGTGAAGCAGTGCTGCGCTAATCACGGCGGTTACCGTGGTCGCAGAGCCCAGCAGGAAAGCTCCCCTTCCCGTCCGTCTTTGTGTCAGCAAATGTGTTTCATTTGGCACTAATTAGGCTGTTCCCATTAGTGCATGTTAATGTCTGTGCCGTGTTCCCTCCGCTGGTGGCCGGCGACTGCGGCGCCTCTGATTCGTTCATCTGCGGGCCTCTGATTTGTTCGTCTGCGGGCCTCTAATTCGTTAGTCTCTGGCACCTCTGATTTGCTCATCAGCGGGCCTCTGATTTGCTCATCTGCGGGCCTCTGATTTGCTCGTCTGCGGGCCTCTGATCTGTCAGCGGGTTAATTCGCTGTCAGCCGCAGCCTTTGGGTCAGTCTGGTGAATTCAACCTTCGCTGAGTTGATTGAGAATCAGAAAGCTAGCATCTTGGGCCCTGCCACTTCGTCTTGATGATTACGCTTTTCTTCAGTTTACTGTTCTTAATTTGCTCGGTTAAGGCTCACATAATAGACATAATATTTCTAAATTTAAGCTGAATCTGACCATTTTTGACTGTTTAGTAGATGTTTCTCGCCAGGTTTGAACCAAACACGATGCTCAGTGATACCTGTCTGTCTGATTCCCTGACATGTCAGCTTAGAGCTTGTTTACATTTTTGTTTTAAATCTAAACTATTTGCGCTACCACAGGGGCATCTTACCCTAGTGAATAACGATCCTGTACGTATTAATTAATATAATATTTTAATTAGTACTTCAGAGGCCAAGGTGACATTAATTACTACAATAAAACTATTATGAGGGGAGATAAGAGGAAATGAACGTCCTTCTGGCTCTGGAGGACCAGCAGCTGGTATGTCGTGGGTTCATAGGTCCAGCAAGGTGGGTTCAAAGCAGTTTGACTGCGCAGTCATGCGGCTGGTTTTCACGACACGCGTCCCTCTCTGCAGCCACCCAGGCCACGGTCCGCATGAGCGAGAGCATGGCCCAGGCCGGGGCTGACGCCGTGCTCGTGGTCACGCCGTGCTTCTACCGCGGCAGGATGGACAGCCGTGCGCTGATTCGCCATTACACACAGGTGACCGTGTTGGGACATGATTGTGCAAGTCAGTTTTACAATTTCGTGTACCCATGTCTGTAACTGTGAATATTTTTGCCACCTTTGTCAAGTCAACAGAATGATGGTAGGAATTCACCCTCTTTTAGAGAAATTATAGGGAAGAATATTAAGTTTGGCTGTAAGACAATGAAAAAATGCAAACAGATTTCTTTTGGATGATATCCAAGGTGTTTCCTTCCAGTAGCAGCCATACACAGTAGTGTTGTGTTTTAACCACTATGCCCCCCACTGGCTTTTTATATGAAGTAACGATTCCCTTAGCAGCAGCTGCCCTGTAGACCTGGAGCGTGTGGCTGGATGGACCGAGCTCCAGCGGCTGCTGACCGCCCCGTGTCCCGTCTGCCCGCTGCAGGTGGCCGACTCCAGTCCAGTTCCCGTGGTTCTGTACAGCGTCCCAGCCAACACCGGTCTGGAGCTTCCGGTGGAAGCTGTGGTCGCGCTGTCCCAGCATCCCAACATCGTCGGGCTCAAGGACAGCGGGGGAGACGTATGTCGCGTTTCCTGTCAGCCCTGTAACCTTCATTCTTATCGGCAGTAATGGTAGCGTTTGTGTTGAACGTCCTGGTGTCGTTCCATGTCGCGCCGTGACGCTGCCGGCCTCCCAGATCACCAGGATGGCCCTGATCGCCCATAAGACGCGAGGCAGCGGTCTCCAGCTTCTGGCTGGTTCTGCGGGCTTCCTGCTGGCCGCCTATGCAGTGGGTGAGGCTTGACTCACCGCTTACTCACCCCCGTCTGCTCTAATGAAAGCCGCCGGCTCATGCTCCTCGTTCCCGGCTGCGGAGGAGAGCCACTTCTCTGCCTTTTTGGACACGGTTATATAAGAAATTGACCTTTTTGATTGGCATTTACTAGCGGATATAAAATTGCAAGTATTTTAGTCAAGCTTTTATTCTGCTATTTTTGTTGCGCGGAAGTCGCCGCGGTGCAACAGACCTTTCCTCCGCTTGATTGCTGGTACTGTTCTTGTCCAGAGCGACCCATAATGCATTGCAGATGCCACCTGTAGGTGATGATGGACCACTTAACGATGCCCTGGAATCTGCATCTTGGCAGGCTTTTGGCTGGGGTGGGGACAGTAGAATATCATTCTTACCTGGGGGAGGGGAACATCTGACATCCTGTGGGGGAGGGAATGCTTGGCATAAACCCAAGGATACCTGTGTGAGCGGGTCACACACACACACACACACACACACACACACACACACACACACAGCAACTTCAGGGGATGAACAGAGGGATGTAAACCAGCAGTTGAGGGTGGGGGGGCAGCGTCTGCGCGTCCCTCCCCGGCCTGGTCCTGATACAGCACAGCACTAACAGATTTTAGTCCACAGTGGGACCAGCAACCTACTGAAATAATTACTGTAGAAACTGCCTCCCTCTATCCCCCTCTTTCCCTCCCTTTCCTCTCTCCTTCCCTCTATCCCTTTCTTTGTTTCTCTCTCGCTCAGTCTCTCTCCCATTCCCTATCTCTCCCCCTCTCTTTCCCTCGCTCTTTCCCTCCCTTTCCTCTCTCCTTCCCTCTCTCTCTCCTACTCCGCCTCTTTCTTGCTCTGCCCCCTCTCTGTGACTTTTTCCTTCCCTCTCTCTCTCTCCCTTCCTGTCCCCCTCTCCCTTTCCCTTTCCCTTTCTCTCCTTTCCTCTCTTTCAATCCCTCTCTTTCCCTCCCTCCCATTTTCTCTCTGTCCCCCCCCACCCCACCTCTCGGCTTATTGCCGGTTCTTCTCCGGCTCGCTGTCCGCTCTCCTCTACTTCAGCACGGCCACTCATGCACTAACTGCCTTGTGCTGCGCGGTGCAGGAGCAGTCGGCGGAGTCTGCGCTCTCGCCAACGTCCTGGGCCCGCAGCTGTGTCAGCTGGAGCAGCTCTGCCTGTCCGGCAGCTGGGAGGAGGCCAGAGAGCTGCAGGGTCGACTCATCGAGCCCAACGCGGCGGTAAGCGGCTCCCCACCCCTGCACGCTACCCACAGTGTCCCACACACCATTACCATCTCATACCTTAGGCACCGGGTGAAGTGATTTTATGTCACTCCTGAGTGCGCAGACCAGTCGCGATGAGGATGCGCTGAAGTACGTTACCTCCGCAGCGGTGCTGAAGCTGTGCTGATAAAACACCTGGAAATATACATATTTGGGCGCATGTGTAACAGCAAACGTGCCAGATAGCAGTTGAGCAGCGTAGCCCAAAGCACGGCACCCGCAGATCTACCAGAGTTTAGCAGGTTTTCCTCAGCGCTCTGCCGTAACAGTACTAACGGCCTGATATGATAATTTGTGTTCATAACTATATGAATCCCTTGGCTGTTAATAAGACAGTTTATTAACACCTCAGGAAATGTGCTTAGGTAATTAAAGCTTTTCTATTTTAACCGATGACAACAGCAGCAGCAGCAGCGTGTGACCGTCGAGGCATCTTCCGTTCCCTAGGTGACCAGGAAGTTCGGGGTGGCAGCCCTGAAGCAGGCGATGGGCTGGTTCGGTTACCATGGCGGCGAGTGCCGCTCCCCGCTGCGTCCGCTGTCGGAGGCCGAGGCCAAACTGCTGCGGAAGGATTTCACCTCCAGCGGGTGGCTGTGAGCGGAGGGGGTGGCATTTAAACAGCTGCATGTAGCTGAGGTTTGTTTCTTAGGCGGGGAGCCGCGGGAGGCCGGTCTCCTGCTTCCTCAGGACTATTTTTTAATTACCATGTATTTATCTCCTTTATAATTACAGTATTTTCATAATTCAAAGCCTCATATCTAAAAGGCCCCAAGCTTCGAAATTACTTCCAAAAATGTTAAAAAATTAATGTTTTAAATTAACTGCTTGACTAAGAATACAAGAATAGAAATGTTTCTGCATTATAGTTGTGGATTAAGGTCAGCATAAACTGTGAATGTAGCAAAATAATAAAAATGTATACATAAAATGTTTTTTTTTTTTTAATTGGCTGCCTGTCGTGGCAAGATACTTGGTAAAGCCACTCCTCCACCACAGGAGGGCACTGTGACTCACCAGAACAGTGGGGTAATCAGTTAACATCAGGGACGTCCCCGGAGACCTCAATAAAGGAGATTTAAAACCTGACCATGTGACTTTGGGCGTTTGTCGTTGGGGAGAGGCCTGCAGGGTGGGGGTGGGGGAGGCTGGGGGTTTGCGAAAGGCGGAGAGGCAGTCCCTCTGCAGACCTGCCCGGCCTGTCCCCTGGTGAACAGAGACGACATGGCGTGCCACGCCGTCCACTCACTGACCCCCTCGGTGCTCTGGTGTGCCGGCTACATCTTCCAATTTTAACACCATTTTTGTGATTTTTTTTTTTTCCTCCTTAATTAACCCCCCCCCCCCCCAAAAAAACAAGAAAATCACCCCTCCCCCACTAATGCCCTGTGGAGGAAATGATGCGTGACCGTGTGTGCGTGTGCATGCGTGTGCACGTATGTGACCTGACTCCTGAGTGACTCCCCGTTTCCACGCCCCTGCTCTCACCAGCGCCGGTGCAAACGCCTAACGCCAAACGTCGGGTCGCGGGTGAACTCTCTGCCAAATCCGTTCTCTTAGCTAAAACTCCCAGCTTTCCTCTCACTCTCCAGAGACGCTGTCCACACTTCCACGGGCCTTTTGTAATTTTTTTCCTTATTTTTATAGTATGTATAGTATATTTTCATAAGGCGGGGGCATTTAAAAGCGGCAGTGTAAAATGTCAATACGTCAAATTCAACTGACTATGAAGCGCGTCAGAAATCTGAATTAATTTTATTGACAGATAAAATCCTGACTGTGCGCTAATCGGCTTTTGAAAATGCGCCGTCGGTTTAAAAGAACCTGAACCAAAACCAAAAAACTGAAAATAGTGCTTTGAAGTTGTTTTCTCCCTTTCCTTCCTTATTGCCGTTGCCGCCGGGCATCGCCGTCATTCCCTCGTTGACTCTCTCAGCTTTTGTCAGTGGCTGTGACTGCAAGGTTAAGTACGCTTTCTGCGTGCTGTAGCGATCACTGCATTTATCCCAGCTTATTCCTTTTCTTTTCTTCTCCTCCCATACGCGGGTTTGTCAGAGCTTTTGGGAAGCCGGGCTCGCTTACCCGATAAGATAAAAGACGTACAAAGAGGAACAAACGGCGCCCTTACTGAAACCTGCAAAACCTTGAGCGCGTTTCACGGAGGAACAAAAGCACATGTTCTTATTGACACTTCTGAATGAGTGGCAGGGAATATTTTAATATTTCGCCATGGCAACCACCGTGTGATTAGGCAACAAGCAACTTGCTGCACTTGGGACTGAGAGGATACAAATTAAGGGAACTCCAAATGGTCACCATGGCAACACAGTATAAAAAAACAGGTTAAAGTCCAGCCTTAACACACCTTAAAGCTATTTTTGTGACGAGTAGAAGGGGGATGGGGCTGTCAGTGAATTCCACCAAATGCTCCCGGGCTGACAAAACAAGACCATAGTCCAGAATATGTCTCCTTCAGGGCGTGGCGTTGCCGGGATGGCGGCTTGTTCGCCCGGTGTTCTGTGAGATGCCAGGCTTGGTGGTAACTCTCCTCACCGCCGGCACTGGTAGCCGCTGCTGACCACCGAGTTGGAGCTCCTGATTACTCCACCGCGCCACCTCTGCTCTAATGAATATTTAACAAAATTCAAAGACAAACTACTGGTTTTTTTTCCATTTCATATAAGGTTTCTTTTTAAAAAAAAAAAATTAAATAAATTTAAACGTATCCAAAGAGGAGTTGCTCGGGGAGGGCGATCTTTGTAGGAAACGCGTGAATCTGTGTGTCGTGACAAAAAAACAACAGTCCATGCAGAATGTGTAATAGTGACCTTCGGAAAGGGCTCGTTTCTCCGAGTTCTGATGTAAATTCACACACCTCCCCCCATGCAATGCACCACCAGCTCCAGTTGGATTCTGAGGTGCTTCTATAAATAAAGATAGAACATATACTGTGACCGCGGCTGTTTTAGCCGTCCATGTGGCGTCTTCCTTTACCGCGAGCTCCCCTCGTTTTTTGCGGTTAATCCCCTGGCCACCGTGGACCCCGACAGCTAATTAATAACCGTCCGTGACCCGCTAGAGATTAATAAAGAGGTCATAAGCCAGAAGGAGTATCAGGGCTGAGTCTTGCAGCCCTACATTATGCACGTTTGCCATTGAGAAGGCAGCGTCTTGTGGAAATCCGCTGTTATATGTTGACCATTATGTTATGTGTTGAAACGGGTCCTTGAGGAGGGTGCCACCAGACCGCAATGCCGCTGTTCACCTCAGGGTGGCGTCTTACCTGTGGTGTTGTGCATGGGAAGGAGTCAGACCATCCACTGCTGTAAGGCTCGCTCCCTTAACCTTCCTGCTGGAGTTCAAAGGGCACGATAACTAGAATCTCTGCCAAACCACACGGGCCTTGAGATGGAGGATGTGCCTTTTTGACTTTATGCAAAAATCCCAGAGTTCTGTATGTAAATCACCAAGCACTGCAAAGCGGAGCATAGCCAGGACAACCTTTTAGATGAATAATACATCAGATGTGTTTCTGTGACATAAATAACATGTGTCACACGGGGCAGGATCTCTGCAGAGTTTGCCGCCGCGATGCCGAGACTCTCTTGTCCTGCGGTAAATGGCTTAGTCTCCGGAGTATTCTGCTCTCGCACAGAGAAAAGGCTTGGAGGGCTCCCCGTGGTGCCACGCGGAAGGCTCGGCAGAGGTCAGAGGTCACGAGCCTCCCTGGAAGTGCCTCTGGTGGCCAGAGGCGCCCGGCGCCGCTCTAGTACAGGAAGCCAGCGGTATATGAAACTGTCCCTTTTGGCTTCGTATTCTTTCACACTTCATCCATAGATATTTTTTGGAAGCAGTTTAGCAAGTGTAATCTCCCAGTCAGGGTGTGTAATCACTCGGCTCCTCCTGGGACTTGAGCCGACTCAACTTTGTTCACAGCTCCTCGGCTGCGGTGCTACCCGCTGTGTCGGCGCTGTGTTCAGGGCGCCGTGCTCAGGCACCGTGCTCAGGGCGCTGACTCAAGGCTGGGTTTTCACCTCTCTGGTGAGGTGCAGTTGTGGTTATGATAGTCCAGCTGAGCTGGACGTGGTCCAGGACGTGTGCTTTCAAGCCAAGCATATCGTGTCACAGATTAGTAGAGAGCGAGAGCACTGGATGATGGGAGGCCCTAGTGGTTAAGGAAATGGGTGTGTGAAAGGTTGTTGATTCAGATTCCTACAGGGAAGTTACTGTTGTACTTTAGAGAAAGGTGTTGAATTCGTGTGCAACATAGTTGTAGGTCTCAGTGAGGTTCATTGAGAGAATCTTTGTCATAGGCTTCAGAAAGGGGGGATCCATATCAGTTATTTTGATGATATACATTTAATCTGTCCCTCCTTGAAATTAATGATTTCTTAGATTACTTCACCCGTCATGGTTTAATCTACCCGAGATTTTGTAGCGCAACGTCAGCCTTGTAATCGTGCCTTTGGGCAGTGGGGTCAATTTGCTAATTGGTTCTTCACCTCCGCTATACGTCAGACAGTATATCCGATGCCTGGCGATAATGTAGGTACACATAGCGAAATACCCAGAAGCCGGGGTTCCTGTCGCCTCAGTCCTCCAGAGCGTCAGCAGCAGAAGGTAAATATCTTTGACAGCACCAAGTAAAAATGCGTGCCTGTCGTTTTTTTTTTTTTACACTGGGGTCTGGGTGTGAGTTTTCATATACACACTTTTGGAGAAACACTTCTGCAGTTTAAGGAACTAGATTTGCTCAAACCTCTGAAGATTTCCAGAGTAGTAACTGAATGACATGGGCTAAGAGTGGGTTTGACTCCCTCCACAATAACAGCACTGGTTTAACATGGACAGATTTATGTCTGAAGCTAGTGATACGCCAAGCGGTGTCAGGCTGCTTGGAAAGAAAGCTGTGGAAGGGAGAAATCACTCATTTGAAAGTACATGCCTATCTATACCTGTCTGTTCCATCGATTTGCCTTCCACTGTGCACTGCTTGTCATGGAGTTCTGTGTATTTTGAGGTGTCACCGTGCTCTTGACTTCACAGCACATTCCCTGTGTCTTCAAACAAGATACCATTCATAGTACCTTCAACCCTTTTCAATACACATAATCTGCGGATGAAGTCGGTGTTCACTTGAACATAGCTTTGATGCGCCATTGCTGGTCGTGTGCTGGAATGATTGTGGTTCATTAGCTACAGCATGCGTTGGGCTTGAAGGTCACCCAAATTCCCCGAAGGCAGTTTCCTGGGTTCCTGTGCTGCTCGGACTCATCCTTGTGTTTTTTGAACTCATCAACCTTTGATTTGTGCTTTCACACGGATAAGGGTGCCTTCTGGCAATAAAATGTCGTGCTGCAATCGCCAAAATAGCCTTGAGTTGTTGGCATGTCTTGCTAAGAGCAATATCTCTGGCTCTGGCCCAGCTGGAGTGTCACTGTTGACCTTTGGTTTCGGGGGTTAAGGATATGGATGTGGAATTAGTGTGCTGATGACGGTCAAGGTACTAGAGAAGCTAGAGAAGAGATCTTGTGTTTATGTCACTCATAGACAGTGAAAACAATTCAAACCTCATGCCCATCCACTTGTTGACTGTCACTCCAGAGCACTTTGCCAAAAATAAAAAACCCAGCTGCTGATATGTGACCGACATAAGCATAGCACAGACAAAACACCGGCGTATACGGTTGCATCAGCAGTCTTGTTTATCGAAGGCTAGGCTTAAGGAGGCCTAACAGGTCTTCAATCGGGATTAGAAAACAGACTGTGGAGACATCCTTCACATGTGCTGGAATACTGGTCCACAGATCAAGAAATGAACTTAGCAGTCTGGTGTGGTGGTTTTCGATGAGCCCTGCGTGTTAATGTGATATGGGTGAAGGCATGTCACATTTTATAGATTTTATTTTACTGCGCTGAAGTAAATTTCTGACTATAAAACTTCCTGAGCTTGTTCCTCAATCATCTGCTTTATTTTGTGTATCACAGAAACTCATTTAGGTCACAGAGGAAATCCAACACGAATGCTCCGCATGTGTCTCCCAAGATCTAATGACAAACTGCAAAGCAATATTACTCTTTTATCCTTGGAGCCATTTTAACACAATGCTAATAGAAGGCTCCAGGATTATTACTGATACTTTTAAAGGAAAAAAAAACTCTCAAAATATTGATGAAGTGTTTCTTTTGGTAACATGTCAAGTACAGTAAATATAACCTTAAAATAAGGAAATATTTGATGTAACCTTTGGTGTCTGATGAGACCAAACAGGTTGTGAATATTATATAAACATCTACATACCACTGTCAACATTGATAGGGAATTACATTTACATAGAAGATATCTTAGCATAGTCATTCAGATTAAGTACCTCATTCAAAAGTAGGTTTATAATCTTATCTACTTATGCTACCTATTGTCCCCATCTGCTAATATAATGCATGAATAAGTTTAGATAATTTGCTCCTGTTGTAACAGAAACCAAGAGGCTTCGCTCTTGTCATCCTCACTATGCTATCAGTGAATATGTGCAGACATCCCACCTACCACAGCTCCCTGACACCCGCCAATGATGCGCAGTGTCTCGGAAATCTGTTGTTCTGCTATTCGGCAGCAATAAAATTAGCAAAGAAGTGTTACCTCCGCAAGCACAACTAGCACTAGACTTTGCGGTATCTAATTTCTAATGCTGTCATACCATCCCGACATTATACCGCGGTATATGGTATTTGACGGTATTTTTAAAATCACCGATATTCCGACATTTCCAGATAAATTTTGATGAGAGTGGGGATAGCGGTATTCGGTGTTACCATAATCCCCCCCAAGCCTATTGCCAGCATCCCTCCTGGGTGTCTCTCATCTGCCTCCCTGATATGCCTAAGAGGATATCTGTATGTCTCATCACTGATCCCTGAACTCCAAAAATGTGTTGACTCTTCATGTTGACCGTTGTATTTAACTCACTGACGGAACTCCATTCATCATTTGCCCTGAACAAAAAAAATAATCATTACGGAGTCACGATCATCGCTACGTTTATCGTTAATGTAAGTTATTTATTTACAGACTACATTTGGTATTCTTTTGTATTTTTTGTATGCTTATGGCATTGTTTAAAAAATGTTTTCTAATTTATCTACAGTATTTTGAATCTTCAGTCTTGCCCCCAGTGTTTAAATGCCAGCTGCCTTCAGCTACTTCCATGCTAACTGCTAATGGTGTTTTGATTGATTTCCAGTGAAACTATATGGTGTTGGTTCTGAATTTTGTTTCCAACACATTTTGCCGTCTAAGATCGTTTGTTGCGACCCGGTGGAAGGAGCAGGAGTCCGCGCGCGGAGCCACGTGCACCAACCGGCGCTGCTCCTATCTCACGCGTTGGCTCGTGGAATGTTGCCACAGTAACAGGAACGATCTGCCGCGCGGTTTCTTCGCCATTGAATAAATAATTAGGGGCCCTTTCATAAGTTCACTTTCGCAGAATCATGTGGATCTCTTATTTTCGTAATGTGAGCTGAGAAGAATGCACGATTATTAGTCGGGAACCTCATTGCCGCCCAATACGTCTCATTCACTTCCCCGTTTTGTCTCTTAGCACCGAAGTATAAACACTCTTGACCGACGTCAGTTTTGTTTAGATGCAGTTATTAGTTTGCCCGTTTAATTATATGGAGTGCTTTGTGTTGAATCGTTTGTCTTTGCTGTTTTGCGCTGTTTTGGTCCCAGCACAGGAATAAAGTGCAAGGTTCACGGACTGGTTCACGGCTCGCGATGTAAGGCAACCCCACGCGCCAATTTACCCAATGTGTTTTGCTCTTTTTATGAAAGCTGATTTATTTCTCCCATAAGCAAGCCAATGGTAAGCTGTAAAGATTTTACCACCGCTCAAATCCATTTCTACCAGCTCATCTGTGAAAGCTGCTGAAATTTTATCACAGATATTTCTTAAACTCCTGTGCAGCCTATAAAATTCCACTGATTTATATTTAGAATAAAATATATATTTTTACCTACGTGAAATATGCTCACTTTAATAAATCATAAAATGAATTATGAATACTTCAATTTTTATTGTATTGCATTGAAGATGTAAAAATATAGCATATCTATTTACTTGCCAGGGAGATTATGCCTTTTTCTTCAACTGCCTGGATGGAAGGAATTTAAATGGTTTGCAGTCTATTTTTTATTGAAAGTTTTTTTGCAAAATAAATTACTTGCATTTACACACAAACACACACACACACACACACACACACACGTGTTTGGGCAGATGCACTGCCAGTGTATGACAATAGATTCAGTGCATTAAGCAACAGACAAAGGTCAACACAGACACATAACCAGTAAGTGCTGGAAGTTTTGGGCAATTTTACGTCATGAATGTCAAATACCATACACTATATGAGAAACTTAAATAAGGCTTACTGTGCACTGCATACTGCAAGAAACAAAGGATGCTAATTTAGGGATATGCTTTTAATGATCTCAGAATAAAATATGCAACAATACCTAATAGCAGATAGACATGCAGACAAAATTTAGGCAGTGAAAATGGCACAATATACATAATATGAATAATATAAAATGATACAATATGATACAATTCAACAGACCTGATTCAATTCCAAGTTGTGATTTCAAAATATAAGCATATATCAGATATTAAGCTAATATCTAGACTTGTACATTATGAGAGTCAGTGAATCTGATCTAATAGTTGGAATGATGTTTAATAAAATGGTTTGTTAATCCATTTAATAATATGCCACCACCATCGTTTCCGAGTCTATCCTAGGGGTCACAGGGTACCCCCTCGGTGAGGCGACAGGCCTCGACTGGATGAACACGGTCGTTACTCATAATGGGCACTCAAGAATCACCAGTGCACCTGAACAGAATTTTTTTTTAACTGTGGGAGGAGAAAAAGGACTATTCAGCCTGTTAGAGAGAGAATCAGAGCTGCAGTGCAGCCGTGTGGAGTTTTCAGCCTGATCAAACTTGTCATTCCTCGCCTTACCACATCCATACAATGGAACTGACCTAAAAAAATATGCTACAGTTTTTTGGTGCAGGTGCAGTGCATTATGATAATGAGGCTTTATTGATCCCTGTGGAGAAATTCTTTTTTCGCCTCCCCCATCTTGCCCTCTATGACACCCACATAGGTGAGAGTGAGCCTGGCAGTGAAGGGCAGCCCCCTGCAGTGGTGCCCATGGAGCGGGGGGTTAAGGGCCTCGCTCAAGGACCCACACATGCAACATTCTGCAGAGGCCAGGCTTGAAATGATGACATTCTGATCACAGACAGGGGTTTAGCTTGTTGAACCACATACTGCCCCCCATTTTATGCATATTATATTATATTGTATCTTATTTTGTGTTATTATAAGTTTGTTATACTGAACTTGTTACATTGCTAGAGTATTTTGTCCATCCATATTCCAGCCTCTAATGCCGACCAGGCTTGCAAGGAGGGTCTGTCATGTTTTTTTTTAAAACAGGTATTTGTGAGTTTAGTTATTCATTTAATCTGCATAGCTCAGGGATTTTTTCCAACGTGATTTACCTTCACAGATTGCAGTGTTTTCTTTTTTCCATTTATACTTGGATATTTACGCATAAGCAGAGATAGCAAATGTTTTAAAATGATCTTGTTCCTTTTGTTTATTCTAAGCGTATTATTTAATAAATGAATCATTTAGTCAATTACAATGTAATTGTAGCAAATAGCTGACTTTAAATAGGTTTTTTAGTCTTTTAGCTTAATAAATTTTTGTCACATATAACAAAATAACCTATATCTATCTATCTATCTATCTATCTATCTATCTATCTATCTATCTATCTATCTATCGTGTGTGTTTATTTTACTATAAACCAAATTATTGCATTGGCATGATGGAGATAATTTGGCTAGGTGCCTGTTTCAGTTTCACGAAAAGCTTTTTTGTTTCTAGGGTCATTTAACAGTACGGCGCTAAGAACCCGCGATGCAACTCGGAGCTAAAGGGGTTAAAACTGATTGCGGATATGTGCTTTATATGCTTCGTGGCGTCGGAGCTCCAGGATTTTGGATACTTAATCGAATAGAACTCTGGCACGTAATTAACCCTTTAATTGTTAATAAGCAAAACATGACACAAAAGTTGAGTTGGGGTACCGTATTATCATACGAGATATGTGTAAGATAATGCACGCTTACTGCAGCAAATCTACATATCAAGTCGTAGGCTAGTGTACAGTCTCAAAAATATCCTAAATTTGCAGCACTTACTAAAACAGTTGGAAGTCGTATTGTTACTTGGAGTTTGGCTTTTTTGAACATTAGTGAATAACGTTTGCTTTTCAAAGACTAAAATCAGACAGTTTTAACAGCCAAAAACAAGATATTTATTCTCGTGGGCGGGCTGACGGTCAAGATGCCGCAGAAGCGTCTCCAAATACTCCACCCATGCACACACAAAAAAGTGGCGATGACGTGCGCGCTGGGAAGCACCCAGCAGAACGTGCGCGGCCGCGGGAGGGGCCGATAGAAAATGGCGAGTCTGTGCAAAAGGCAGCAATGCACGATCGAGAGGCGCGGCTTTCGGCAGGAACTTGACTCGTGGCGGCATAAACTCATTCACTGTGTAGGTAAGCTCTTTTCACATTGCATGCAGAACCGACTGTCGTTTCTCGGGGCTCGGTATTTGTGGAGGTATTATACATTTTGTGTCGGTTCCTCCGAAAATTCTCTTGAACAGTCAGGAGCAGTACGGAGCTGTTTTTTTTGTCTCGCGCAGCTGTTACTTCAAGCAGTTCGCCTCCCTCCGCACATACCCAAAAATGCAGCTTGTTTTTCAGCACAGTGCTTTCAGATTTGCTTTCGCGACCATTGTCATGTCCTTTATTCATTGTGAACTTTCTCGTTTTGCGGTTGAAGGCGGCCTGTTGGCATATTTAACACCAACCCCCCCAAGAAACACTATTAAAGAAGAATAATTAACAGTTTTTTGTTTATTTATTGTACGGAAAGCGCGTCACGTGACCAGCGGGGACCGAGCTTTAGCCAATGAGGGTCCAATGCTCCGCCGGGGTGCGCGCACCACTTTTTTGGTTTTGCTGTGTTTCCTGCTTGGGGGCCGCGATGCGCGTTCCTTCAGTAACGGAGCCGGGTTCCGTGCGGCGCGCAGGGAGCGCGCATTGCTGCAATGGGGGAAATGTCACTGAAATATATTTGGTATTTTAGGGACGGGGGCGGAGATGACACAATGAAAAACGAGATTGACGAGCTGCCAGTGAGACGCAGCGGCTGCGCTGAGCACCATGGCTTATTAAAACAACCTGCTTTAATTTAACCGACACCATATAGGCTAGTTAGCTGGCGCAAACTTGGATCGGGTTGGTCAGCTAGTTAGTAATCGTTTTGATACGTTTTTGACTTAATGTAGCGTGCTGATTTGGCTCCCCTGTGAAATTGTCGTGCTGGCAATATGTATCTAATTACTTAAAATGATCTTTTGCGTATTAATGAAATTGATCGATAAGCAAGCGGCAGGCGGTCCCAAGAAAGCCAGTATAGCCAGAAAAATTGAAATCGGGTTATTTAGAGGGTATCGCTTCTAAACTGCGAGGTTTTTAAATTGCGTTTTAGGATGTCTGGTACATTTGCCCGTCTGTCTTGCCGTAACAAATCCCCCCTCCCCCCTTTTTTGCCTTTTTCATTAGCTGTCTGTCCCCGTTTAATCCAGTTAAATCTGTCATATTCGGTGTTATTTACAGATTATGCTCCTCCTGGCTGTGATCTCCCGGGACGCGAGTCCGGATAAAATGGCCCAGTCTCATTGCGCATTAGGTCCAGAGAAGATGATGATTTGTTTTTGGACGAGATTTCCGTATTTTAACTGCGAAACTCTCTTCCTCTCACACCGTAAACGGACTCTCTGTCCACTACAGTGTCCCCGACCCCAAATGAAAAACTTAAATTGTCCCCGTTTTTGTCTCCCAGTTTATGCTGTTACATTGTATCTGCCCTTTGTATTGATCTTGATTTATTTTTTATTAATGCCCGTCGTACATATATTGCGGAAAAGGGCCAGCCCTGAGATATAGATTGACACATAGTTGCTGTATCTTTAAATCTGCTCTTAACGTAACAATATGTGATTTGCTCTAATATGATTTAATGAAGCGGGATCAGTTTTAATTCAAATAAGGCCATGCAGTGTCTCCGTGAGGGTTAAGAAGTGAAGACTACACAGTCCCACTAAAAGGCATATCGATCTTCAACGTTTAAAACCCGATCCGCTTCCACAGGAGCTCCCTCCGTATCGTTTGTCGTCTTTCGTCGGGGCTGTGTGATACTTAACGTGTTGTAATCCACAAGGTTACGTGTAACGTTTTGCTCAAATTAAAGGAACGTTAAAGCGCTCAGTCTTGCAGATGCGTCACATTTGCAAAGACATTTTTATTGATTGAAAACTAAAATTCCATATCCACTTGTTTTAAAAATGAGGTAATGTTAATGCTTGTATGTGCTAAAACCGTCAGACAGCTTTCAAGATTTCTTTTTTTGGACTTGGTTTAAATTGTATGTCATCAAAATGCAAAATATGGTCTTCTGGGGCTTGTCAATAAATTATCTCCAATCAGGTTCAGTGAACCTGTATTTACAATTATACATGTATAGGCCGCTGGTTATTGCATTTTGTATTTTTTCGCACTCTTATACTGGCAAAGGAATTAAAGGTAGATATTGTCACGAACTCCTGCCAGATTTACTTTTCTATTGTAGACTGGTGTTGCGCCCCCCCCCCCCCCCCCCCCCCAAAAGAGCCAGACTATGCTCGTTAACAGCGTCTCTTGCTTTTGACTACACTATTATTTCCATGCGTCACCCACAAATATCCTTTGTTTCACCTACCATTCATACCAAAAGCTCCCTTAGTAATAAGCTTTGTGAGCACGTGAATTTGAGGGAGGGAGAAGAAAAATGTAATAAGTGTAAGGTCATGCTTTTGTTTAATGTCTGGAGTGTGCCCCCCCCCCAAGGACATACAGATCCTTTTGACTGAGATGGTGGTGGTTTCTGTTGTACTTTGTTCTTGATGTGTGTCGATGCCCGTTCTCTGTCAAACCTGACGTTCAAATATTGTCTGGGGTGTGGTGCTCAAGGTTGCCTTCCAGTGTAAAGTTTAAAATGAGAAGAAAGACACCCTGGACTTTGATTTACCCCCCCCCCCTGAATCTTAGAGAAGGCTTTTTAAACAAACGTGTGGCTTTTAAAACTCTGTCCGCCATTCAAGGGGCTTCAGTTGTGTGATTTATCTATCTGAAGTTGAGTAAAAGAAAACCCACAGTTTGACTAATCCAACTAAACATGAAAGAAAACAAGACTTAGTAGTTGGATTCTTTTTACTGCTCTGTAGGAACAGTTAGAAAACCTGGCGATGGACTTGTGCTCCACTCAGCTCTGCTTGACTTTGGTGGCCCCAGACTTGGGTAATTCAGGTCCAGAGAGTAGAAGTCCAGACCGGAATTTTGTTTCAACCATCCAGTTGAGCATAAAGAGTCACAGTCACAGAGAACTCAACTGGATGGTTGAAACAAAATTCCGGTCTGGACTCTGGACCTGAATTGCCCAACTCTGGGTGGCCTTTCAAACCAAGTTTTATTTGATCCTAGTAAATGTTGAGAAACCCCTAAGGGGACACTGTAAGTAGCAAGTAGTGGGAAACACAAATCTTGACCATAACTGTAGTTATGTCTGGCTTGAGTTCCCTTCTAGGTGTCCAGAAAGATGGTTCATATAGCAAAATAGCAGCTGTTCCCTTGAGTGGTTGGATGTCTGGTAGCTTCTCGCTTGGCTAATGGCTTCTTCTCGCTCCACCGACATGGGAAGTGTATCTGGCGTTGATGCGGCTCTGTGCTGCTGGATGCTGCGTCGAGTCACCTGTAACGGTACCCGAGCTCCTTGATCCTGTGTGGGCTTCCCGAAGAGCCCGTCTTCCCTCGGTCTTGCCGCAGGTTCTGGGAGGCTTGGTGCTGCTCTCCACCTGTGGATTGATGTGTTGCTTAATGTTCTGCTTGTGGAGTACATTGGGTCAGACGTTACCTGGTGTCCATCAGCATAAAGGGAAGTGCATTGGGGTACAGTCATTGTTGGAAAGTCCAACTGTAGGTGCCTCTGGACATATCGGGCTCTACTGGGTCCTTATTTTTGATTTTGTATTATTTTTCTTCTTCTTCAAGTATATATTTTTGAAAGTTTATGCTGAACATTTACGGTGTATGCTGGGGAAAACAACACTGTGGTTTGCCTCCCCTGATGGTGGGGAAGCAGGGTTTTCATTGAAAAGACGGCCAGGTCCTGGCATGTTATCCTAGTCTGTTGGGTCCCACCTCTTTTTCCTGTTTTTGGGTTAGTCTTTTGCTGAAGCCCACATCAGGGATCGAACCACACAAATCTGAAGGATCCTTCTTCATTTTACTGAAGCATCGCTCTTACTTCCCTACCTTATTCCACGAGGCCTTTCTTTTGGAGCACCGTGAGCCTCTGCCTTATTGTAGGCAATATCACAGCACTTTCTGTCTTACTACTTTTGTTTTACAAAGTGTACTGCTTACTCCTGTTCTGTGGGCAGTGCTGGCCTCAAACTGGTGTTAAAATGCTTTATTGGACATGTGAGTTGTACTCGATCCCAGTCCTGAACCTTCAGAAGTGCCAACTCGGGATAAATAAATCCTCGGTGTGTTAGACTGCCCTTGTCCTGGCTCCTGTATCATTGGTGCTACTGGAAATTGTTAAACAATCAATAACAGGTGGTTTGTTTAGTTTGTGTGCGATTCTTGGCTTAGCTGTGTGTTTTTTTTCTTTTCCCCTTCCATGACTGTTCATTCTGCTGAATGAGGATTTAATGCGACTCTTCATATTCTCTCAAATTAAGGGTCGGAAGCTTGTACTGCCAAAAATGCTGAAAAACCTCGTTAATTATAGCGGAAAAGCTCTGTATTCGTTCATTTAAGTTGCACATGACAATCCTCAGCTGACTCTTACATGGCTGTGGCTTCCAGACGCTCTTTGAGAACATGCTCTTTCATGTGCGTGTGAGATTTGCCCTTGGTTTAAAATTTCATAACTCTCGACATCATCTTTGTTCAGCTGTACATCAGATACACAGCATTCCATTCCTGCATTTTCTCCCACCTGATGATTTTTCGTCCATTCCATTAACAGACTTGTGATTTAAGCTCGGAAAATGTTTTATTTTAGCGGAAGCACTTCTATGCGCAGTCGCATTCTGTTACGTTCGTGGTGGTCGTGGGAAATGCAAAACCCCACGTTTCCATCCCAGAAGAATATGGTTTATTTCTTAGCGAGCTGCTGCTTCGTTTGGCTGGGAGAGGAAACGTTAGTGCGCGTATTGCCAGTTTGGTTCCGGTTCCTCTGCGCCGGAAGGTGTGCCGCGAACGCACACTACCGAGAAAACGGGAAGAGGCGCTCGCGGGCGCACGCCGGAAGGACGGCGCGTCTCGAAGCGCCCCGATGCGATGCACCGCAGTGTCACTCACAAGGCTCGTGTTTTTCCTCCTCGTGCATGTGTTTAAATCGCTAACCGGATCAGAGCCCTGGTGATGTGTGGAGTGTGTGAGTGTGTGTGTGTGTGTGTGTGTGTGTGTGTGTGTGTGTGTGTGTGTGTGTGTGTGTGTGTGTGTGTGTGTGTGTGTGTGTGTGTGTGTGTGTGTGGTGCTTCTCTGTTCATCATTCCTTCTGTTGCAGTTTCTCTGCATTATTGATTCGATAGTTTTGAATAATTAATCCCCTGTTTGTGCTCGGCTGCTTTCGCTGCGTGTATATGCAGTCGTTAGGAATGTGTGCGATGTGTCCGTCGTTAACGTCCGCACGTCGCGCGTGAGACTGTTCAGGGTCTGGCATGGAGTCAGTCGTAGGCTTTGATGCCTCAGCCTGGCAAATGGCTCCGTGTTAAAAACTGCATTTTGGTCATCTGCTTATGTCCCAAAGTGTCCAGATGTAAGATCTGTACAATATCATACACATACTTCTCTGTGGCCGTAATGCTTTTGCTTTTGTTGTTTCTGCCTAGAAGCCGACACTAGCCCTAGTGGAATTTCCGGCAAAGACATCCGTTACAAACCATTTCCGGTGCTTCCAAGGGGATGTTTATGTGGGGTGGGGGGGGGGCGCCTGGACATTTTTAGATGTATTCTGTTAAAAGGTTCTCACGATGCCTGTCGCGGTGATGCTGTGTCAAGGACTTTCACAAGTAGCGTGAAACTTTTTTTTCCCGTTGAAAACTCATGCATCTGCAACATTTGCATTTTTTACAAGGCTCAGCCAGACTACATTTTGGTAGTTAACATAAAAGTAGATTCTGGGCTATTTAAAGAAACTTTCATTATGTGTTGTGTTATAGGAGTATGCAAGCAGAGTACAGCAATCTGTGCAACTCCTCGTTGATTGCTCGGCTTGGCGAATAATTTCTGTTGCACGTTATGATTTGAAATCCATACCATGTTTAGAAATTATGCATTGGGAGGGGGGGGGGTGTCTGCCGCATTGGGACATGGGTTTGTAACCTGGAGGCTGCAGGTTCTAATCTTTGTGCCATTTCAAAGTGCTTCACCTCTAGTCCTTCAGTGAAATATTCTATGTCTATGTCAGTATTACCCAACCCTGTCCTCAGGGACTCGCTCACAGTTCACGTTTTTGCTTCCTCCCTTTGTTAGGTGGAGGGGTGGGGGGGGGGCTGCAAGACTGGATTGGGAGCTGATCTGTATAAATGATAAAGAAGAAACTCATTGTGGGACACTTGTGGATCGTGATGGAGATGATCAGATTTCCCTGTGATATGTAAATGCTGGCTGAACGCAGGTCGTGTCGCTCTATCGCGTCCACTTCCGAGCAGCTTTGTTCCCTGGAAGATCAGCCGGCTCCCCCTTAAAGTGCTGCGTTTTTTTTTTTTTTTTTTTAACCAAAACGCTCAAATTCGGCGCCGTCTCTGTGCGTGCGGCCGCAGGTTCACCCCAAATGTGCGTGCGCTGTTCATCTGAGGCTGACCCAGCTCGCGCTCTCAGCCCAGGAACGATTTAAAGACACGGCCCGACCTCGTGTTCCACAGGGCCCGGTGGCTTCTGGGTTAGCAGCCCTATACGGTGGAGTGCGTGTGAACCAGCAACCTGAAAGCATGGGTTTGGGCTGAAGCTTCATGAAGCCGCCAGTGACGGTCTGTTCCGTTTCGGGTTCTCTCTAAAGTGAGGTCGTTTCAGGTTCTGTATAAAGTGAGGTTTCCCTGCGAATTTGTTCAGCCTGTTCGAGACTCTTTTACAAGGCCTCCTCCTAAGAAGCTGAGAGTGAGGAAAAATATCTCCACACTCCTAACGAGCCTGCAGGCTTTGGGGGTGGAGATTTCACTGGGCTGTCATTCTTTGCCTCCAAGGGCGATTCAGGAATCGTATAACTACGTGTGAAGATCCTATAACAGCATCTTTTTCTACAATTTCTTTTGGCCATGAGTTCTAGTTAACTAGAGTGTCCTGAAGTGTGTCCTGGTCTGGGCTTGGCAGGCTACGCCTTGGTTTTGTTGGGTTGGACCGGTGCTGTACAATCGCGTCTGTGCAGCAGCCCTGCTGGGTGCTGTGTTCTGCTCCTTCCTCATAGCGTGTCCAACATCCGCGCACAGTCCTCAGCGGTGTGCAGACGTGAGACTCCGAGCGACATCGAGGCAGCTACCGCACGCGTACGTTCCAAAAAACCTTACGTAAATCTGATTTTTATGTAGGTTGGATTTACCTTCCTATACCATTCAAAATGCCAAACGTCAAAAATCAGAAGCTGAAAATATGATTGTAATACATACTAAAGAACACAGGGGAAAAAAATGGAAAGATATAGTATGAATTTAATTATTCAGATGTCAGTCGCATTTTTTCATTAGTGCATCTGTAAAGTCTGTCTCCCGATATTTTTTACGTTCAGATTAATGTTAGTCGGTTTTATGTACATTGAGCTGTACCTGTGTGTGTGTGTGTGTGTTTATTTATATATATATATAAGAATATATTAAAATATACGTTGCCTCCTTTGGTCCTGTGGGAAAATTCTGTGCTCCTGCATTCCTATGCATGTGCTTGGCAGCTACAATCTCATAATGCACAGTTCATTCTTTACTCCGTGTTTTTGCGTTTGTTGCTCGCAACCCAAAAGTCTCCAGTTAGAATCCCTTGAAGGGTGCCTGCTGTTGTACCCTTGAGCAAGCTGCCAAACTTGAATTGAGTTGTTTCGTTTAAAAGCATCAGCTCTTTGCTTCAACATAAATGTTTAGCGTTTAACCATGATTGTCTCGTTACCTTCTAAAGCAGTCACATGGCTTTTTAATTGTTTTAAAGAATGTTTTAGTTCCCCCCCCCCAAAAAAAAGATCAGCTGTTTCTCAGTACTTTGCTCCTTGAAAACCGTGACTATTTCAGGTTGCTTCTGAAATGAGGGTTTTTCCTCTGTGGCCCCCGCTGAATGCCCTAAAGGATTTCTTTAACAGTGTCTTCCTGATAAATATGTACATTTAAAGGAGATGGGAAAGATGTGGGATTTTGTGCAGAGCTCTCTTCGCTCACTGCTTGGTTTTTTTATGCTATGTTGCGCTAAAATACCATATGCACCATTAAAGACCAGCAGTCCCCGCAATGCCTTTAGCTATGTACCAAAAACAGGGTGGGTCTTTGTAACCACCCTCCCCCCCCAATCCACGTCATTTTTATTATTTTATTCCACACTCTCGTACAGCTGGGGGGCGTGTTGCCTGTCAGTCAGCCCTCTCTCCATCACCGCTTTAATTTCAGAAGGATCTGGGTCAGCAGAGGACAAAATTGGGTTGTTTAACCTGAATTTGGTTTTGTGGCATCTCTGTTACCGTCGACGCTCTGTGTTCGTCTGATGAGGTCTGGAGCATCTCTGTTACCGTCGGCGCTCTGTGTTCGTCTGATGAGGTCTGGAGCATCTCTGTTACCGTCGGCGCTCTGTGTTCGTCTGATGAGGTCTGGAGCATCTCTGTTACCGTCGGCGCTCTGTGTTCGTCTGATGAGGTCTGGAGCATCTCTGTTACCGTCGGCGCTCTGTGTTCGTCTGATGAGGTCTGGAGCATCTCTGTTACCGTCGGCGCTCTGTGTTCGTCTGATGAGGTCTGGAGCATCTCTGTTACCGTCGGCGCTCTGTGTTCGTCTGATGAGGTCTGGAGCATCTCTGCTACCGTTGGCGCTCTGTGTTCGACTGATGAGGTCTGGAGCATCTCTGTTACCGTCGGCGCTCTGTGTTCGTCTGATGAGGTCTGGAGCATCTCTGCTACCGTTGGCGCTCTGTGTTCGACTGATGAGGTCTGGAGCATCTCTGTTACCGTCGGCGCTCTGTGTTCGACTGATGAGGTCTGGAGCATCTCTGTTACCGTCGGCGCTCTGTGTTCGTCTGATGAGGTCTGGAGCATCTCTGCTACCGTTGGCGCTCTGTGTTCGACTGATGAGGTCTGGAGCATCTCTGTTACCGTCGGCGCTCTGTGTTCGACTGATGAGGTCTGGAGCCATGCTGTATCAACATCTTGGGGAGAAATAAAGCCTATTGGTGGGGGTTGTCATTTTCTAGACAGGACCATGCTGTATGAAGGAGGACATTCATTTTGCTAAACTCCCACTTTAAAACACATTTCACAGCATCATAAATGTAACGATGATCAGCTCTAGGCCACTGGCTGCTGTCTGAGGGTCTGAAGTACAAGTTAACAGACCATGAAGTTTGCTGATCACACTGCCTACATTTCTCTGTGCAGCTTGTTACTGCTGTGAGTGTCCCGCGTGTTTTATTGGAATACGACCCACAGATTCTGGGCCTGTTTATGATCCAATTCAGGCTTTAAGAGGAGTTCATGGGAACGCTGGTACCGGCACCGAATTTAGCTCAGCTACTGATAACCCTGGCGAAAGAGATGATTACGTTCAAATTCAAATTCATTTGACAAAGTGAAAATCGCTCAAACACATGCGCGATTGCGTGTAATGGGGGGGGAAAAAAGTTCTTCATGCTTGTTGTTTCTGTTTTCCTGCAGTTTTTGTTTTTTTTCCCCACTAATTGGTGCGTGTTGCTGTTGGGGCACCTAACTCAACTCTGCGGTCTCATTTCAAAAAGGCCTTTGGCTGTAATTTGAGCCGCATTTGAGGCATACCTGATTTTAATAGCTTTTCCCAAAGGTTAGTATGTGTTTCATAAGGGGTGCAGAGCTTTTAGTGTGAATCCTTCATATCCTCGAGATCCATTTCCTGGAGCACCACGGCTGTCCCTCACAAAAGATCGCTTTGTATGCTTACTGCATGATAGTTGTGGGCTTATTTCATATTGTAATTTCATAATTGTGCTCAACAGTTATGGATTTTGGAATGTGCCCAGTGGGCTTGTGTTGGAATTCTGTGGCTTGAATTCATAATGGTGTGTGTGTGTGTGTGTGTGTGTGTGTGTGTGTGTGTGGGGTTTTCTTGCGTCTTAGACGCGTACTCAGTCTTCTGTTTCTGGGCAGGTTTTTTTGGAGCAGTACCCTTTTCTCCCTGATTGTGGTTCCTTACTTTCCCTGTTGTGGAAAACCCTAATGAACCAATCAGCCTGAGCGTTGGTGGGAAAGGGGCGGGGACTGCTGCACTGCCAATCAGGAATCTACTGACAAAAGCTGGTAATGAGTCTCTTCTGCTCAGCATCAGGACCCCTGAGATGCTGCAGGTCTCCGTTAAAAATCCACACTCATGGCCCCCCCCCCCCCAAACCTGACACATGCACTGTGATAATGTAGCTGCTTTGTTAAAGAGTGAAGCCAAGGTTAACAAATTTGTAGTCAACACGTTTAGATTTGCGGTTTCACAGGACCTTTGGGGAGATCACGATGTGAAACCGTGAACAGGGAGAAGGTGGCTATAAGTAAAATTATTTCATCAAAAAATAAATTGTCTGGATATAAAAGGTGTTGAAGGTGATACGGTTTGTTTTGGAATGTATGGGACCAAGTGATGAGGTTTTGTTTCCACCAAACGTCACCATTGGGTAAGAGATCGCGTTCCTTTAAATTCAGGATGTGTTCCAGTGTATCCCAGCTAATCTACGGAAGGGCACCCTCACAGCGGAACGTGAACCTTTAAATTAGGAAATGTTAATTAGCTTTTTATTGCATCCATTAAAATGCATTAGGAAGCCTGATGTGGGCTTGTCCTTGTGTCCGTATGCCTTTGCTCTGTGTGACCGGGGAGGAGGCTCTAATCGATCCAGCAGACCGTGCCGCTTTTTCACCGTGTAATTATTATTTTGCCTGTGTTGTGCAGACGCTCTGCTTGCTTTGTGGTGACGCCCCGTCCTCGGTTTCATGTGTGGCTGTCGTGAGTCTGCCGTGCGGCGGGAGCCCGCGCTCCAGCGATTGGCTCATGGCCCTCCACTCTCACCGCTTGTAGGGATGTAACGTGAGGCTAATTTATCGGCTAGCCGGTGCCCCGGACGGCGCCCCTTGTCACGGGGTCTCCCGCTGCCATGTTTAACAGTTTGGGCCATCGCGCGCCGCGCCCTTTGGTTACGGTCGCCGGAGACATGCGGCGCGGTGTGCCGTCCGCGCTGCCTGAGGTTAATTGGAGAGCCGCCACACTCACCGGTGTGCGGAGTCGCTACCGCGTGAGGTGAAGTGTTCCGGTGACTTTTTGTTTTTCTTCTAAACGATAATTGGGCTGTGAAGTGTGCGGCGCTCAGGTGCTGGAGTCGAACCCGCTCCTGTCGGCTACGTAATCTTGGCAGCCGCGATGCACCAACATGTTTCCAGAGACGGGCGAAATTAATTAGCCAGCTTTGCTAATTAATTTGTATTTAAATTTTTATAATTTAGCGACCTGCGTTTTGCTGTGCGCTGACACTTTCGTGTGTCGGATCTTTTAATTGGAAGTGAAATAAGTGCCCCCGTTTGCTTTAGGGGGATTTCCGCGGATTTAATCAAGCCCGGCCGCTGACCCCGCCGCCGCGCCGCGCTCCTAATGGCTATCGATTGGGCCACGCTGGGCTCTCGTTAGCGCCCGGTGCTCGTTGCTTCCTCCTGGCATTAAGGTTGTGCTGCAGTAATGATGTCTGAATGAACTGCCTCGACAGTGACTGCACTGGCGCTCTCTCCTCCTTCCTCGGCACTGTCTGTTTTTTGGGCCTACCAGCTGTTCTCTTGTTTGTTTTTTTTGTTTGTTTTGCTTTTGCAAACCCCATGGAGTTCCAAAAACAAATGAAGTTGTGCGGTTTCTTCCCCCCCACCCCCCGCCAGCTGAAGTCACCCAGAACTTGTCTATGTTGCTTGACACTTTTCCAGTCATCTCATTTCGTTCTTCGGTGTCTAGTACGAATGCTTTTTATACAAATTCAGTATTTAGACTTGGTGTTACCTAAGGAAAGATAAATTTCAGAAGACAAAGCATATTCAGTGTCTGTCTCCTCGCACCTCCTCCGCTACCTGCTCTTCGTCCGGTCAGGGAGCATACCTGTGTATACTGGCTTTCTGTCATGATAATCAATGAAGTTCAAGGATCTGTTACAGATCCAGCAGAACTAGCGTCCACGTTACAAGAGCTAAATCCTTTTAAAACACTAGTTGCATTTTGTGTGTTAACGAAAGTTACTTGAGGTTAAGTTAGCAGTTAAGTTATTCTTTCATTCTTGTTATTATAAGAAGTTAATTCATTTAGTTTACTTCTCGCCTTCTGAAAAATTATAATTAATTGGTCAGAAATACATAGACTGTAGTGATTTTCACACCCCGAAAAGTGTATCTTTTATATGTTTGGTGAATGTATTCTTATCGTCCCAAAGCGCGTCTGCTTGGGGGGGGGGGGGGGGCAGCGTGTGCAGCGGTTCTCCAAGGCTGTGGGCACATTTAATCCTCAGCGTTCTCAGGCAGTGCAGAAATCTGCCTTTTTTTCCCCCTGTGTTTTCTCAGCAGGTCGCACTTCCTTGCCGTGATCGTCTTCTGTGCCCTTCTCCCGTCTCAGTTCCCGCTGTCGTAGATCGGATGTTGATCGGAAAGCCTGAGAAAAGGCGTGAAGACTAAATTAAAATGCTCGACGCTTGTGATTCCAAGTTTGTCTGCGACATTTGGCCTGGCTCTCTCCTTCAAAGTGACCCAGTTTTATTAGTATGAAAAATACTTTAGGACTCTTCAGGACTTTAGCAAAAGGCTGTTTAACTGCCCCCCCCCCCCCCCCCCCCCATTCCGAAAGTGGTGCGAGGTTCTGTGGCGTTTTCCACTTGCTCAGTGTCAGCTTGGATGGGGCTCCCTGATTGCGTCCTTCACTCGCTGTAGGATCATTTTGAAATGTCTACTGCATTCTCTGTATTTGGCTGAGCCTTTTATCCAAGACGCCTCGTGTCTTTTGATGTGGCTAAGAAGTTGTTGCCGTAATGTGGTTTGGTTAACATCACTGCCTGGTTAACCCGCGGTCCAACATAACCGGTTTTACTGGCTCCGCCTCTGAAGTCGAGGCATGTGGGCTTTGCTGACAGAGCTGCCATTTTGCATTAAGGTCACGGTTGACTTCTAGAGCCCTTTCGATTCCTGAGCCTTTAAACCGTCCCTTCAAAGCCAGATAAAGTCTCACGGCTCTTTAATTTGCGGTAATTGGCCGGATGCTGGTGCCGTGTTAAGCGGGATGCAGTGTTTACGCTGCCACTTTCTACAGATCAGTTTGCACTGCGAGTGCATTAAGGAAACGAAAAATAATAACAGGCTGATGATACAAAAGAGGAGAAGGCGACAAAGAAGGATCACAGCCGCACTGCCCATCTTTTTTGTTTAATTTGAAAGCCATTGTATTGTTTCTCATAATTTTTTCCCTTCTGAAGACCTTGAAATGTATGTCTGGTGGCTCCTGCGGGTTCTGGGTGTGGGTGGCGCACTGGGTGTCCTCGGCCTCGCGTGCGGGTCTTTGACGGCTCCTGCGGGTTCTGGGTGTGGGTGGCGCACTGGGTGTCCTCGGCCTCGCGTGCGGGTCTTTGACGGCTCCTGCGGGTTCTGGGTGTGGGTGGCGCACTGGGTGTCCGCGGCCTCGCGTGCGGGTCTTTGACGGCTCCTGCGGGTTCTGGGTGTGGGTGGCGCACTGGGTGTCCTCGGCCTCGCGTGCGGGTCTTTGACGGCTCCTGCGGGTTCTGGGTGTGGGTCACTGGGTGTCCTCGGCCTCGCATGCGGGTCTTTGACGGCTCCTGCGGGTTCTGGGTGTGGGTGGCGCACTGGGTGTCCGCGGCCTCGCGTGCGGGTCTTTGACGGCTCCTGCAGGTTCTGGGTCTGGGTGGCGCACTGGGTGTCCGCGGCCTCGCGTGCGGGTCTTTGACGGCTCCTGCGGGTTCTGGGTGTGGGTGGGGCACTGGGTGTCCTCCGCCACGCGTGCGGGCCTTTGACGGCTCCTGCGGGTTCTGGGTGTGGGTGGCGCACTGGGTGTCCTCGGCCTCGCGTGCGGGTCTTTGACGGCTCCTGCGGGTTCTGGGTGTGGGTGGGGCACTGGGTGTCCTCGGCCACGCGTGCGGGTCTTTGACGGCTCCTGCGGGTTCTGGGTGTGGGTGGGGCACTGGGTGTCCTCGGCCACGCGTGCGGGTCTTTGACGGCTCCTGCGGGTTCTGGGTGTGGGTGGCGCACTGGGTGTCCTCGGCCTCGCGTGCGGGTCTTTGACGGCTCCTGCGGGTTCTGGGTGTGGGTGGCGCACTGGGTGTCCTCGGCCTCGCGTGCGGGTCTTTGACGGCTCCTGCGGGTTCTGGGTGTGGGTGGCGCACTGGGTGTCCTCGGCCTCGCGTGCGGGTCTTTGACGGCTCCTGCGGGTTCTGTGTCTGGGTGGCGCACTGGGTGTCCGCGGCCTTGCGTGCGGGTCTTTGACGGCTCCTGCGGGTTCTGGGTGTGGGTGGCGCACTGGGTGTCCTCGGCCACGCGTGCGGGTCTTTGACGGCTCCTGCGGGTTCTGGGTGTGGGTGGCGCACTGGGTGTCCTCGGCCTCGCGTGCGGGTCTTTGACGGCTCCTGCGGGTTCTGGGTGTGGGTGACTGTGTCCGAGGCCTCATGTGCAGGTCGGTGCGTGCGGGTCCCGCTCGGTGAGTCCGTGTAGTGTTAGGGAGGGCGTGTTTCCGGAATCATGGTAAAGGGGAAACCGAACCCTGCGGTCTGAATCATCGTTAATTTAACGTGGAGTAAATCTTTAAATACTTTATCACCTTAAGGACCAAGCTGAAAATCCCGTCCAAATCCAGGCAGCTGGGTTCTGCAGGGGGGTGCTGCAGGGGGGTTCTGCAGGGGGGTGCTGCAGGGGGGTTCTGCAGGGGGGTGCCGTCAGCCTGGGTCGCTTCAGTAAAAACCGGCTGTAATTATAAACTGCAGTATCATGAATGAGTAATTGGATTTTTCATGTCAGATTTTGTATGTCTTTGTTCTTGCAGATTTACCAGCCACCAAAACAATTTTTGTTCCTCAGATGTGAGAAGGAAACTGTATATATTATAATAGCTCATTAATGTCTGTATTCACGGTGTAGAGGAGAGCATGACATGGGGGGAGAACTACGCTTAATAATTTAAATTTAAAGGTCTGTTTAATTGGGGGGGAGGGGTGAATGAATCCAAATTAAATATTTGGCAGGGGGGTGCGTCTTTGAGTACGTTAAGTGACCATCCGAAAAAGATGTTGGACACAAAATTTACCCAAAGCATTGCCAATATTTTATTTTTTTTGGTCCACTTGGATGGTTGTGGGGAACATTAAAGCGCTGAAGCGATGGACCTGCGTAATGGAGCGCGGGATGGTTTTTGGCATGGTGGACCAGTAGCTGTTTTATTTCAACAGATGCTTTGTCTTTGTGTTTCAATTCATTTGAGAGTACAAGTGAGGTCTGTTCCTTCTGGTTGTTCATTTGACAAACTGTAGAAATGGAAATTGTTCCATTGGTCCTTCACATACAATTTTGGCTTTTTTTTTTTTTGACAAACATAGTCCCTCGCTTGTTTAAAAAGATGATTATTATGAGACAGTGAGATTCCCTGTGTCAGAGCAGGAGAATAAGAACTGCTTCCATTGGAGGCTTAGGAGCAGTTTGTCCTGTAATAGGGATCACTGACCCCGTCCAATCGTGGGAAAGACCTCCATCATTTTAATGTGCCCAGAATGGAAGAGCTACAAGGGAAATAATTCAGGATTTGTATTAACTGATGTTGTGTCAGTGGTTTTTGTGTCCTGAGCTGGTGCATAAAGAGAGATCCTGCTGAATTTACCCCAGCAAGGTTTTGCTGCTTCGCTTATTCACTGATAGAGCATTGGAAAGAAAAAACGCTGTTGTACTTTCCTTGGGTCCGGAAAGGTGTGCAGTGTGAGAGGTCTGCAAGTGTTAAACTAAACCCGACTTTTTTTTTTGTCGGCCAGTGGAAAGAGCCAGACCTCAACGTTACAGGTTTGAAGAGGAGCAAAGGAATTTTTATTTTTTTTTGACGGTTAAAATTTCGAACACGTCCCTTAACCCCAGCCTAACTATTTCCATCGAGCGCAACTTTCCTGTCCTCAGTTGGTTTGCTCAAATTGGAGGAATAAACCCCACCCCCAGTCTGATTGGTTCTTCTTTTTTTTAACTGTGCTCACTTAACTGTTCTTTTTGTGCAAGCCTCTGCCATATGTACTCGTGTTGCTCAGCATGGTTGCTAAGCAACAGCCGAATCCAGTATTTACAGTTAATAAAAAGTGAGTGACATTGGTGCATGCTATTATATTAGGCAAAGGAGGTGATTTGCTTTGGGGGGGGAGGGTAAAGAGGTGTGGGGGATGAAAAGCCAAGTATTGGGTGTTTATAGAATGGCATTTTTCCTTTGATATATGTAAAACATGCACATTTGAATATAAGAGAAATAATTTAATGATTTTTTCACCCTCAAAAATAAATATGTACCTTAGGCTCTGAAGAGGTTCGGAAGCCTGAACCTGACGTCGCCCCCCCCCCCCCCCCCCCCCACTATTGCTAAGAATTATGAGAATCCACAGGTTGATTATGACTGTTAATGGATTTATGAGCACTGTAAGGTCCACATCTAATCTCAAGTAGTAGTTCAAGTTGTCTTTTCCCCTCTGTCTGCAGGGTTTGAAAGCATCTTGGAGGGACTCTTTGGGCCAGGACTCATAAAAGATCTTACCCTTTTTCAAGGTGAGGAAACCTTTTTTTTTTATTTTTTAAACACACACACACACACATATATATATATAAAAATAACATTCAGCTTTACTTTGGAGATGACCTGCATTCTGGTTTCATTTATGGGAAGAACCTTTGGTCTGACACTGGCAGGACAGCAGGTCCTCCATTAGTGATTGAAGGGATGAGCTGCCATCGTCAATCACAGGCTGGTTAAACCTGCTGAGAACCAATGGAAGAACCAACCCAAGGGGAGATAAGTCATCCTGCGAGTGCCGGTTTATGGTAAATTAGCGTGCGGGTTTAGCGTCTGTGTCTCCTGTCTGCCTCGCGGTTTGGAATCCTGGTGTTGCGAGTCGTCAGCGGTGAAGGTTCTTTAAACTCTGCAGGTTTTGTGGACATCTTTAGCAGTGTTACAGGGTAAACGGCGAGAAGAGGCTTTTAGGTGAAGTCAACAGGGTAATTTCAGCAGAGCTCAGTGCAGACAGTAATCAGCTCGAATATCGGAAATACGACAAAAGAATTATTATTTTTTTTTTGGAAATGTTTCGGATCAGATCATCTATAGAAGGGGTCGTATGGGGCGTACTGGGCCGACTGATGTTTACTTACAGGTGAAGATCCACCTGCACGCTTCCAGTGAAAATTGCTGACCTGTTAAACACATTTTATTTATCCCTTAGGCGATGATTACCATTTCACTGATTCTTTAAAACGGGTTTTTAGTAAAGTCAAGCCGTATCAAAAGCTTTATCAAAAGCTGATCTCAGGCATACTGTTTAGAATGTTTTAACTGTAATAGTTATTGATGAAGTTTGAAATAGACAAAGTAAATGCTTTAAAAATTACAGATAAGTGACAAGTCAAATAGCATCTCAACCAGAGCAGTGCAGCAAATTTGCAGTGATTGTTTGCGTTCGGAAGGCAGTGTGACCCTGCTGGTACCTCGGCGCGCTCTTTTGCTGCTTTGTATGTTTATTTTTGGTGATGGCAAGGCTGGGGGGGGCGTGACCTCAGTGACAGTAAGCGTCACTTGTCAGCAAGCCGGCTTCCCCTCTTCTGAGTTTCCAAAACACAACAGCTGCTTTGTAATGGCTGGTAATTGCGGTGTCACTTAATTTACCCAAACGTCGACGGAATCGCGGCAATACGGTGGCACTCGCGTTATCTGTGACGGCTCTGCTCCCTCCAGCATGCCGAGTTATTGCTACTTAACTACGCGGAGGTCTCGATCGAACACGAGTCGTCTCGTTCTGCTTGTGAATGGTGTCTCGCTCCAGGAGAACCCCCACGTCATCTTGGCGCGGTCATTAACTTATAAAACTTGTACAGTTTTTCTCTCACGGGAGGGATGACATTGAATTAATCTCTGATTCTATTGGAATTAGAATGAGTTGAGGAAAATTTGCTTTCAGGTCTGTTATTTGGATGATAATGAAGAAAAAAATTAAATGGATATGGTTTATTTAGCTTTAACGTCCATTTCTCTATATGAAAGTGTAAAGCTTAACACTAAGTTGCTTCTACTGAAGCAGTTTGCTTATATAATCTATATAATAATGGCAGGAGTAAGGTTCTAGGTTCATACAGAAACTCTAGCAGAACGTGAACCAGCATGGCACCCAACTTGGGATTGGAATTCATTGGTGCCTTTAAGGGGGTACTTTGCCGCCAGCACCTTTATACTGTCCTGGACGTGGAATTGTCTCCTTTGTGCTTTATTACAGTTAATAACCCCAAGCAGGGATTGGTGGCAGGAAACCTGGTTAGCCTGTTGAATAATTTTTAGTCATGCATTCAGACAATGCGTTTTATAATGGTTTGTTTTTGTTTTACATCCAGAAATATGTCAATATTATGTTATTTAAAACAATACCGTCAATCAAAGCGGGCCCAGATTCCGCAATGCGGACCGTTAGTAGAATGAGATATGGAAATATGAAATTCCGGTAGCCTAGAATATAACTGTGTCCTCTGTAAACTGGCGAAGAAGAATTTCATTCACTCGGCAAAAATATATATTCTTATTCTTCTCCTCCTTTATAGTAAGACCGACCATAAACACGACGAGTCAATATTCATCTCGAATAAAGAGGTACCAGTTCTCCCGCGGAACATCTGTGATCGGTATCCGGAACAATCCTTGAAATCGGACAGAGAGCTGTCCGTGTGCCGTCCACAAATGTAAATGGATACATATATTTATACTTAGGCCTAAATGTATCAAATTCCGTATTTTCCTCAAAAATAGTCTACATAAATGCAGATGCTTGCAAAATAGTTCCCTAATAATGGCATCTTTTTGCACAATGTGTCAGTCATTGTGCAGCAGACACATAACGACAATGCTTATTTGTGATCTTATTTAGTTTACCTTACATTTATTTGCAACAATAAAACAAGTTTTTGAGATGTATGTGATCAGATATGTTACCATTTATAAATTCGCTGTTCAAATGCTTATGCTTTGAGTTTCAAAACATGGAGTCCTGATTTTTTTAAAATAAAATTTTTAGTAACAAAGTTGGATCTGGTCTTATCTGGAACTTTCTGCAAAGTGCCTTGTGATATTGGATTAGAAGAATAAAGGTATTGCTATTAGCTAATCATTTTAGTAAATGGTTTGGCTTAGCTCAGAGGGCAAACCTTAAGATTGGAAAACTGCTTTGATTTTCATGCTAAGGTGGGTATCGCCCAATCAGTGTTTGTCGCACCCCCCCTGAAATGGGTACTTTTGGTTTGTGCCGTCTGCATGGTTTTATTGCGTCTTATGAAAAAGTAAAACCATAATAAAATTGCCCCAATGTTTGCTTCGCTTTACGTCAAGCATTGATGTAAACTGTGCTTTAAATAACGCAGATATCATTTAAACGATAAAATGCCAGTCAGTCACGAATCGCTTGAGTAACGTTTCCCAACCGAACTGTTCGGAATTATTTCTTTTAGGTTCCGAATTGAAATGATTAATAGTAATTAATTATGGCGCTGTATAGTATTAAAGTCTAGACAAGTTCATACAAACACTGTGCCCTACAGTCTCAGATGCTTAGTCATCATTGGATTATCAACAATACTAAAATGATCAGATTGACAATTAGTCCCAACTCAGGAAGCTTAATAATAATAATAATAATAATAATAATAATAATAATAATAACAATAATAATAACACTAATAACAACATGAATATAACACAGACATTTCAGAACTAAGCTTTCCTCAGTGTGTACTGTATTACTATATTAATTAATACATTACTATGTTAATATATTACTATATTAATAATGCAGTAAGCATTTTTTCCTATTTTGGTTTCCAGAACTGCAGCCGCCACCGTACCCTTTGTACTTTAATAACTTTGGGGTTTTGGGGTGGGAAGTTTATTTCATTTATATATAAAATATAAATATGTCTTTGTTTGTGTGTGTTTATGTATATGTATGTATGTATAAATTTCATATTGGCCGATAGTCTGCTTCTTTGATGTTAAAAATATTCAGTTTGATTAGTGCGTGGCGTAGCTTGAGTAGTATTTACATTCTGTAATGGTGGGAATTCTTTTGGTCAAATTTTATAGACTGTCCACTGCTGGGGCGCTGTAGCTTGCCGAACGTTGGAGAAAATACTGATGTATGTTGAAACAAAGGTCTCTGAAGGACTACTGTTTAAAAAAAAAAAAAAAGATTGCCATGGCAACAGTCCAGACATGAAGTTTTTGTCGATTATAGCAGCCTGTAAATGGAGCCCTTTTGTGTACATACAGCCCGATTGATTGTGTGGTTTCAAGGTGATAAGGAGCTAGATCGTCTCATTTTAAGTGGCATCGCGGCCTTTTCGTATTCGTGGTTTTGTCTTCGTGAAATACAATTTTCATCCTGCACTGTGTGATTTCGGGAGCTCTTTATTAACGCGTTTTGCTCTTTAGTTGCTTTTTATAGGTTGGTAGGAAACGATGCAATGAAGCCGTGATGTTGACTTCATCTGTCACAGCTCCAGGAATTGTTACACCATGTCCCTTTTTTTACCTGCTTTTTATCCTGGTAGAGAGATGAAGGTTTTCAGGTGTTCCTGGGCTTCTCAAACCAGATCATTAAACAAATGAAAGGTGTGCATCGAGGTGTTTTTTTTTCCCCCCTCTGATATTTGGTAGTGTCTTGGGTGTTTGCATTTCATCATGAATTGCACTTGCTATGCAGCTGCACTGTGATACATTTTCCTCTTTAGCTAGTGTCTCCACTATCAACACGTCTCATAACACTTCTCAAACGTGTCCCTGTTCTTCTGGAATCCGCAGATTGCGAGCCCGAAGGTGTGTCAGACTGGTCGTTTGATGAAAATTGTCTTTTCTGCTGCTTGAGACGAGAGAAGGTGAAGGTAATTTCTCCAAAATTCCTCTTCCCCCCCCCCAGTTTTCCTTTTGGAAAAGATTTTCCTTGAAGAATGATGGTGGTTTTTGCTTTATGGGCAGAGTTCTTTAAACCAAACTTTGTGTCTTGTTTGTTGTGCATGAGTGTCCCATCAGTGTGTCGGAGAAGTGAAGGTGAGATGGCGACAGTCATGTTTCGAAAACCGTGCACTTCAGAATTGTTCAAAACTGTACATTATTCCCTTTCAAAGGACAATAAGGCCTGATAAATGATTTCCCCTCTTTTTTTTGACAGTCAAGATTACTTAGCAACAAGATATTTTTTCCCAGGCCATGGAAATGCACGCCTCTCATCTCTTTACACAATCTGGGGGGGGGTGGGGGTGAGCCAGGGAGAGCGAGAGAGAGAGAGGGAGTGAGCAGCCTAGGAATCTGTTGGTGGGGGGAGTTACCTTTGGTCACCTTTTCATTCATTTTGTGGGTGGGGCGTCACTGTCAGCTCCTACCCCTCATAGGTGCACGTGCTGTCAATCATCACCAGCATTCTGCAGCCAATATGCACACAAAGAAATCCTGGTAGATAATGTTGTCCAGGATAAACTCCAGCTTGCATTTATTCATATATGAAATGGTTTCTGTAGGGAGAAATTGACAGATGTAGAAATTCATGCACAGAGGTGCCTCCCTCCTTGCATGCATGCGTGTGCACAGACAGACAGTTTGTGTGCTGCTGTGTGGGTGTAACACAGTTAGTGAAAGACTGAGATAATAATAGAAAGACAGCAGCCTGTTTTTTCAGCAGTTGTTCATAGACTTCTGGGGTCTGCCTCCTTCCCAGGTGTCAGAATTGTAGAGGTGTCAGAACCTGTGTGTGTGTATGTGTGTGTGTGTGTGTGTGTGTGTGTGTGTGTGTCTCATTTTCCTCAAGATTTTTTCTTTCCAGTATGATTGAACGTTCTGGACCTTTATTTGGACATTAAAGGCCTTACTTATGGACCCAGTGGAGATGTGACTATATGGCTGGGGCTCGAACCAGTGACCTTCCAGTCACAGGCTCAGTGAGCCAGTCCGCTGAGCTCCACGTCACTCCCTAGTATGTGGAATAGTGCTGTTATATCTGTCTTCAGTTTAGTTTACCATGCACTGTTCTTTCAATACATTAGCTTCTTGCCGCTCACCAGCATCACATCACAGAATAGTTTGGGTTATTCTTCAGGGTCTCTCTGTAGCCCTCGAATCCCTTGGAAATCATATGACTGAAGCACATGAGTAATTATACAATTAGGAATCCATCACCCATGTTTGTGTTTATGTTGATTGTGAATGCGTGAAGTGCGAGACAAAAAGTCAATGTTTCCATCAACTGAAGCTCTTTTATTTTAATGCTGCATGATGATAAGACATTAATGATAGTTTTGGGCATAGCTTAAGGGCCTTTGGTCAGAGATCTTAGAGTTAAGCTGTCGTTTCATTACATAAAATCATCTGTACATATATTCTTGGGTGGGGGAGGGGGTGGATCGCACAAAATTATGTATAAACCCCCCTTTTGCATCAAGTGTTGGATATAAAAGAGAACAATTTCACCTTTGTCAGTTTAAATTGACCAGCTGCATCGTAAACCTCTGGGACAGACTCAGGCTCACAATGTTACATTGTGTCTTTCTGAAAGAGCTGCTTTGGACGGACTAACTTTCGCAAAAACCAACAATCGATTTAAATGTTCAAAATCAAGTTTCCTGCTGATCAGAAACAAGTTACAGCTGAATCAGTCTACCTTTTGGATGGTTTGCCTGTGACAGAAACATGCTACATGGTAAACACCAGGCCATTATTGTTAGTGATTTGAGTAAATCAGCACATCTAAATTTCACAGACCGTCAGTGAAATTTCAGAGCTTAAATATTGTGACTTCCTCATTTTCTATCCCACTGCCCTGTCTTTGTTCATGTGCATTCTGGCATCACCATACGTTCACTTTGCACTTTATAGGTGTTTGTAATCTCGAATTGTAATTGATTTTAGGGGGCTTTGATGACTGCATCCATCACCCAGATAATCATAGCACCAGGCTGTTAATCAGGATGCACATGACTTTATTGTTTGGTTTCTATGTATTCATCTTGGTCTTCGCCCTGTAACACAGAATTAGAAGTTACTGGGTGTGTTTGTGTTTGTGTGTGTGTGTGTGTGTGTGTGTTTATCTAGCTTGTGTTTGTTTCTTTTGAATTTTCTTGCTAACTTGTTACTGATCAGTGCTTCAGTAGTTTGTGAAATGGTCCTGAGTAGATTTTATCTGATTTTATCTGATCTTTGAATGACTGGCACTTATTTTTAG
This sequence comes from Paramormyrops kingsleyae, assembly GCF_048594095.1. Lineage (NCBI taxonomy): Eukaryota > Metazoa > Chordata > Actinopteri > Osteoglossiformes > Mormyridae > Paramormyrops > Paramormyrops kingsleyae. The sequence goes on from NC_132816.1 coordinate 19,856,016, forward strand.
TTAACCTTTGACCTACCCTGTGGGTTCAAATACTGTTTTTTTTTCTTTCTTTTTTTTGCTGGGAATGTCAGGGAAGAGGCATGAAACAGTCGACTCATTGATTCACAGGCCCAAACAGAGAACCATTCGTACAGTTAACTGTGCGGCATGCTGCAAAAACAAATCCTCATTCATTGCTTTTTTATAATGTCAAAATGAGTTTGTTCATTGTTTCCTTATTTTTGGTCCCCATGTGGAAGCAGTAATCCCTGGTGTTGGGCCTTTTGTGAAAGTGACCATTGCAATCCCACAGTCGTTCTTGAGCATTTCACATAGGTTCTACTCCCTATGCCGTTTATCTAAGATTCACTGATGGCGTGGAACTTGGGGCTTGTTTTTTTGTGCTCAGATGTCTGGCCTAGTATTATACTGCAGAAGTTATTTTTGGAAACATGGTAGCTAGACCTTCACATTTTCATGGTGTTACTCTTGACTTGTTTTAAACAGAATATTTAAGAAATTAACAACAGAAATCCTTCTCTCAACTCTTATCGCAGGAGCACCTAGTCAGCCTAAACAGCCAACTTTTACTGTCTGGAGACATCTGCAAGCAGGAACAGTCCAAAATTAACAGGCTCGAGAAGCAAGCGGAAGAGTTCCTCAATGCTGTCTTTTACAGAAAAGGTAGGTGCTGCTAATGTCCGATAATGCCTCTCTCTTATTTGTGCTGGACATGACATCACACCGTTCCCCCCCCCCCCCCCCCCCCAAAAGATTTGGCTGTTAGTGCCTTTTCCTTCCCGGCAGAGTGCCTTAATGTGGATGTTTTTGCAGCCTGAAAGCTTAGATGCCGTGCGTGTTGTTTGCCGAAACTGTGGAGGAAACGCTTCTGTTGAGCAGAATTTGACACGGGAAAGGAAAGTGTTCTGTCGGGCCGCCTCAGTGGCTCCAAATCGCATCATAGCGTCTCAGAATGAGGGTTGGGATGCGATGTGCACAGCTAACAGCTGCAGCCAGATGTGCTGTTTTCTCTTGTTAGCTTTGACCAAACAAGTTTTTGGTCAATCATAACAGTCAATCATAGTTTCATTTTCCTTAACAGCTAATTGAAGAGTTATTTACAAGACTCCTCCCTGGGTTGGTTCAAGCTGGTTCATGTCCAGCCTTCATGGACAGTTAGTCTTTCTTTATACCTGTACATAGCTTGATTCATATAGTTAATGTATTCCCTGGTCTTCTGGCAATACACATGGTTTTAACACAGGTCTGTCTTTGCCATAATTGCAGACATTCTGATATGTGAGCCAATCATCCAAAAACCCCTTGATGGATCTTTTCTGAACTTTGTGCAGGCATTGTATATGTGAGGACCTTAAGCTGTTTAAATTTTGAGACAGATGGCCCAAAATTTGAAGCTACGCTGTATTGTGAAAACCAAAAAATGGCCAGTTTTGACACTTGATCCCATTAACACGATAACTCAGTCAAGCATGGGGGGGTGTAATTGATTCAATTTTCAGGCCGCTTCCCCCAAAATTGAAGCAGTGCTGCTTAGGGGCATCAAAGAAAGGGTTAAAGCAGGTGATTATTTAGCTTTATGGATGGTGATACGTCAAAAAGTATTTGATTGATTTTATTACTGCTTTACAAAAACTTTATATGCATGAAGATCTACACCTGGTTTAATTTTTAGACAAATTGCCCCAAATATGAAGCGATTGTGCTGTGTGACATCGTTGAAAGGAAACGGCAGCTGTAGAAGACAGTTGGTCTTTGAACACAGTAACTCCAAAAGTATTTTATGGATCTTTTCAAACTTTGCAGGCACAATGGGGTGGAAGTGGTGATATTCTGAGATGGATTGCCCCAAACCTGAAGCAGTGCTGCATAGTGATGTTAAAACATGGATAGTTTCAGAAATTTCATCCTGTTAACACGATAACTCAAAGTCAGACATTAGAGACTTGTATGCTCATTTGCGTCCTCATAATGTTATGTTGTCGATCTAAATGAGCTGCTTTAGATGGACTGCTCACTTTCGCAAAAACCAACAACTGAAGCGTCCAAATGAAGTTTCTTACTGATCAGAAACAAGTTACTATCTGAATCATTCTAGCAATCTGTTACCTAGACTTTTAGTCTGTACATTTTGCTTGGTTTGCCTGAGACTGTACACACGCTACGTGATAAACGCTAGGCTTTTTTAACGTTTGCAGACATGTTGTTGATTGCATGTTGCAGACAAGGTCGAAGAACTGGAACTGATCAAATTTTGAGACGTTTCACACCAAAATTAAAGCAGCGCCGCATTAGTAATGGCGAAGAGAAGGGCAGCTCAGACACTTGATCTTGTCAGTATGTTATCTCACAAATTATGTTTCAGAATCCACTATATGCACACCCTTCCACTTAGAATCAGCCAACTGCTTCACTTCCGACATTTGTACACTGTACTTAACTAATTATGAGGGTTTTTTTTTTTTTTTTTTTTTTTTTTTTTTTTTTTTTTTTACACTCAGTTGCTTCAAAACTTACCCAGACTTGCAGTCAATGACGTTAGTCGCATCATTAAAGCATCATGCCATATGTCGGCAACTAAATAGATGGACTTCAAACTATAGGTTTCAAGCAGAGGCTGCGTTAGACTTTCTCGTTATCCTAGGATGGACAAATGTTCCTCTCTTTCGGGACCTAAAAAATGCCTGAAATGACTGGGATTTCGCTTTGTTTCATGTTGACATTTGCCTTTTACTAGGGGTTGGGCAGATAATCGATATTATCAATAAATACTTTTTCTTTTTTCTTGTCGATTCTTGTTTAACCGGGTCAAATTGTGTTATCGGATTAGAAAACAGACATGAAAAGTTCTGTGATAAGCCTACCCCGCCAAAAACACAGCTAAACCCTAGCAAAGTGAACATGTTTGTGATTTCTTGCATAAACAGGTCACTGTTTAAGTTCTCCCAAACAGTGATGGTAGTTCCCTTGTATATACAAATAGTGATGACATACTAAAACATAGCTTCCTGTCTTCATTTTTTTTTTTGTGATTTTGTTGTTGGACATCATTTTCGTTGTATTTATTTGGCAAACATTCCCTGTTCCTGTTTCAACCTAGGGAAATAAAAGGTGAAAAGAACACTTTAATTGTGTCTTCAGGAGTTTTTCCATTTGTGTCATGTGTTGTAAACACACTATAAAATGGGCATTCACACGGTGCATTAGATTGTAATGCATTCTGCTCGGTGTCTCTGCCCTGCAACAGAAAATTAGATTTTACAAAAACATATCAACCAAATATAAGAGACCACTGTTTGAAGGGCATTTTTAACAAACATTACCTATGTATTGCTTGCCAAATAGGCTGTATATAAACATATACTCATTCATGATCACGTTTAGATGTCAATAATTTTGATATTTTTTGCAGCATAATCTACAGTGTAAATTTATATACTGGCCCAACCCTACTTTCTACGGTTAGAATATTTTCGGTGCCAATATTTGCATTGCTCCTATGCCTCGTCTTGCGTTCTATCCCCGGCGTCCAACGCTAAAATTCCGTCATAATCTATTACACATCATTTTAATTTTCGTTCTTAATGATTATAAGACGTATCGTTTCATTTTCATTCATTCATTTTCATGTTTGATGATTAATATGCATAACGGGCTTTTATATTATGCCTTTGCACGGGCTTGGAGAGAGATGGTGAACAGAGACAGCGACCACACAGTCACTTTTCATGTTAATAGCACATGAAGCAGATGAATGATTTTCTTTCTGTAGTGATAGCAGAGGCCACTAAAACACTGTGGCCATTGTGCCTAAACAGGCAAATATTAACAATGCAATTCTACAAAATTAAACAATTACAATTAAAATATGAATAAACCATTTTGCCCCATAACATTAGCTGCTGCTGGCTGGTAAACGTCATCAGTATTACATGTTTGTCCTACATCCTCCACTGAGGTATCAAGGCCATCACAATTGTTGGACTTTAAAAAAATAAAAAATTCAGATACTCAGCTGCCGAAACATTGATATGTCATTGATATGTCATTGATATGTCATTGATATGTACACTTGCCTCCGGATGGTCAGGGGTGCGAATTAAAGTTACAGTAGACTGACTAATTTTTTTCGGAGACATTTTTGATGAAAAGGGCCACTGTATGGATAGTGGAAGTGATTTAAGCTGGTTGAGATTTTGCTGGAAATACATCAGCACCCTCGTGTGCAAATATCCCATTGGGCATTAAAACATACACAAACAAATGCAAGTAACCACCTTATTGGCGGGAGGGAGAGATGTCAGATCTCATGTATAGCGACATGAGTTTCAGTACATTTTTTACATTTCCAGGTGTTCAGTCCACTATTTCTTGAAATTGTACAAGTTGGTGAGTGTGGGATGAGTGTGACTTGGATATCTGGACCAAATCACAGAGGGATGTCCGGGGATACAATGCTTTCGTTTCTGACGGCACCAGATCTGGTTTAAATTTTAAATTGGACCTGCTGTTTGAATCCACATATTGAAGTCTGACTTTATTGAATTTGTACCCCCCCCCCGCCCCCCTTTCCACCAGCAGACATCCCAAGCTTCTCGGACCCCCACATTCCTCTAGTGGCTCGCGAGATAATGCAGCGAATGATCCGGCAGTTCGCTGCTGAATATACCTCAAAAACCAGCTCTTCTCAGGACACTCCCCAGCCCAACGGCACCAAGGACCAAAGCCTGCCGAAAGCGCCCTCGCCCGCCGCGCCCGCCGCGCCCCCCGCTTCTGCCGCCGCTGCCTCTGCACAGAACCCCGTCCTTAGCAAGCTTCTCATGGCCGACCAGGACTCCCCACTGGACCTCACCATCAAGAAGCCAGACCCCGAAACCCTGGATCAAGGTACTGGCCCTTAGCTGGGATGCTAACATCCTGAATGATATCACTCATTTTTAAGTCTCCAAATATTAGATGAATTACGTCAGGGTGCTATGTAATATTCGACATGTGTCTACATACTCTTGACCAAAATATTACCTATAATACCGCAACCTTGTGCCCTCTTCTGACTAGGGTAGGCCCTGTCCTGTCCAAGATGAGCTATTGGGAGATGGAAGGATTAGCCATAGAGATTTATTTTAGTGCTGCACAATATCGCATCGTGATATAATCGTGATAATATACCATCTGTGCAGTTATCACCAGGGCTTTAGATGATGGGTGTAAACAATTGTCTGGACATTGGCGTTTCAGCACTATATGGACATTTACTTACGCCCACAATTTGGTAAGCAGATTAGTGGTATGCGGAATGCACATGTTTTGGTAAATCATGGAAGTGATAAGCACTGAAGTGACGGTGAAGAACGGGACAGATCAGCAGCCAGAACGTCTTTTAAAAGAGGAGATATCGTGAATAAACAAGGTAAGAAAAGGCATCAGAGGTGTCAGTTTAAGTTCTGACATTTTTATGGACCAAGGATACGTCAGATTTATACAGATTACTAACTTTTGGGCATCACAATACCCCTCTCATTAATATTTTAGACATACTACTCATCTGCTTACCAAATTATGGGCACAAGTAAACGTCTGGATAGTGTTGAAAAGCTGATGTCCGGCCAAATGTTTCGCCACTGATCTGAAGGCCTGCTGCTTATTGTGTATACGCCACATAATCGCGATGTGATGTCGTGCAGCCCGAGTTTATTGTAAAATATATTTAGGGATGCAGCCTTTGTGTTAAACAGTTTTTTTTTCTTTATTTTGTTGTGTAACATGTCATTTGGCTGTCAAAAAAGAGGCACCTAGACTGCCTGCTCAGTCAGCCGAAAACCTGACGTTAAAAAACCTGCAGATGCGGATAAAACAGAAACTCACAAACTGTATCTCCCTGCCAGCAGAAGAGCCCTTAAAGATGCAAACCTGTACTTTAGCCTGTAATCTCGCGCTAACCACCGCCTGTGCTCTGTAATGTGCGGCTGCAGAATCGTAATTTCAAAGCAGACAGGCAACCTTTTCCGCTTTGTCTTAAAACCAGTTGTACTTAAGTTGCTGATCGAGCTGTGAGCGATGCTGGGAGGTCATTAACGCGGAATGCCACTCCAGCATGTGGACGGACACAGCACTGGGAGCGAAAGTACAAACCCTTACAGAACATGCACATCAGTCTTCTTATGGGGGGGCGGGGGCAACGAAAAGCCAATGTACTTGGTGGAAGGTGTTCAAAGGAAAATGGTTTCATGTGTTTGTAGTTGCAGGTACAGTTCAGCATTTTTTGGGTGGGGGAAGTCGAATCAGTTTCTGCTTAGATTTTGTTCCTTTAAGAACCATGGCTATCCCAAGCTCACCGTTCATCTAATGGTGATTTTTGTCCGAGATCCCAGCCCAGCCTGGGTTCACCTAAATGCCAGCAGTTTTTCTTTGTGCTTACAATGGCAGGAAGCAGAATGGGGACTGAAACAGTGATTAAACAAAAGGGGGATTTTATGTCATTAGAGACCATGCTGTTTACATTTGCATAAACTAGTGAAAAAGGCATCATTTTGCAGGTGGAAGTCTAATAACACGAACTATTAACACGTCATAACACAGTGCTGGTATTAATGAGTTCATTATTCTTTGCGTACTGACGTGGGGCTTATGTGAAAATAACATTTTGAAGCATATATCTGAAAATGAGCTTTATGCTGTGGGGGCTGCGGGTTTTACGTGTCTTTTAAATTACGAAAGTGATTGGCGCAGCGACAGTTTACAGAAGTCTGGACTTCAGCCTTAATGCGCTGCCTGGCCGTTTCCCGCCTTATTCTGAATGTTGCTGTTGTCGTTTTTTCCCCCACAGATGGAGTGCTTGATCTTTCCACCAAAAGAGGTCACAACACCGGGGGCGTCTCCGTCAAAAACTCTCATGGCTGCTCCACAGCGCCAGTAGTGAAAGGGTAAGCGCACCATTTTCACTTTCACTTTCATATATAGGTTTTATTTGTGCTCCGCCCGACTTCATCGCACTGCTGTGTTTGATAAAGAACATATGGGCTCGTGTTCGTACTTTCACACTTCGTCAGTGAGAACTTATGAACTGCATAAACTTATGAACTTCAGGGAAAAAACTGTTCATTTTCTTTTTAATCTGTTTTGCAGACTTTAAGTGTGTGTGTGTGTGTGTGTGTGTGTGGGGGGGGGGGGGAACAGAAGGAGTGTACAATTGCTGAATCACTCCCGTAGGGTGTGTAAATTCTGCTTGGGTTAGTGTGTGTGATGATGGTTTCTTGTGTTTTGTTTTAAGTGGGTTAAAATAATAATATTAATAATAAACTGCTTGTGAAGCCCGGGGCAGTTTGATATTCTTTTCCTGCCAATGAGTTTTCATGTGTTAATAATTCAGTGTCTCCCGCCGCAGGGCAATCCACAGGTCTTGTTTAGCCGCGCTACATTTTCTCTAAAGTCGCTGGAGATGTATAACCAAAAAATAATTATAAAATCTTAGGAAATCTTACCTTGTTTTACTTCTGATAAACTGAGCGCGTTACACATTGCCGCAGTATAATGTTTGCCATATGTTTTGGAACTTTCTTTATGGTATATATGGCTTACAAATGATCAGAATTACCCATTCTTACCAAAATACTTTGACAAACCGCTGTGGTAAAGCAGTGGTGGATTGACAATTTGTGTATTTGCCCAGTAATAATTTGTCAATGAAATGCAGCCTTCAATATTTACAGTTTTTAAACATGGTTCCGCTGCCCGCTTATATGGTTTCCTTATTTTTAATTGGTAATTGGATTGTTTAATTGATGATTCTGCTGCAAATCTCTTATTTGAAATTGGGGTGGGGAGGTAGGGGCGATTATTCTGGCTGTCTTACTGAGCACTGGTCTGCTGGGGAAACCCAAGTCAGATCTCTGCCCCAGATATGAATATGAAGCATGCCAGGATGCGTGCTTATTGGTGGAGAGGTCTTGCCTTTGCTTGGGTGTTCTCTTGTTTGATGAGGCCTATTCGTATGAGAACAAGCCTATTGCTGGCAATAGTGTCAGTGCTGTATTGACTTCACATACATCCCCTTGGATTTTTTAAGGGTTTGATAGCAGTGGGGGCCTCCTATTCTAACAGAATTGTAAGTAGGCCAAATGAAGGTGGCCTGAGATTCTGCCTGTCGGAGAAAACAGCCTCTTGTGAGGAAGTAGGTGAGCAGAATCTGCTCTGGTGGCTTGGAGTGGACTCGCTCCCACGGCCTTCTGTTCCGATGACAGTGTCAGTATTCAGGGTACCTGTAATCTGGGGCCGCTTCAGCATTTTCTCTCAGTCATCGTAAGCTCATTTTGCCTCTTAGTCTTGGAGTGCAGGATGTATTAGCACAGACAGTTTTGTTAGTTTCCTGGTGCTTCAGATTGACCTAGTTTTAACTTGAAATAATAAAGACATGCAATTTATACAATTGTCTGTATACTACAACATCCTCAGCGAAATAAGATTCAGACCCCTCCTGAGACTCCGTATTCTTTGGCTCACGATCTGTTTCTTAATCACCATGTCCAGGTTTTTGTATGTGTATTATTATTATTTTTTATTTTATTCATTCATTCATTCATTTGTTTGTTCATTTATTCATTCATTTAATTTGCCTGATTTGAGACGGTCCCTACCTCCATACCAAAAGTGATCCAAGATGGCCGCCTGTCACGTTGCCTCCCGGCGAGCCCCGTCTCCGCCTCATCCGTCATTTTTTTTAAATTAGGAAAATAACTTTTTAGTTGACCTGTTAACAAGCATTTTGTTTTTCAGGACAAGACTTAATATGTTATATGATTTAATTCTGTGACACTGAAGCTGTTCATGTGTGCTCAACGCAAGGGTTGGTGGGATTTTAGAGGAACTTGAAAGCATTTGAGTTTCCGTGAAAATAAATCACTGTTGAGCGTCATGTTGTGGCCCTGACTCTGGATCACTGTTCTGCCGTGCAGCTCTTTGCTCTACAGCAGGTAAATTCCTACTCTAAGAAATGCTCGTTCGATTTGAGCGAGGTTTGTTTTGGTGTTTCCCCTCCGTGATGATGTGTCGTGTCACTTGGCTTACTCTTTTATTGCTGCACTTGTTTAGCGGTAACGTCACAGAGCTAAGCCTAACTGAACACTAATTTGTAATTTTCCCTGATATGGGTCTATTCTTAAGACTTTCACACAAGGCTTTGCTTCACTGCAAAATGCACCCCTCCCACCCCAGTCCCACCTCCTTAAACTCTACTAAAACTATTCAGCTGATCTATTCCATCCTATCCTGTGTTTCTTCTTTTGTTAACGTTTTGTTTTCTTTACTTTTTTTTTAATTTTGTATTGTTCTTCCAAACCATCTTGTGAACAGAAAAAAGAAACCTAAAATAAAAAAATTAACAAATAAGTTGACCATTTTATTTCATTTCATTTTGTTCCCCCCCCCGCCCCTTTCATTGTAAAGAAGCAAATTTTGTTAAAAGGAGAGGAAAAAGTGATGTTACCTAAGCAAGGTCTTCTAGTAAAGGAGTGGCCAGCCCCCTCCCCCCCAACCCAACCTCCACTTAAGCTGTGCAAGCTTTGCTTACACCAGTTTCCTTCCATTCAACTAGGCGTCCCATGAGAGCAGACCACAACTTTCAAGATGGAGACGAGGACGGGCCGCCTCCGAGAAGCTTTCAGGACGGGACGAGGGAGAATTACAGCAACTGCGGCTCGCTGAAGCCCCCGCTAGCTCGCTCGCTGTTGATCAAAGAGGGGATTCTGGCCCATAAGCAGCGCCTTCTCCAGCCTAGCATCTCCCTTGGTCAGCCGGAGGTGGCGGGGCTACCTAACCACGGGCAGCACCCCCTGCTCCCCAGGGACGGCTCCTCCTGGGTCAAACCGCACCTCGACGGCCTCCTCAAGCTAAAGGCCAACAGTGCCCTCAGCGACCTGAAGGACTTGCCGCTTTTTCTGGAGAACTCGAGCACCCCGCCGAAAGGCTCGGCTGCTCCAAAGATGCACGAGACTAAGAAGGAGCAGGGGCACTCCCCCCCGGTGGACCTAAAGATACCGCAGGTGCGGGGCATGGACTTGTCCTGGGACTCCCACGCATCTGATCTATACGGCTATGGCTCCCTGGTGGTGGCTCCGCACCCCGAGAACGCGCTGAGCAAAAAGCTAAGGGCCATCCTACCCAAGCAGCATCGCCGCGGGGCCCTGGGTGGCATCCTCGATGGGTCGTCAGACTTCTGGGGTTCTGACGTGGAGCAGTCAACATCCGGGCAGCAGTACCCGACCTCGGACGCCGAAGGGGACCCCAGTTCGAAGCAGCCGCGGAAGAAGCGGGGCCGCTACCGCCAGTACAACAGCGAGATCCTGGAGGAGGCCATTTCCGTGGTGATGAACGGGAAGATGAGCGTGTCAAAGGCGCAGAACATCTACGGCATCCCCCACAGCACGCTGGAGTACAAGGTGAAAGAGCGCCTGGGCACGCTGAAGAACCCTCCAAAGAAGAAGATGAAACTGATGCGGATGGAAGGGCAGGATTCTGCGGCAGAGGCTGACCCCGCCCCAAAGGAGGAGGAGCCACAGGGGGCTTCTGAGACGAAGGATGAGTAAAGCAAAAAAACAAACAAACAAACAAAAGATGGACGGGGCTTCAGTTGTGCCAATTCACTTTGCAGTATCTGGGTCAGCACAAACGCAGGGATTTAAAGAGGAAAAGGAGAGAAAGAGAGGGGAACATCTGCTCATTTCTGCAGCGGGTGTTCTGAGTTTGTGTGGACAGTCACCGAAAGTTGCAAAGGAAATGCATTGAAGCCATGCATTACGTGAGACCATACAAAAGGTTTTGTAAAGCAAAATGAGTCACACTCCTCCCCCTCCCAACGCCCCACTGATTCTCGGAACTTGCAGTGGACAAATATTCTGATCTGTGGACCGGAGGATGGGGGGGGATTAATTCCTAGAACAAAACACAAATATTTTTAAGTCCTTCTGATGCCCTCTCTCTCTCTCTCTCTCTCAAGAATTAGATTACAAATTTCAGATAGGAAATTGGTAAGCTGATGGATTGTGTTTAAACAAACCAATCTGGAATCACGCTCGATACATTTCACCAGGGATTCTCTACACCGAATTTTTTAAACTGGATTTTTTTTTTTTAAAGGTCGACTGCTGAGGTTTATCTGTACATCACTTTTATTTTCTTTCTTTTAATATATTATGCTTCTTAAGGAAACTCATTTTAACGACATGTACACATAGAAACACACTACACAAAAGCATTCAGGGATGCACATTGACTTTTGTTTTCTCTTCTGTTTCGTTCGCTTTCGTTTGCACTACATGTTTGCTCTTGCGCTTGGTGATGCTCGCCAGACTTCTTGAGCTCAAACGCTCCCGGCAGATCTTATTACCTCATCACTGCTATCTCGGCACTCTGCACTTAAGGTCTGCTGGATACATTTTTCTGTCGTTTCCTGGTGGGCGACAACTTTTTTCACTTTTACCTCTTCTCTGAGTTGGGGGGGGGTGGTCACTAACTTGAATCACACTAACGTGACACGTTTGCCATTTTTAAGTCACCATTTTAGCGAGCGATGGTGCGCTATGGATGATGAATTTTAAACTTAAGTTCTCTCCTCCCCCAACAGTTGATGTTTGTGTACATTTATAGTGGGATGGGATGGATTGAATTTAATGTTATAGATACGTACACTGACTTAAAGCCAATGTTCATTTTAGAATATTTTCCTTTTCAACTCAGGGTAACTGAGAGAGATTTATTCTATATTACAATGCTTTTAAAACAGACTTTTTCTGCAGGACTTAAGGGCAATGTATCAGTTTTCTATAACTTTGTTTTTTTTCTTTCCTTTAGGGTGGGGGTGGGGTTATATGGGTTTGAGGCAGAGCCCTGGTGTAAAAAAAAAAAAAAGTGTAAAATGGAGGAAAAGTGAACTGATGGGCAAAAGGCAGTTGGGGTGGGGTCAGTTGTTGGGGTGGGGTCAGTTGTCAGTGTACATTTGTGAAAAAAATAGCACTTTTAAAAAAAAAAATATTTAAAAAAAGGATGTCTGTTAGGGGTAGTCGGATGGGGGGGGGCAGGGTGAGTGTAAACTCAAAAGCTTTAGTGGCTGAACACGTGATAGAAAGCTGCCGCTCAAACCCAAACGCTCTTGCTCTTACCTCTTCCACCTGAGCAAGCAGACGGACGATCTGCTGAGCTCAGTGTAGCCAGTCAGTGGGGAACCGGCGCAGGTGGAGATTGCCTGGGTAACGTGTCACAGAACCCCTTGTTTAGCAAAATAAGGTCTTGGGATTTCACTATTTTCCATTTATTATTTGGAAGGGAACGGCATAACTCACAGGACTCGTATTACCTTAAATATACTGGCTGTAACACTGCCTGGTGCTCACCCAGTCTGAAGCAGGGGGGGAATGTGTATAAAGAAACTGTCACACATCTAATCTCAGAACTATAACCGTCTTTGCAATGTGCATTTTTACTTGTTTTTAACCAAACGGCATGCACCACTCTGCCACAGGAAAAATCCATCATAGCATAGTACTCTAGATACTGCTTAAATGTTTGCAAATCAGTGGCACGGAGAAAGTTTTATGGGTTGCTAACTGTTTTACAGTCCTACTCGGGTTTATGTGCCAGTCCTGTTCCTCACCAAGTCAGGAACATTCAGTTGGCTGCTAAACACACATGAAATGTATAAAACCACACACACATGCATTTTCGCTGTCCAGTTTGAGATGTTTTAAAATCATCTTCCCTAAATATTTATTGCTGCGTATTTTTAAAGCACTTGGTTGTGTCAGATTTTGTTGTGCGTGCAGAAATGCGGTAGATGTTGAATTTTTGAGACTGGAACTCATTCTTAGGGGTTATTTTATTTGTGCCCTTTTGTGTAATGTACACAATTACAAATATTTATTTTAGATGCTTCAGAACACTTAAGTCGTAGTAATGACACTTTTTACAAAATATTTCCCAGGTGCAGTTGCACTTAAATGCTCCTTCCGAGTGTGCGACGAAACGGCACTTCTTCCGTAGCGGCTGTGGTAGAGATATCCACTCTTTTCAGCTAGGGAGAAAGTTTAAAATATAAAAACCCCAACACACGAACCCACAATGCTTGACAGTGCCTCACCTGTGCCGAATCCCCTCCAGTTAGCCAGCGTCTGTGTTATCGTGCCACTGTTTTCCAAACGGAGCAGCTACCAAAGTCTGCTCTTTGGTGTACTGATACCTTCGATATGTAAGTCTGCCTAAAAACTCCCGTAATCTGGTGCATATCTTTATTTTGTTTAGTCTTACCTGTGGATTAACAGATTCCCCTGTCCACAAAAAAACAACTCCTCCGTCCTATCTGCCTCGCAGGGCATTTATTTATCACACGAATGCAATGATCAACAAAAAGAAAAAAGAAAACTACAGCCTAACAATGTTTTCACACAAAACCGACTGTTTCCCCCCCCCCCCCCAGCCCCCCCCCCCTTGGTGTTTTTGGATGAACACACACTTGTAGCCTTTCAAACCCAGCTCAGGATAGCTGCAGGGTGCTGCGGTATTGGTCGGTTAGAGAATGCAGACTTGACTACCTATACTACATAGGGAAAAAAATGTTCGTAAACTTGGACTGCAGTGTCCAAGGCCTATACCTCAGTTTCGGAATATACTCTTCCGTGCCTCTTACTGGACTCCCACTCAGGAGCGTCTGAGGAAGGGAAACTTGATACTCTGGGAAATTTTAGATTCCTCCTTCTCCTCCGTTGGGCTTTTATCTATTTGTTCCTTTTTGCGTTCACCTCTGTCTTTTGGAGGTAATTTTTTTGTCTGGCTGACCAATATTTGCACCCTGCTTATTCAGGTATTTCCACAAGGACCAACCTCAGTGAGCCTTGACGTGAAAAATGGCAGCCGAATCTAAAGAGCGATTTTGCTTGGTCTGTTCAGGGCCTGTTGAGGTGCACATTCAAAGTCGATGCTCTGTCATGGTTTCCTAGAAGGGATTTTGGCTGTCGCTAGAGAAGCAACGTCACATTCAGGGGCTCGGCCATAACGATATATCTGGGATGTCCGCTTTGGGAGATGAGGGACGTAACGGCAGGAGTTTGGACAGGTGGAAATGTTAATTCTCAGCCATTCACTCCTCACCCTTGTTCAACATTGCATTCCAAAAAAAAAAAGGAAGAAATTTGTTTTTCCTGACATTTTTATCTAATTAATATTTTTTTTTGCTTGCTGATATCTTGTGAGATTGTAACTAAACCAATGCGAAAACCTCAGTTTATAGTAACTGTGTGCCATCTTCACTAAATGGCACCTAATACTTTCAGAAAACTTTGCCATGCTTTTTGATCTTTGTGTGTATGTATGTGTGTGTGTTTGTGCGCGTATGTGTGTTTTCTATAGGCTGCATATCTGATCAACAGTTATACCTCAGGATATACCATACTGGAGCAGCTGATTGTACACATGCTAATAACACAGATCAGGATTTTTATTAAAGTTAGTTTTATTTGTAGGTTTATAGGTGCAACTTTTTTTTTTATATACATACTAACCCCTGGCCTTTGAGTCAAACCTACTGTCTTTTGCGAGCACATGGTCTTAAAGGAACATAGCACACACATCTGACCCGACACACAAACTTAAGTCGTTTGTGTGCCTTTATGAACCATCAGGTTTTAAAATTTGTCCGCAGAAATTTTGGCGCTTTCTGTAATCAGGATTCTACAGGAAAAAAGTTTAATCGCAGTTAATTTGCTGGTATCGGTTAGGTGTTCGCACCGGGTTTAAAACCAGTAGCATTCTGTTTAATTTCTGCTTAGCACTAAGGTTTAAGATCCACGTACATGTGTCGTCCCATCATTCGATGTGTCTGCTGACTCAGTCTGCTGAAAACACCTAAGATGGTAGGAGTGTTGTTAAGCTGAAGCCTGGTATTGTGTTGGCAGCGTTTTGGTTGGAGTTAAAGGCAGGTCGCACCACACGGATGCCTGGAATTAGTCAGAGCTGCTGCATTTTAGGCTGAGGTTCAGTCCTGGGGGGGTGTCTTGTGTGACATGGCGTCCCACGGTGAGGGCAAGCCCTTGTTTTCAGGCATAAAGCAGTCACACCTAACCCTTAGTCAAGAGCTGAGATCAGGTGCTGGTGCTATTTCATGGGTTCGCTTTTTGTTCTTTCAGATCTGATGTTTTGGTAGGTGCAGGAGGTGTATTGTAATGTCTGTTTAAGGTAATGGAACTATGCATTGAGAGTGGCATCGAGAGATGACTCTTCAGGAGAGGACTGTCGTTTGTTTTGGCTGTCTGCAGCGATCTCCTGTTTAAAGCCAACGTTTAGGTTTTTCGACTTGTTTTTCAAACGCGGCGTACTTAACGAAGAATCTTTGTGCATCATGCAGTTCTGGTGGCACTGAAATCTAACCTGAAGCCCTAGATGCAATTTGGCTGATGAAATCAGGAAGAGGGAAAATAAAACGAGGTGTGTTAGGATTTTAAAGCATGAGTATGTCACACAAAAATGATTTGATAGATTTTTTTTATTATTATTATGAAGTGGAGAGGGAGAAAATATTTTTTTCTTTATTTCAATGACCTGTAAACCACTTACAGAAGATTCCACCCCAAGAACCTGGAAATTGGGACTTACCCATAGCCATCAAAACACCATAACAGTGAAATATTCTGCATTTTTGTCAACTCTAAAAATTTTGGAAAATGTATTGCATAGGATAAATTTGGAGTGCATTTTTTTTTAATCCCAATGCGAACAGAAAGAGGGAATGAAACTGGAGATATGTGTCCTTTAAATGTAAACAACCTTAATAATGAACAGTTGTGCTATTGGCTTTGAAAGGGCTGCTCAGTGTGTTGCCATGACAATCGTGCAGCATTTTTCACAGGTAAAGGTGTGCCTATCCTTTAAGAGCATTTTTGTTCCTCTAGAAATAGACAAAAGGCTTTTTCTAAGGTGGTTTTTATCAAAGCATAATTTTGTAGCATGCCTGCCCCCCAAGGTTTGTCTGCCATTTTCCAGTAACAATACAGTATAGCATGCGTGTTTGTCTGGGGCTGGCTGTTTGTGGTTTTATATACGTCTAATATGGTCCCTGTGAA
This sequence comes from Paramormyrops kingsleyae, assembly GCF_048594095.1. Classification (NCBI taxonomy): domain Eukaryota; kingdom Metazoa; phylum Chordata; class Actinopteri; order Osteoglossiformes; family Mormyridae; genus Paramormyrops; species Paramormyrops kingsleyae. The sequence continues at coordinate 19,872,113 of NC_132816.1, forward strand.
CAGAGTGAATGCGATATATTTTTATCATGGCTCTTAATTCCAGGTGGCTTGTGAACGCTGCCGGTGGCAAGAATCATGTACTTTGTCCTCTCGCCCCTTCCCTACATAAAGTACAGTAATTTGTTAGGAAAAAACATTTCAGTAAGACTATACAGTTGACTTGACATTAGCATGATTTACTTTGGGTGGGGGGAGGGGTAAGGTAATTATAATAATTAGATTTTTTTTTTTAATTAAAACTACCTCAGCCTGACTTTGTTGTGACAGATAAGTATGTGAAAGGGAGTCTATGTCAGAAGTGCTCTCGTTTTTTCCTTTAATATCCTCCAGTCATGTGATGTGTAGGTTCCGTTGGTTTATCCCCCAGCCTGTGTTCCTTTGGTCGGTAGGTCGGCAGTTTTGATTTGGTAGCAGATTTTGAATCCTCGCGACCGGAAGCTGTGTTGGAAGGGGAGAGCCGCCTCGCGCTCCCTCTAAATCGCGCCGATTGTCACAGAAACTAGTTACTGTCATGAAGTTTGAGCTGTTTTCGGGACACGTCTTTCGAGGTTTGATCCCAGATATTGGTGGAAGGCATCACGGAGGGGAAAGTTATATAAATATCGGATTTTTTCCCCCGTTCCTTTGTCTGACCACATTAAGAGAAGCTTCTAATTATTTAACAAGCACACGCCTTTATGTGGGTTACGATGCATGTTTTTATTGCAGTAAATTTCTCACCTTCAGTTATGATTTCCAGAATACGCTCTTTGAATTAATGTCGTCTTAAAAATTCTGCGGGCGCGGTATGTCTCCGCACGTGGTCAAAGCTAACGAGTTTTTTATTTTTTTAAAAAAGAGAGCCATTTTCACCCTCAAGCTGAGAAAATGAAGGAACGGTGTTTTTTTTTCCTCTTCTCAATAATACTTTCTTGTCTAACATCACCACCAGACGGCTCCGCCATGCCGCGTATGACGTCCTTATTCACCCCTGGCACTTTACGATTTTTGCTCGGAGCACCTTTGCTCCCGTAATGAAAGGCAGCCGGTAACAACATGTTGGGAGTTTTGCGATCTTTAGCGTCAGATGCCACGTTTTCTGAAACGAATTTCTGCTGTCCCGTTGTCAGTCCTCCGGGTTTGATGTTACTCGTAATGTAACTTGAACATGCGCACACGTGTAATACTCACACGTTGAATACTCCCACATGTGTACCCGTTAGTTCAGCAAGACTGTCTTACGAACCTCTACCCCACACGTTATTCTGGCCAAAGGCAAACAGTAGTTCATAAACGGTTTAAACTTTATATATGAAAGGCTGTCTTTCCGTGACTACCAATTATATATAAGTTCAGCCAAATATCTTTTTCAGTGCTTTATAAACAGCAAGGATTGTAAAGGATTGTAAAAAATCACTGAAGCTCGATTAATTAAAACAATACAACGCACTATACCTCAGAAAAAAGCCTGTGTGGATCCTGACAGCATCCAGTCATAATCTTTAGTCTTGCTTGGCTGTTCACTTTTTCCTCTGGAATCACCCTTGTTCACTAGTTATATTCCAGCTTTTCTAATTAGAGGATAGATTGGTGTGTCATCTTGTGTTGCAGGCTTTTGAATATTTATGACTACATTTATTATTACTCCAAACTTAGTCCTTTTTCTTCTCTCCCTGACAGATACATCCTGGGTACTAATTCTCAAAAATTGAAGTTTTTACTTAATAAACTACATTAATTAAGCCACAGACGTCTGTAGCAAATACTGTCCTAATTTCTATGTTTCTCTGAATGTACAAGAAAAGGGTCTTAGCATTAAAAGAAAATCTGCATCTTACATTCTTAAAAAAACATTTATATATAAATATATACTGACACATACACACTTTACATTGTATATATTTAGTTACTAAAATATACTCTAAGTGGGAGGGATACAACTTTTCAACTGTATTTAATTCAGGGAATAAGAAATAGTATATTAGTCTAACCCTCTTTTGGGCAAGTCTGTTTCCTCTTTGCAGTCTTTGTCCCAACCGAGTTGGGATGGATGGTTTTAGTGACCAAGGTTAACATGAAGAATCTGCTTTGTTAAAGTACTCTCTGAATACATGGGCAGCGGGCTGAATTTTCTAACACTGTACAGACGGTATATTTATGGAAGTTATTCTTTTTTGTTTTTTTTTTCCTTTTTCTCTCAATGGTCGTGTATAGTACTAGTCAAGTATTGCAACTACCCGTTCCCTGTCTGACTTGCAGACAAGGTGTAAATAAGGCTCTTAAGAAATTGTCTGTTTGCCAATAGGTAACCTTTTTAAACATTTGAAATGTAAGCAAAATGTTTAAACTACTGCATTTGTCAATAGTATCAATTACTTTTGTCCCTCATGTTCTTAGGATGGGGAAAAAACAGGTGTATTTTGATTTTTATTTTGCATGTGAGCCAGTGTTTTGGATCAGAGAGAATACTTATCTCGTATTGAGCTACTGTGAGACATTTTGATTTGAATGTCTATGAGGAATGTTGGAAACACTGGAAATTATGCAAGACAAAAACCTGTCACTTTGACAGACTAGGAGACTTAAAAATGACATGAGCCATTTGCTAAGAATTAGGACACCCAAGATATAGTATGTATCTCTGGCGCTGCTGTTTCTTAGCTTAGGCATAAGCTTTTAACAATTTGTGTATAGTTGAATAACAATGTGCACGTATGTGTGCGTGTGCGTATGTATGCGTGTGTGCATCCGTGTTTTGTCAGTCTTTGTCGCTATCATGTTTCCCAATTCCACTTTATGCTTGTAACTCCATTCTTCATCGTGGCTTTCCTTCCCCCGAAAAAGTCCATAGATTCGATGTTTTGTACAGGTTTAAGGCTCTGGCTTATCTCTGTAAGTAAGAAGACAAAAGGAAACCCTCAGGGACGAGTTACATACACTGCTCTAACTCAATTCAGGTACTTTCTCGAGATTCTGAGGCCTAGCAGTGACATCTGTCTGTTTTCTTTTTGTTTGTTTTTTTTTTTCTTAGGTTAACCAAATTAATCTCAACGTAAAAGGACAAGTTGCCATTTTTTGTTAACGTTATATCCTTTTATATGCGTAGGTGTGTGCGTTTTTAATAGATGCATGCATGCATTTGTACACACAGACCTGCCACAAAACCATGATGAATGTCAATTTAAAACTCAGTTTGGGTTAGGTGTTGGCCAACTGTGTTTTTTATTTATTTTATTTTTTTCCGAGCTGCATTTCGATTCTCCAGCACGCCGTGCCTCCGATCGCCAACGCTGTGGCATTCCTTTCTTTAACCGCCGCTAAACGGATCGGTGTGAGGCTGCTTTTCTGGGCGTTTGTCGCATTTGTAGAACATAAGTGTCTCCTGCTGTGAAGAGTGCTTTGGTTTGGAGGACCTGACCACAAGTGGTGTATGGTGACGTCTTTGGCCTTTTGGCAAGCTTTGGTTTGGTCCCATGTGAATGAAAAACTACAGATTTGCCCCAGACTGTTATCCGTCCAAGGTTTTTCTTTATTTTGTCTTGTATTTTGTGGCTTATTATTATTGTTGTTGTTATTATTATTATAATAATTATTATTATTATTATTATTGTTGTTCTTCCACCCTTCAGCCATTTGAAATACTGTATGGTGGCATCTTTGGCCGTTAAAGAAATGAAGCTACGAACTGTGTAGTAGTTTTATGTTCAGAGAGTGATGGGGTTTTGTACAGAAACAGACAGATTTTTCTTTTGTCACTTTGTGAAAATATATCTACAATTGGATGTATTTCCATATGGAATGTGATTGATTGATTTTATAGCAAAATGAGAAAACAGTTCACCCCTCCCCCATATTTCTATAGATTGGTCAAGGGGACCATCACTCTCTATCTTTGTTTCTTAACTTTAGCTTGATTCTTCTGTGGTGCTGGTTTTAAAAAATATTCTGTTCAGATAGTGGCAGTTATGTGTTTTTGAACGTAAAGAAATGAATGTGTGGAGGACTTTAAAAAAAGAAAAAAAAAACGACTGTGGTCAGCAACAACTGAAACTCTATGTACTTAAACACCCCCCCCCCTTTTTGTTTTTTGGGTAATTGTGGTATCTCCATTCTGATATACCTCATTCCTTACATTTGACTGACAAGTTCATAAGAAAAAAATGACCCTCGTCTCAGTAATTCAGATGATCAAAAGCAGGCACTCCATAACCTTAATGGACCTCATTTCAATATTTTTACCGTTTACAGTTTGTCAGGATTGTATAATTTAATGTTTTTCTTGTACTGTAGTTTTATTTAAGTACATTTTTTGTACTGTGTCGGTTGGATTTTTATTCTAGGCTATGATTGTCTGTGGTAGAGCACTTAAAGGATCACAATAATTTATGTTGGTTTGATTGCACTATTTGTTAACTGTTTTGAATGCAAAATCTGATTTACAACTGGACTAATGAAAAACATGTCTCCTAATGTATGTAATTTTAAAATAAAATTTGATTTCCATGGTCTTTATTTTGCATTGAACGTCAGGCAAAGCTGATTAATTCCGTCTTTTGTGCATGTGTAAGATTTTACTGGTTATGTTGTATTCTATTAGAAGAAAAAAACGCCATTTTCGCAACACATTTCAGCTGTAATGTTGTGTAAGGTAGAATTCAATGGATGCTAGAATATCTTCTTTTCAAAACCACTATTCTTCTAATAAATTTTGTTGTGAAAATATTTGTGTGGTCCTTTTTGTTTGTTTTTTGGCTTGTTTCGTTTTTTGAATGAGGCCAACAATTTGAAAATAATTTTTTTTAAGCAAGGTTTTCATGTTTAAATTAGTTGGCAATTTCCTGGATGTCTTTCTACCCACAGGGTATCAGCTCCCCCCTCCATTCCCAGTTCAAACTCCTATAAGAACCATAAAACATCCCAAATTTAGTGTGTCTACTGTTTGTTTTGATCTGCCCTGCCTTCGCTAACACAGAGAACATGGATCCAGGAGCACTGTAGCTAATGTGCTAAAAGATACTTATTTAGTGATTTAAGAAAACTTTAGTTAGACCGATATAAGGGTTAGTGGTGTCCCCTTTATGGTGAGAGAACCTGTTAATATATTATGAAATACCTAATTTTCCTGCCCCAAGTAGTTTAAGGCTATGCTACTGGTAGATGGACAGAGTCATAAAAATGTTTGCATTTTTTAGGCCAGATTTTAAGTTCTATAATTTTTTTGGAGCGTTATAAAGCAGATACTTAAGTCTTTCATTAACATATACTCAATAATACTAAAGTCCTTACATGCCCTAACTTGACGTAAGAGATGGAAAAATTGTATGAATATGCGTAGAAATCAATTGTACGTTATTTGCAGGTATTAAAAGGTAAGTAAATCTTCCGGGAGATATGCTTGTAAACATGGTAGAATTATTGTGCAGCTGACCGCTTTGTAAGCCATTGATTTTGAGTGTGAGTCATGCTGACCAGAGTTTAGTTTGGCTTTTTTGTTTAAGGTTGGCACCTTCCATGATTCGGTCATGTGTCTGGTTATTTCGGGTGTGATAAATATCTATCTGTCAAAACTAACTTTGTGAGCTTCTTTGAGGAATGGTATACATCACTTATGTCACGTTCTCCACCTGATACTCAAATTCTCACACTCAGCTTCAGTTTGTTTCCATTTCTGTGTTTGTGTTTCAGTGACTTCCAGAATTTGAGCCCAGAGAAAGCGAGGGATCTGCAGTCTGTGTCATCCCTGAAGCAGTTCATGGCCAAACTGTGTCCTCATCATCAGAGGCAGATTGTTAATGCTTTGGAGTTCCTGCAAACAGAAGTCAGTGCCCTGAACACCCCATGTTCTCTGAAATCACCTGCTGGTGCTCTAGCCTTGGAGGAGACTGTAGTGATGGACTCTGGCCCCATGTCTAAGTCAAGAAACGTTGTGGACCTCTCCACTGCTGAAGCTGTGCTGGTGCCTGGTATCTCAGCTCCTCAGGCTTGCTCTAGTCCAACTCCTCAGCAGGTAGACTCACACATCTCTGAGTCTTTAAAACATCTGTCTCCCATAGATTTTATGGATCAAGGAGGCATACAACTTAATGAGCAGGCAGAAGGAGATCCTGGCTCTAATGTACTCAGTGATGTGAAGAACTCTTTGGTTGGGCTTTCAAACTCCAGTCACACTTTGGTTGGCACTTTGGAGGATAATCAGTGCAGTTCTAAAGCCTCTTCAGACCAGAGCACAGAACCACTCCACACAGCATGTGACCCTTTTGACTGCCCTATGGGAAGCAGTTCCCAAGGAGATGCCAAAGATTTGCTCACAAACCCTAATCCAGTCAAAAGGACCTCAAAGTCCATTTCGCCGGCATCTCCCAGGACAGCTAGAAAAAGTTGTAAAGGTCCTCATGCTCAAACCAAGGACTCTTCTATTCGACAGGTGATAAATGACCCTGATATCAATTATGACATTGTGTACATTAGAAAACCCATAACGGAGATTGAGCTTGAACCGAAGAAACACATCTCCCCACGCCGCACTGCTCGGAAGAGCACTAGAGGCTATAACTTTGTTGAGGACTTTTTGGAACTGAGAACTGTTCGTACACTTGCTAGAAAGTCTTCTGAAATCCAGAGAAATGGCAATTGTCCTACTCCAGTGGCAGAGGTTGAAACTGTGACCCCCAAACAAGCATTTTCCAAGCCTGATGCAATCCCACCCGTGGATGTACCATTTGTCGGTGGTTGTGGAGAGACTGCCGGTGAAGGAGCACCTACCGAGAAGGCAGTTGAAACCAAACATACCGGAGATGGTGTGACAGAGGGGACGGAAGCAGATCCAACTGTAGAAACTAGTCAGACAGATCAGCCAAGACCTAGAGGGCTGACGCCATCTTCTCCGCAAGGAGATGAATCTCAACCTAGTGTGGAACTCGATCCAATGGGTCAAGCTTCACCTAGAGGAGACGTGTTCTCCTGCCTTTACGAGGATGAATCACAGCTCAGAGTAACGACTAATGAAACGGGATCGCTTCAACCTGAAGGTGAGAAATATGTCTCTTCTCAGGAGTCAGAGTTAGTACCAGAAGAGAATCTTAAACTGGATTTTGTCCCAGACCGTAAAAGCAAGGATGAGGGCTCTGAAAAACACAAAAAGGAAACTGTGATCCTGCTTTCTGATCAGCCAGTGAGCGTGACAAAGCACGCACAAGACAATTCAGTACCCTCAAACATCACTGATGCCAGTGAATCCATTCCAGCTGTAGCACCAGAGGAAGATCCCTTCCTTATCAGGCCAGTTACAGCTTTAGATGGAAGTTCTCAAGTAACACTGGAAGAATATTGTGCTGATGTAGAAGGAATTAGCTCATGTAGTGATGTGCAAGTGACAATTCTGCATCAGTCAGAGAATGAGGAGTTGAACATGTTGACGACATGCCTTGGAAACAATACAGAGCCCGTAGCAACTGAAGAGCAAGAAGATACTGAAACTGAGGTCACAAGTGGAAAAGATGAGACTGAGGAGAAGCTCCCTTCAGTGATAGACTCTGCTCTAAGAGATGATGTGAGTGAGCCCAAATTTCAAGAAATGATTGTATGTAACATCCCAGAAAAAAGTCAAAGCTTAAAAGAGAATGGCAGTAAAAATTCTGATCGATGTTTGCGAAGTAGGGTCCAATCTGTAACACCTTCCAGAACCGTCAAGAGAACTTCTAGTTCTATTAAAGGTTTTCAAGAAAATGATCCTGAAAGTACTGCATCTGAACAGTCACCAGTTACCAGAACAGTACCATCTGATTGTTTGCCCACTGCCTTTGATAAGACAGTTCTGGAAAGTGCTGAGGTTCCTATAAATGAAAGTCAAGCTTCATACTCCAAATCCAATGATTGCCAGGTGGAAGACAATAGGGTACAAACAAGACAAAACTACAAATCTGTGTCTCATGAGGAGCCTGGGAAGAATGGGGGCAATGAGTCCATCAGTACGATTGATGGTACAAACTTTCAAAAAAGAGAAGCAAATATCTCTGAAGAAATTGCAGTTGCGACTGATTCAGTGAAAAGTGACATTCCAGACCTTGGCAATAATGTAGCCTCTGAAGGGGTTTCTTTGGAAGATGTGCCCATGAGGAGAGAGAGTAAACGAATAGCTAAATCTGTTAATTCTGGTATCTTAAATCAATCCAGTCAAGTGGTTCTTAGATCCCAGTCTTCAAAGGCTTCTGGAAGACCAGGGGAAATCTCTGCACACAAGACAAATGAACGCAGACATGTTGGCTGTTCTGTCAAAGCAACAGTGGGAAAAGGCTTACAACCACAGAAAAGTGTTTCAGATTCTTCTGGAATCCAGAGCCTTGAAGTGACTGCAGAAAACTCTCCAAAGTTTTTGGAAGCTCTGAGGGGAGAAGAGACTCAGCAGCTAATCGGTAAGCTAAATACCAGGTACGACAAGATGCAGAAGGGATGGATCCAACTAGACAAAGATGGGCAGGCAATTTCAAGGCCACGAAACAAAGCAGACCGACTGAAAGATATATGGAAGAGCAAACGAAGGTCGCGGAAGCCGAAATTTTGCGATGGGCAAAAATACTCTCCAGTACAGATGCTCTTCATGAAGACATTTGACCTTGCTACAGTCTGCCACTGGTTTTTACAATCCACTGAAACAAGGTCACTTGTCATTGTTAAAAAGGTCAATAAGCGCCTCCCATCTGAAGCTCAGCTTGGTTTCTACGGTTCCTCTGGCTTGGCAAGTAACTCCCGAGCTCTCTTCCCTAGCTTACAAGCTGAACGTTTAAAAAAGCATCTAAAAAAGTTTCCTGTTGCTTCCCCAGTCAAAAGCAACCTCAAGAACCAGCAGCTCATAGCTAAGACCCGGGAGCACAGTGGCTTTTCTGGCAAGGAGTCTGTAAAGACGGAATTGACAACTGCTACACGAATCTCCACTAAACCCAATCCCCAGCATCCACCATCCCGCTCACAGGCTGCAGCAAGTGCTAATCTCCCTGCTAGGTCCCGGATTCTAAGGAAATATTCCAACATCCGAGAGAAACTGCAAGGACAACGACAGAAACTGCAGCCTGGCAAAAACACCTCTGTGAAAACTGTACTCTCGCCACAGCCCAAAATAAAATCTCATCCCCAGGCATTAAAAAATACTTCACAAGATAGTAAATTAAACAAGAACAGAGACCAGAAAGCGAAGAAGCCAATGACCCCTTCTAGTAAAAAACAGCTTGCTAGTGATGTCGGTCATGGAAAACAGGCTAAAAGCAGAAATGACAGACTGTTGATAGATGGCAAAGATGACAAGATGCCGGCCAGGGCTGCTCCATCGTCACGATCGGCTGCAAAACCGTCTTCGTCAGTAACTTCGAAATCCAAAGGTAAAGCTGAAGATCAAATCGCGGCAAGCAAAAAGGCAAATGTCTGCGGGGTGCAAAAACTGAATCCAGTGAAGATGAGCTCTAGAGATCCAAAAGAGCTGAAGAAACAAGGTGACAGTAGCGTCAAAGAGATCGGGTGCTTCAAACAAACAAAAGTGGATGTGGCACCATCTCCCTCAAAGGCCCAAGTGCTGACTAGGTCACAACGGAAGATGGAGGCCATGACGACACGGACTGCACCCACGAAACCTGACCGAAAACGTACCTCAAATGTAGAGCCTCCTCCCTTTCCAGCCAAAATGACCAGAAAATCTCTTTCAAAAACAGAATCCTGCCCAACAGCAGAAAATGGACTCCTGCTGTGATCAACAGGAGATGGTCAACAAAGGCATGGATTGTTTTGTAAGAAAATAGTTGAACTATTCGGAAGTGTTGTATTCTTACAAAGAAACAGATACAGATTGTGTGTGTTTTTTTTGTTTTTTTTTTGCTGTTTTCACAGTTTGCTTAATCGTTCAAAGCTGTAAAACAGTAGGATAGTAGCAATAGATTACAGGGAATTTTTTAATTTTAAAACCTGTTGTGATTTTGGAATGCTTGCTAATGTTGAGCGTTGGTGAATGTTTTTCAGTGAATTTTGCTGTTAAAATGTAAAAAATTTATGTTCCTTTATTGCACACTTCTTGGAATCAGCAGAGATTGCATTGAGGAGACTGTATCTGGTGCCTTAACGATGTGTTTCGGATGATATTGTGTGTTGCTGAAGATGCTGGCAGAATTTTGTTTTCATTTGTTGCACACATTTATTGTAGATGGAGCTAGAAAATGGTGTCCATGCAGAGAATCCTTTGGGGAGTTGCCTCTTTCTGATATTGTGGCATGTTGGTTATTTTTTATTTAAACGTTATTGAAGTAACATTTTAAAATCTTGTACCTTCAGAATATTCAGGTTAGTTTTTTCCTTCTTCAAATTTTCTGGAATTTGTCGGAAAACTGCACGGAGGGGCTGATTATTATTCAATCACAATTATGTAAGTGACCCAAGGGGTATTTTATAATATAATAATGTCCGTAGCAGTTGTTTCCAGTGTGCCAGTCAGAGCAGCGTTTCATGGAATGACCGTGTGACACAATCCTTTGTTTCTTTGGGTTTATTTATTTTGTTTTTATTTCAGAATAATTTAGCTTGGCATTAAGGTCATTGTCTTGTTTAAGATTACCCCTGGCTGGCCCTTCCTTTCTTTGCATATTTATTATTTTCTTCCTCGTGTAGGTGTTAAGCCAGATGGGGGAAAAAATAGAAAATTCTTAACTGTGTGTGTAATCGGCTGTGAAGTGTGCTAACCCTCCAGTTAACAGCGGATGCCGTTTGAGGTCTTTGCTACTTTTGTAATTTACTTAGTCTCTTCCGACAATGTATTTTGGTAACCAGGGAATTCAAAGTTAATAATTTGAAGATGGCTAATTGTCAAACATTTTTTTCCCCCCCCCGTTTTGAAGCTTGCAGACAATGTCAAGCGCTTGGTCGTCTGGAATGCTGGAGGGCCTGTTTTTGTCCCTTGATAAAAAAAAAAATGTTAGATTCTTCTTTGTCTGTGTGTCTGTGTTTGTGCGGGTGTGTGTCTGTGCACGCGCATGTGTGCACTCGTGCATCTGTGTGCGCATGTGTGTGCGCGCGAGAGAGAGACCCAGGCATCTCGGGGAGAGAAGAAAAGATTCAGTGTCCCATAAAATTCTGGGCTGTGAGACTGTCGTACTGGAACCATTTGTTAATATACAAAACCTAATGGGGAGGGTGGAGATGGTTCATACAGAGGTCAGTAGGCATATCTGTAGGTGGTTACATGTTTCTCCTGAACTTTAACCCAGTATGGTAAAGGTAATATATTGCTCAGATAGTATATTAGATATTCCCGAGACTGGTTTGTGTTGGTTGTGTTGGTCAGAAATGGTGGTGACCCCTCATTGTTGTTCTAGACCTGACCACAACATTTGGTAACCCATCTCAGAAGACAGAAGATCTGAGTGTCCAAAGATATCCTGATGTTTGTGAGGTTTAGTTGCGTGATTGCTAATTTTTCTGTAAATGAGAGTAATAATATATATATTTTTTATTTTTATATATATATATACATATACATATACATATGTGTGTGTGTATATATGTATATATATATATATGTGTATATATATATGTATATATATATATTATACGCATATAGCTGTATGTGCATATAAAATGTTTTCCTGTCTTCGTAGTATGAGGAATAAAAATGGAAGCTTGTTCTCAGGTTGTCTTGTCTCCGTATGGGCGGGACAGATCAAGATGGCTTCAGAATGGATGAGTAGGGCCCCATTTAAAATGCATAAGGCGTGGGCCTCTCCCCCGTTACTTATTTACATATTTATTGTTCCATCTAAGCCGTGCGTGTGACTCCAGCATTTTCTGATCTGCATTCGATATCCTAACACGCAAAATACACCAACAGTAATTAATCAGCCCGGTCCATTTTTACTTTGAAGTAATGTTTTTCACATATATTTTCACTTTCAAATTTCCTATAAAGATGTATAAGCTATCACTATAGAAATGCATTATGAGTCAGCTGGGAATGTAATCAAATGTGATTATGTATTAACAATGTGTTTATGGGACTGTGTACTTTTGTAGAATGATATCACCAAGCAGTAGCATTTCTGGAACGCTTCTAGAATTTCAGCCATTTTGAAATTCTTAAAATAGAATTCTTGTTCCTGAACCATTAAGCATTGAGTTTTGATTGAGTCTTTCACTAATATAAAGGGCTCGTTCCCTTGTTTCTCTTTTAGAATCTCGAGTCCTGTCGGGGGGGGGGGGGGGGGGGGGGGAAGGGAGCTATACCCCAGTGCTTTAGACAAAAAAGGAAAGAGGCCAAGGGGGGAGGATGCATTATATATTATGGGTTCAGTCTATAAATCACAATTTCATTAAATGCTGTGAACTCTGGGTTTTGGATGCTCTCTTGGGAGGTTCAGGCTGCCTGCTCACGCTGCCACCTCATCTTGCCATCCTCCCGCTCTCATTTCCCTCCACAGGACACAGCACATCGCACATCCGCGCGGCTCTTTGATTTATTTGATATTTTTATTTTCTGTCCCATTGTGAGCTGATTTAAATTCTTCAATAGTCGCTTGACTTTTAGGTTTTAATTGTGTGGAATGCAATGAGGCAGCCTAGTTTTTAGACAGGTTTTATGCAACAGAGTGTGGGGTGAGAAGCGTATGTGTTTTATGTGCTGGTTGTGTTTGGCTGTGGGTTTTTAATTTAATGTTTTTTTTTTTTTTTTCCTTTCTTTAATGTGAACACCCGCTTGGCTAAAAGCACCCATTTGCTGATGTCGTCTTGCCTGGTATGCTTACCGCATGCTTTGGAACTGAAAAGCCATAGATGTGTAGTTACTATGTATAGATATATATATAGTACTTCTATATAGATGTGACACCAATGGAAAGATGTTTTAAAGAAAAAATGTGAATGCCTATGTTTCATTTTGCTCCCTGCATTTGGTTGTGTTGCTTTGGCTCAGCTTGTACAGTGGCGTGGATGAATCTGGTTCTCTACCTTGCTTTTGTGTTGTTATCAGTCGAGCAGACAGAAAAAGGTCCTATATGATACGAGGTTATATTTGTAAATCTGACCAAGGAAAAGAATGTCTGTGAGAACAGAGTGCTACTCTAGTAGGTCTATATCTGTGCTTGTATGTCTTGGAGCACTGGCATTCCGGATCCTTGGGAGTGTTGTTCGGTTGCCCCCCCCCCCCCATCCCCGTGTCTTGTAGCGCGTCCGCTCTGCATTACATCCACAGGTTGTTTCCTTTTCCCCGCACTGTGCCTATTTTAATTGCAACTTATTAAAATATTGCTTAAAAATGTCCATCTGTTTTGTTTCTGTGATAATGTGTTGCGTGCTTGACTAACGGAGTAATGAAACAGACTGTAAATGTGATGTAACACATGGATCGCAGGCGTTCAACCATGTTAGTACTGGTTTTTCAGTTATATAAATAACTGTCATTTTTGTTGTATATGTTTTGCGAGCGGCACCCTGATGGTGCCTCGCCTGTATTTGGCAAACTGAGTCCGGATGCGCTAATGGCAGCTCGCAGACGTGCATTCTCATCTGTGCCCACGTGGGGGCGTCTCCCAGGCATCTCAGTCTCAAAACGAGATCCCTATGTGTGTATTTATTCCAGTTGTGCCTTTTTAAAAGTGACGTGCTATAGGCAGAGCTGGTGTCTAGTGGGGGTCACTGGTCGGTGTCATTGGGGGGGGGGGGGGGTAGTGAGCAGGGCGACCGGTGAAATCATCAGACTCGATGCTCCGAGGAGAATCACACACATTTAATTTTATCGAGGAAAAAAGAAGGGTTAGGGTCTGGGGAAACGGTCGCCGGCGGTTCTACATACATTCAGCATGACGGCAGTTACTGATACAAAAAGAACCCCCCCCCCCACCCCCAAACCTCACAAGATTTATGATATCCATTAAGCGTAAAACATCAGCAAAAGACTGGTGGGGTGGGGGGTTTCTAGGCTTGGGATGTTGAACTGGGTTTGTAAGTCACTTGTAGGTGTGCTTAAATGGAGGGGGGGGGGTGTTTCACAGAGCTTTCCAGTAAGAGCTTTGTGGTGGGTTCAGATGCCAATGGACTGGGGGGAGACTGGGGGATGGGGGCACTCTCAAATATCAAAAAACAAATGCTTGTGTCCAGTCCCCGACTGACTATAAACATTTTAACATATAATACATTTAGCTACATTTAACGCATTAATGCAGGTAACTGACGAGTGGCGTGACAGATTTCTACCAGGAAGAAGTCATTCGTGTATCAGAGACGGAAATCCCAGGCGTGCTGAGAATGATGTGCCGAGTGGATCTGACTTCCCGTTATCCGGGCTTTCGTGCCGGAATGACGCGCTACGCCAATATCACTGCAGCTGGATGCTTACTCGCACTGTCCCAGCTTAGTAGCTTGCTCTGTGCCAGTGCCTGGTCACTGGCAGCCCGGCTAAGAACTTACAACCACCTGGTCTGGCCCAGTCAATCACTCCACCTCCTGCCCATGATCCCCCACTGTCAGTAAGCGGTCGGGCCACAACACCAAACTTTTTGCCAACTTAAATGTTTCAACGCTAAAATACCATCAAATCATAACGGTAACGACTCTGCTCCTTTCGGCAGCCTCAAACTGGCCCCTAGCGCCTCGCGAGGCAGGCCCCTAGCGCCTCGCGAGGCAGGCCCCTAGCGCCTCGCGAGGCAGGCCCCTAGCGCCTCGCGAGGCAGGCCCCTAGCGCCTCGCGAGGCAGGCCCCTAGCGCCTCGCGAGGCAGGGCTTCCAGTGTGACCGCGGTCCTGCTTTGCAGTGCCAGCTAGTCTCCTGCCAGCTGTCCACAGCGACCACTGGCCAAAACTGGCTGTGGAAAATATCCAGGCAGTGATTCTGCTTCCCGTTGGTTGTGTGAGGTGCACCGCTGAACCACCCACGTGGAAACAGCAAAAATGTAACTTGTGTGTATTTATAAGCCCGAGGATATTATTTAATGATTTAAAATCCGCATGTTATATGTTAGTGAATATCATAGCCTTGTGGTCTGTTCTGTATTCTTCAGGCAATAACATGCGCAGAGTTTAACGATTTTAAGTTGCAGTTTGGGCTGGACAGTAACTGACTTGGTGTGGATGTCTCATGTCACTCGGCTTAATCCTCCACATTTTTATTACTGAAAACGGGCAAATCTTTGTTGTATCCTTTTTTTTTTTAATGTAGGGAAGAAAAGCTTGAAGCTCCTCCCCAAAAGGTATTCACAAGCAGGTCAGACCACCGTAAGACCACCTCACCTGAATTTAAGCCGTCTGGCTTTTTGGCATCTTGCAAACTGGCTCCTTTGAGCGTATGCAGGAAAAAAAAAAGAAAATCATGAGCGAGGAAAACTGTTCAGATGCCGCGCTGCGATTTCCGAGGCTTCCAGAAAACACAGATTTACTCATTAACATATAAAAATACTATACGAAATGAAATAGACATATATATATATTAGAATCTGTTAGGCATTTCTGTTTGAATATAGGGCTAAAGAGTTACACAGGAAAATAAAATATAAACTTAGAATCAAACAATGCCACAAATTATTAAAAAAAAAACTAAAACAAAAAAATCTGCACCTTACCATTGTGTAAGTAACAGAAAAGAGAAACTCTACAATTTTTTTGTTTGTTTTAATCTTCTGGTCATGCAATACTTTGCACAATTAATACTGCCAGCAGAAAGGGGAGGAGCTTATATCTCTCCTATTTGCACTTCTTGGTTTGCCTGCCTTCTTGGGATTTGCGGAGGCTGGGTCTTGGCCAGCGGGTGGCAGCGTGTCCCTCTGCACACGGACAGTCCTGGACGCTCCCTCCTTTCTGGGAGTAACGGTCGAAAACGTGTGAAAACGTTTATGTACATGAAGCCTGATGACCTGATTTTTTTTTTTCCCCTTTCCAGCTTCTGTGCATGTTGGGTGCCTAGCAAAGTAATTTTTAATGTTGTGTTACTATTTATTAATGGTAGGCAGTCACCAGACCCTGAACATGCAGGTCTAAGAGGACACTGTGCTCCTTTGCCATTATTTCAATGATTTTTGAATGAAGCTCGCCAAAGAATATGTTCTATATTACACTGTGGAGACAGACTGCGTTGGACCGCTATGTTGTGTAAGGTTCTGGTTCTGGTAGGAGATGCAGGAATAGGGTCAGCCAGCTGTGCAGTGTGGGTAAGACGTTCGACAGCATGTGGGTTTGGCTCAAAAAAGAAAAAGGGGGGGGGGGGGGGAAGCTTCAGCTTAGTCGCAGGCCCGGTTGAGAGGAGGAGGTGGTCCAGGGAATCGCTTCCCTCAACACGGAGCATCACCGAGATGCCAAACTCCATCGCCATGCCTGGAGGGGACCAGCATGGGAGGAAGGCGGTGCATGTTTGTGGGGATCACCATGGTCAACTCCCCACCAGGCCTCTAGGTGGCGACCACGGGACACTTAACGGAGTGGCTCCGAAGGTTAGATGGGGCTGACGGCCACTATGGATTTGAAGGCTTTCCTCACTTTGACCCTTTCGGAGAATGTTGATGAGTGTTTCTATTTTTGTTTTTAAGTCATACGCCCTTAGAAGGGAAGAAATGTCCTATATTACAACCACTGTAGTCCATAATACATATATATTTTTCCATATATATTTTGTTATACTCTCGCTCTTGCTGGCTCGCTTCCTCCGTCGCTCGGCCCCCCTGTAGGGGGCGCTACATGCACCCCGCGCAGCCACACTCAGCTGGCTTCTCCACCTCCTCAGTGAAGGAGCTGCCATCGCTGCACTCGAAGGCGTATCTCCTGCGCTTCAGCCGGCGCGGGGCACAACAGGCTCCGGCGCGACACCCACCCCGGCATTCCACCCAGGAGAGGGAGCGCGTGGTCTGGCAGATGGCGTACCCACGCTGCACCTGGTGGAAGTCCCTCATGGGCTCTCCGTGGCACTCCGACACTGGTGGAGGAAACATGGGATCACCCACAGCAGACACCAAAGCCTCACTATAGCCTGTCAACAGCAGCCTCAACTGGGATTTAACCTGATAAGCTTCTGGTATCTGGTGTCACCTCACCTGTGTCGCACAGTTCGCCGCTGTAGCCCGCCTCGCAGTGGCAGTACGCCTGCCCGGCGTCGGAGATCTGGCATCGGCCGTGTGCACACCGCAGGTCCCGGCAGGGGTTGAAGAGCTCCCCCTGCTGGTTGCACAGGGCACCGCGGTAGCCCTCCTGGCACTCGCAGCGATAGGTTTGCTCGTCCATGGGGATGCACGTCCCGTGGACACACCTGTGGGGGGGTCAGCCGGCTTAAACACTTTAAAAGGCACTGTTGTTGCTATTACTTATTTTTTGATACTTCGGCAGATCAGTGCTCCTTCTGGGATGTGAACAGTTAACCTGCACATCACAGGTGTGTGGCCCTGACAAATACCCTACCTGGTGTTACGGCCTGGCCTCGGGACAAAAGCACATCCCATCAACCCCTCCACTTGGTCCCTGTCCTAGGACTTCCCCCCCACTCCCCTGGGCCCCAGTTGTCACCCCCCCGAGACAGTCGGCACAGAAAGGTTCAGGGTATATTATTTACAGACTACAAACCCCCAGTAGGGGTACCGATGCACGCAGTGGCTGCTGCTCCTTAATTATGGTATTTAAAGAGAAAAGTTGATGATTCGCAGGGCAATTTTTTGACTGATATTGCCGGGCAACTGCCAATCAGGTGAGAGACAAATGGCAACTCATCTGGATGTGGATGATTGCACACAAGTTGCCCATGGCCAATTTAAAGTCTTTCAAATAGAAATTTGTTGCCCAGTGTCAATGGGGTAGTGCCGTGCAGCATTGCCCGAAAAGTTGCCCTTTGTATCGTCAGCCTAAGACTCCGTATATTCAAACCTTACTGGCTCTCTGTACCTGTTGGAAGCCCCTCCCTCCACTATGGTTATTTTACCATTCTAAGCAGCACTCCTGTGTCCGCCCCCCCCCCGGCAGAGGCACTCACTTGCTGCCCTGGCAGGGGTTGAGGGCGGGCATGTCGCAGTGAGGCCCGCTCCAGCCGGGTCGGCAGTGGCACACAGGCCCGGCGGCACCGTCGGGCTGGCAGATGCCGTGCAGGCAGTAGAGCTTGCGGCAGGGCTCGCAGCCGGGCACCACGCCCGGCTTCATCTCCGTCTTGGTGAAGTCCTGCAACTCGTTGTTGATGTAGAGGCTGCGGATGCAGCCCTGGAAGCTAGAGCCGTTCTGCAGCTGCCAGAGGCGGAAGGCAGCCGAGTGCACGTCCATGGGCATGCCTGTGGGGGGCGCCAGAGAGCCGTGTGAGCGGGGGGGCGACTTGGGGTAACAAAGAATCTGATACCAGCGACAAGGACAAAAATTTATGCATCACAATATTTGCAGCATGTTTACGTTGCACTGTGTATGAGTATTAATTTGCAATTATTGTCGCGCTGTAAGAACGTTTATTTGTATTTGTGTTTAATTTGTGTTTGTCGGGGGCCGGAAGGACGTGTAGAGTATAGTGTGACTGACTGCTGTGTGTATGACAATAAATACTCTTGAATCTTGAATCTAATGATAGTGCACAGGTACAGAAAAGTCACATAGTGCCATGCAGCTTGGGGTGTTTCTGGTAGGTTCCACCAATAACGATGGCACTCTGTGACAAGCGGGGCTTCTAAGGTCACCGAGACGGGTGTGGGGTGTCGCTGCTGTCCCCCATAGAGGGGGCAGATTCAGCAGCGCTTAATTCTTTACATGGATTGGCCTAGTTCCCTAAAGTGGCATTTCCTACATTTGTTTTGACAGTGATCCCTCTTGTGTCATGGAGTAACGCATCAGGAATAGATCCTGACACCAACCGGGGCCGCTATGATAATGGCGAGAGCGCGATGCCGCTGCGCCCGCTTGCCCCCGGGGGTCCGTCGCTCACACAGAGGCCCCAGGGTTCCCAGCAGCAGATCTGCCGTTTAACACAGAACTGGCCCAGCATTGCTGGATTATTAGATTGCTGGTTACTATTCCCGACTGGATGAAAACCCAAGGTAAGTGAAAGGACAGGAAAACTTGGCGGTTAAGGATGAAGGACTGAACTGGCAATCAGAACACTGCCAGTTCATGTCACTTCCTGACTGGTCAAATCCATAATGACGCCGTAATTACAGCAGGGGGCTGGCTTCTCTGATTGGCTGGACCCCTCACACAAATGCATGAGTGGAGATGTGTATGGGCGGTTCACCTACCCCCTACATATAGCGGGGCGTCTCTGTTGAGGGAGCGGACCGCCCCCAGACTGTCCATGGTGGTGGGGAGGCCGCCGTCGATGGACAGGTTCACCATCTGGTCGAAGGTCACCAGCTCCACCGTGTGGAACTGGCCGTCGTTGATGGTCTCCGTGCTGGGGGAGGAAGGAGCGATGGAGAAACCATTGACAGAAGACTGGACTCGGCTGGCCGGGTTCTCCCCAGTGGTGCGGTGCCCTCAGGTTGCTGACCTGTAGATGGCATGACCGGGCTGGCTCCCCGGGTCGTAGCTGACCTTCACGTGACCCTGGTGCAGCTCCACGGCGATGTGGTCATTGTCTCCGTTGTAGAGCAGGATGCCATTGTCTTCAGCTGTGGACACCTGTCACATGTGGGGGGGAGGGGGAGGGGGAGGTCCTGAGTGTGTGTGGGTTATGTGATGTGTGGGGGCGGTGAGTGGCTAAGCGAGCTCTGTGCACATGACCGGAAGGTAGTCGGTTCAAGCCCAAGACCCAACAGACCAGTCGCATGTCTGTGGGCCCTTGAGTGAGGCCCTTGACCCCCAGCTGCAGGGGTGCTGCACGTTGGCTGACTGAACTATGAAGACGGGGTCAGCAAAGAGACATGTTTCTATGTACCTGACCTTGTGCAATGACCAATAAAGAATTATACTTTGTGGGGACATTTTTTTTCAGAACTCAATTTTATCTCAATCTATGACTTCAATCAAGAAACTAAAAATGCCAGACGTCTTGTATTTTGTTTGGTTACTTTTGGCCAGGGTTAGGGTTATTGTTGGGATTATGGCTTTTGGCCATATAAAGGAATGCAGAGTCCCCACAAAGATATAATTAGGAACTGGTGTGTGTGTGGTGCTGAAACTCGCTCTCGCTGTGTTCCGTGTGGACTGTGTGTCCCCTTCGGCGTTGCAGGCTGGTCTGTTTGCATTTTAGTTTGTGGACACATTCAGTTCGTTTGCATTTATTTATTTACACATTTAGTTATTTTTCCGCACTCAGCCCCTAACAGCTTTTTGCCCAGAAGGACTCCGCAGTGCAGTAAGCACATCTGAGAAACAATTAATGTTAACAAGCTTGTCGCAGGTATAACAGCAATTAGCGATTTAAATTTCCAAGTCGCTGTTGAGTTGGAAAAATAGCCAGAAGGGAAGAGAGGAAGCAGCTTTTCTGTGCTCCACAGAGTCTGAGAGTGTCTGTCTATGTCAGCAGCTGTACCACCTGCAGTTCAGAGTAGGTCATCCATCTGAAGATAAGCAGGTTTGGGCCTGGCCAGTACTTGGATGGGAGACCAACTTAGAAAGCTGGGTTGCTGCTGGAAGAGGTGTTGGTGCAACCTACAGGTTGGCGTGTGGATCCCAGTGCAGTGTGTGTGTTTATGTCTGGATGGATGGATGGATGTGTGTGTCTGGCGTGGTGTATGTATATTGGGCTGTGTGTGTGTATATGGGTTTTCGGTCTGTGTATATGTGTGTTGTGATGTTCCCACCTGCAGTGTGATGTTGGCTTGTGGCCAGTTCTTCAGGTCACTCAGCAGCACGTACGAGTCCCTGTCCACGAAGTTCACGCTGACCAGCTTCTCACAGCGGGACCCGCCGAATCCGGGAAGGCACTGGCAGAGCGCGCGGGCCGCCCGCTCCAGGCAGGGGGCGCCGTTCTGGCAGTCCGCCAGCTCGCAGAGGGACAGCGGTGTGGCGGGGAGCTCACACAGCTGACCACTGGTGGGAGGGGGGGTGAGATACAGTGTCTCCCCTCAGAAAATACATGCACTACAGAAACTCAGGGATGCTGTATCAGGCAGGAAATGGAAGCCTGTGAGAATGTGTCTCTGTGGTTCATGGATTAAATTAATACATCTGCCTGCCTCACCTGTACCCCTTTGCGCACAGGCAGGAGTAGCCATTGATCTCGTCCACACACTGCGCTCCATTTTGGCAGCGATGCTCAGCGCAGTCGTCATGGTTCACGCTGCAGTCGTCACCCACGTAGCCTGGGGAGCACACACACCTGCAGACACGCGCGCGGAGGAAGAAGACGAGGGCCCGTGAATCAACAAAAATATGGGCATCCACTGACGTCGATCCCAGTACAGAGCAACAGGGCACTGGAGTCTGAACTGCCACTCCTGGAAAGAGCAGCAGTGTTTAATTTTTAACAACAGAAAGAGCTCGTGATGGGATGTGAATTAATCATGTCGGGGGATAGTGTGCGTGAGCGTGTGTGCATGTACCAGTATGAGTGGTTCAGGTATATATTACATTGTAGGGAGCAAATGTCTTTTGCAATGTATAAATATCTGTTATTTTGACATTGTGGGGACAATTTTTTCAGTCCCCACAAGGGGAAACTCAATTTTATAAAAAAATCTGTGACTTCAGTTAAAAACTGTAATAGCCAAAGGTTTGGTTACTTATGGTTAGGGCTGGGTGGGGGTATGGGTGTCATGTTGGGATTAGGGTTTTGCACACAGAAATGAATAGAGTCCCCACAAAGATATAATTACAAACTGGCGTTTGTGTGAGTGTGCCCGTGTTCGTGTGTGTGCACATGGTGTGATTTTGGGGCGGCTGTCTCGCCCGGCAGAGTTACCTGGGGCCGGTGGCCGTGATGAGGCAGGTGGACTGGTGCTGACAGGGGCTGCGGCCGGGGGCACACGGGTCCTCCAGCTCCTCACACATCTCACCTTGGGGTGGGGGTGGGGGGGGGGGGGGCGGGGAGGGGAGGAGTGACGTGTCAGATTCACTTCACACGAACAGCTGAGATATGGACAGGTACGGCTGATCACACACGGCCGTGACTCACTGCGACCCGGCTTAGGGCAGCAGTGTGTCTACGTGCAGCTGTCTGTGTGAAAGCACGGTATTGCTTTAAATAAAGCGTTTTTAAAGTTAATAAACTAATAAATTAGTAAATCAGCTTTTTGTTTGCGTCGCATTGCTGCTTTGCTCTCTTTACGTGGATGACCCCCCCCCCCCCTACAAAAAAACTCTGAACAAGCAGAACCACAGGATGCGCCGCATGCTTTGGTGTAGACCCCCCCCATACCTGTGTACAGGGGGCCACACAGACAGGTGTAGTTGTTGACTCCGTCCACGCAGGTGGCGCCGTTCTCACAGTCATGGTCCTCGCAGTCATCGACATTGACCTCGCAGGTGGGACCCTCGAACCCCTGTGGGCAGGAGCAGCTGGGGGGGGCGGGGGGTGCTGGTTAGATGTCAGTTACATTCACAGGCCTCTGTGCCCCCCCCCCGTGTTGCAATTCACATCTGCTCACCTGAAGACCCCGCCCTCCCTCGCACCAGCCCGGCAGGTGCCCCCATTGGCACAGGGGTTGCTGGAGCAGGCATTGGCTGCTGTCTCGCAGTCCCTGCCCTGATTGGACAGAAGGGTAGCGGCTGGTTAAGAAGGTGCCGTGTGCCAGACGCGAAGCTGCTAAGCTAAAAGCCAATTAAAAGCTAACTGCCCCCTAGAGGGCGCCGTGTCGGACTGGCACCCACTTTGAATCCCGGCGCGCAGCTGCACTTATAACCGTCCACCAGGTCGCTCAGGCAGCCGGCTTGGTTCTGGCACGGGTTCGATAGGCACGGGTTGCATTTCGCCAGCACCGCGGGGTCCACCTCACCTGCAACGGCACCAGAGTGAGGATAGCGAGAGGCCCGTCCAATCACAACGCTTCACTTCTCTCTGATAATGACCATAATCACCTGCACGGCTCGCAATTACGTAAAATAGCATGGTGCAATATTAATACTAAAATGTATATTAATATAATATTACAGTTCATTTGCATTGCAAAAGCAGTTATGGCTACAAACCATGCAGCAGTGGCACAAAACATCTGTTTCCTGTATCGATGGATAAAAACAGCTGAACTACCCCTGTCCTCCTATCATGGAGGAAACGCAGCACTGGGGGGGCCACTTCCTGATACTACAACTGTTGCTTTCCTCGCGGAGGCCGTGACGTGGGCGGGGCCCCTGGTGCACGTGGGCGGGGCCCCTGGTGCACGTGGGCGGGGCCCCTGGTGCACGTGGGCGGGGCCCACCCCGGCATCGTGGTCCCTGTCGCCATTAGCGCTTATAAAGCGTCTGCTGGGTCCGACTGGAGGCACCTGGCACGGAGCGGCGAGACTCTGCCATCTCCATCGTTACTGCATCGCTACCTCGTTTACGTAATTACCCCCCCCCCCCCCCCCAACACACACACCATCACAGCAAGGTCTCGGTGACCTAAATGTTAGCAGCTTAAATTCGCGACTGTCTGCAAGGCGCAGTGTGCGGCTGTAAGAACAGACTAAATTAGCCGCGGTCCCTGTGGCTCCTCTTCCTCCTGTATCGCTCTCTCTCTCTCTCTCTCTCTCTCTCACCATCTCTCCGTCTCACACTTTTTCTGTTTTTCTCAAATTCAGCTGAATTTTGATTCAACAAGGTTCATACTGACATCACATACAACGCAGCCAAAGTCTTACAAACTGTATAAAAGTTTTTTTTTGTAATCTAAGATGAACTGTTTCTCTGCTCCCTTTCTGTCTCCCCCGTCTCCCTCTATTCCTCCCTTCCTGTCTCTCTCCCCCTCCCTCTCTCTGCCCCCTCTCTCATCTCTCCCTCCCCTCTTTCCACCCCTCTCTCCCCCCTTTACCTGTTTCTCCCTCTCTTTCTCCTGCCCCCCTCCACCCCTCGTCCGCTCTCTCCCCCATCTCTCCCTCTCACCCTCTACCCTCCCTTCACCCCTCGCTCAAACTCTATCCCTCCTCCTCCCTCCCTCTACCCTCCCCTCGCTCTGTCTCTCTCTCTCCAAACCCACCCCCTCACTCACCGTGGCACTCGAACTTCTGCACTGGCGTGGTCAGCAGCAATTTGCCCTCCATGCCCCGGGGCCCGACGCAGCGGGCGATACCCGGCTCCTTGTAGCCTGTCTTCACCCAGTCGGAGAGCCAGCGCAGGCGGCAGTCACAGTGCAGGGGATTTGCCCCGATGGCCCTGTGGCGGAGGGGGGGGGGGCAGGGTTCATGGTGGGGGGTCAGACGCCACACAGAGATGCAAGCAGAGTACGGGGTTTGTGCAGGGCTGCTGAAATCCCAGTTTGCACGCTTTGGACGCCCCCATGAGTTTATACAGTTCGTATTCACAGTTTATTCACTGCACTGGCACTTTTATCCAGTTATGACAGATGTACCACAATTACATCGCATTCACTGCACCAACAATGGATATTGGCAAACACAAGCAGACAGACCTCATTGGTCTATTCAGGCGCAGGCTACATTCACGCGAAAATAACACGGGTGATCAGAAATTCAAGCTTGTTGCGTAATTATACAAATTCATGTCATTTAAAGCCATTGCAAGTCGCCTTTGTGATGTAAAACAGTCGCAATTATTTTCACAATGCGGCTTGATTGAGGAGTTTTCCCTGTAATTCTCCAGATGGCCAGCAGGGGGCAGCCTAGAACTTCCGATGAAGTACAATGACGCTACCAGTCTACAGGCAAAAGAGTTTAACTTAATCATTAATCCATCTTTCGACTGCTTATTTAGGCCTGAAGCCTGTCCCAGGTGGCACAGGGCAAAGGGCAGGGAACCCATGCGGCGTTCCTGTTTAACTGAACCATGTGGTTTAAATTTAAATTCAAATTAAGCATCACAAATGCATATTTACAATAATTTAGCAGACATGTTCTCCCAGTAGCTAGAGATCAACCAATCAGTGATAGATCAATGAAATCAAGTCATGTGATGAGAGTAAATTACATAAATTCTTGCACTGATACGGTAGAAATGCAGGTGCTTTATGATTCGCTGCATCTGGGTGCAGACTGCATCTGGGTACAGACTGCATCTGGGTACAGACTGCATCTGGGTACAGACTGCATCTGATAACTGCCTTAAAGAGCTATTTGCATTCGCCCGCCCTGCTACAGAAAAGCGAGATAAAACCCCGGAACATTCCGGAGCATGTAAATCAGCCTGCGTGTCTGTGATGCAGATGAAGAGAAACAGCTGCTCTTCCCCGTGTATAAACCTGCTACCTGGAGGGCCTGTTTATGCACCCTCCTCTCCTAATTACCTAATTAGCTTAATCGTTTATACATTGTTCACTTTTTTGAGGGAGTTAATAAAGATTAGCTCTGCTTTTCCCTCTGTGAGGAGAGCGCAGTATTTGGGTGATGACAGGCTGTATGTGTAACCCACACGCAGATAACCGGAACAAATAGGTCAGGTTAGTGGAGTAGAATTGAGGCCAGCACACGCAGCACTGCGCCCCGATAACGCAGTGACCGGCTGCACCCCCCCCCCCAGTCTGACTGCAGTATCCCTCCAAATCAATTCAGCTCCATCACTTGTAAAACATGACCTTGTCTCCTCAATCAATTCAGCGGCATGTGTCTGAGAACGAAGGGAGCAGAGTGACTGTCAGGGTGAGGCGTCTGCTGGGCACACACACACACACACGCACACACACACACACACGCACGCACGCGCACACGCACGCACACAAACACACACATACACACGCACACACACACACGCACGCACACGCACACAAACACACACATACACGCGCGCACACACACACACAAACACACACACACATACACACGCACACACAGACGCACACACAGACATACAGACACACACACATGCATGCACATACACACGCACACACACATACACACGCACACACAAACATGCGCGCACACGCACACACACATACACACGCACACACAAACACACACATGCGCGCACACAAACACACACAGACACACACATATGCACGCACAACAAACACACGCACACACACACACACACACATACACAGACGCACATGTAGGGTAAACATATCCTTATGGGGACCGCTCATTCATTTCAATGGGAAAAATGCTAACGCTAACTATGACAACCTTAACCCCTACCCAACCCTAACCATAACCATAAGTAACCTAACAAAATACAAGAGTTTTTGCATTTTTAGTTTTTTCATAGCAGTCACCGATTTCTATAAAATAGAGTTTTCCCTTATGGGGACCAGGAAACCGGTCCCCATAAGGGAAAAAAAACAGATATTTATCACGTTATGGGGACATTAAGGATAGGTAAACCCGCTCGCACACACACACACACACACACATGATGACGCACAAATGCCCGGCAGTGTTTTTCCAGCCAGGAAGTACATCCCCGGGAATCACTGATACAGGAAACGGGAAAAGCGGCACTTACAGGTGAGAGAGAGCTGCCACATCGTTGAAGATCCCATCTGGCAGCTCTGAGATGTCATTCCCATGCAGGGACCTGGGAAACAAGCACAGCGGGCTCAGACGGCGAGGGAGGGGGTCTATAAGACGGCCGTCTCACACCGGGGGGGAGGCTCCGGTCTGTCCCACTGCAATGCGGGATCCAGCCACGCCTGGTGGTTCTGGGTTTGAGGCCCAGCTGGGGGACTGCAGTGCTCATGAACAACAGACGGACTTCATCCAGCATAAGCAATGAGCCCACTTTCGAAATGTTTCATACTGTTTGGCAACTCAGAAGCAAAACAACATTATTATTACCGTTGCTGTTGTTGATGATGTGTTTGTGGTTGTATTTAGGGAGCAGAGATTCGAACTGCAGTGTCTCAGTATAAACGACATTCCGCTCTGAAGCTGTAAACCCCCCCCCCCCTCCCATTTGACACGCATGCTTTGAAGGACGTGACAGACCCCAGTCAAGGTCAGACGGCACGGCAGCCTGGGTTTATCAGCCCCCACCACCCCCCATGGCTTCGTCTCAGTGGCGGAGAATTCCGGCTGGGGTTTAAATCACCGAGCCAGGAGGAAATGATGCTTTGACCCCCCGCGCCCAGAATGACTGTGGGGCCACACTAAAAGGAGAACCTACTGTCCCAGATCCCAGTGCCCCCCCCCCGAACCCCGTTAACACACAGTTTGAGTGCTGTGCTCTTCTACTCCCCAAAAGGCCAATTAGCAGCTTATGAAAATCAAAATGGAAACCACATCCACTGCAGCCCCCCCCCATGAAAGTGGCGAAGGCCTCGCCTCATTAACGATTTCGCACCTAGATGCGGTCTCTGTTCCACGTCCCTCTCGGCGCGCCAAGGCCACTGACTTTGAACCCTGGGGCCCCCAGAGCTTGAAAGCCAGGCCAATAAAGGGGTCTGTCCCGGGACTGTCCCCCCCCCAGCAGCAGGGGGTGGGGCTGGTTTTTTATGGGGGGCCACAGGCATAGCTCATCTGGACTGGGGGGGGCTGGGGGGGGCAGGAAGATGGTGCTCAGCTATGGCGACAGAGCCTGGCTGGGGGCGGATGGATCTCATTACCCTTGCTGACCATGGCTAACGTGCTTTGGGTGCTCAAAACACAAACAAAGAGAGAGAAGCACTCCAGGAGTGACGGAGGACCGCGAACCCGAGGACAGCCCCCATCTGATCGAGCCCCCCCTTGCCAGATGGCTGGCCTCCGTCACTTTGCCAACAGGGGGGAGTTGAGCACGGTGGGGGGGGGCGGTCCTGCTTTACACCAGTCAACTCCAGACCCACAGGATGACACGTTCCATCCTCTCATGTGGGCGGCTGTTCTGGCCCAAAGCTGCCAGTCAGGGTGTGTGCCCCCGTGAGAGCATAAGGGCCCCCAGAAACACCCCCCCCCCACCATCCCACCAGAGAAATACTGAAAAGGGGGGATTCTTACAGCAGTCTGAGGGAGCGCAGTCCACTGAAAGCCAGGGGCGGGATGCAGCGCAGGGCATTGTAACTCAGGATCCTGCCGACACAAAGAAGCGTGCGGTTACCCAGCACAAAGGTACAACAGAATTACCCCTGGGGGGATCTGAACCGACAACCTTTTCTAGGTGAAGTCAAAACAGTTAGCTGCTAATAGCTGAGAAAACGTTCTTGGCTTGCGCTGTGCTGGCTCCCGGGAGCTGCATCTGCGTTTACACTGAGCAGTGACACCGCAGGCTGGCAGGCACAGCAGGGGAAGCCGCACGGCGCGATGGGCAGGCTTACAGCGTGGTCAGCTGACTCATATTGGCGAATGAGGAGTTGGACAACGAGCTGATTCTGTTGTTGCTCAGGTCTCTGAAAAACAAGGAGGGATAGTGGTCACATGCTTGCTGTGCTGTCAGATATTCCCACAAAGAGACTGAAATCTGAAAAACAGCTAAATTTGCTCTTTTTTTGGCAAAAATAATGTGGTTGCGTGTTTTGGTGGTTTATGCATGTGTGTGTGTCTATGTCTGTAAGCATGTTTCCGTGTGTGTATGTACGCATGTTTGTGTGTGTGTGTCTGTGTGTGTGTGTGTGTCTGTGTGTGTGTGTGTCTGTGTGTGTGTGTGTGTGTGTCTGTGTGTGTGTGTGTGTGTGTGTCTGTGGCGGATCAGGAGCCTCAGACTCACACGAGCTGCAGGTGTTTGAAGGCAGACAGCTCCTTCGGCACCATGGTCAGCTGGTTTCCATCCAGATACCTGTGGACAGGGAGTGAAGGTCTCTATGCGGCTCTGCTCTCGCCATCCAGGCACAATATTCAGCTAAACCAGTGCCCAGAAGCACAGCAGGGAAACCTGACAAACTGAGAAAACACTTGTTTTTCAGGTGAACCAGTCCCCATAACCAGTCTCTACATGTGCATAGTGCAATGGATCCTGGGTCCAGCTTGCATCTAGTTTTGTAGCCACGGCCATTTGCTCTCTGCTCTTCATCGTGCACCGTGATTGGTCCAGAAGGAGTGATGTCACAAAGCTAGTCCCCGCCCACGGCCATGCCAGCTCCACCCCCCAGGGGGCACACTCACAGCTCAGTGATGTTGCGGGGGACTCCCCTAGGCAGACTCTGCAGGTGCTTATTGCTGCAGCGCACCACGGTGTCCAGGCAGGTGCACTCGCTGGGGCACTGTGGGCGGGGCACGCAGCCGGCCTCCTCCTGACCTGGGGGGGGAAGCATGTCCACGTCATGTCTGTGAGCGTGACACAGAAACCCACTCCCCCGTTTCACGCCCCAGGGCGACGCTCACCCTCCTCACAGCGGAAGTCGGGCAGCGCCACGTCCTGCAGTGGAATCTCCTTGAGGAACGCAGGCCGCTGGCACCGGGGGTTCCCTGTCACAATTTTGCGACTGCGCAGCCAGTCGCCCAGCCAGACCAGTCGGCAGTCGCAGTTGAAGGTGTTGGCCAGCAGGTTTCTGCTCGGGTAGGGCGAAAGAGGAGCTCACATGACCAACTAACTTCCAAACATGTCACACTGACATCAAGCACCAAACGACACTGAGTGCTCAGGAGCTTGTCCGCCTGTGTTCAGGGCCTGTGTTCAGGGCCTGTGTTCAGGGCCTGTGTTGGGAAGGCGCCATGTATAGATAAACTGTATCGGAAGTGGGTGGCGTGAAGTGCAGCTAGCTGTGACCGCGACCAAACTTTATCGTTCAAACTGATGTTTTTGTTCTTGTTGACTTTGAAGGCACAACAGACATCTCTGTCTGGTATATAGGTGCCCATGACGGGGGTCGGGGGGG
Source organism: Paramormyrops kingsleyae (assembly GCF_048594095.1). Classification (NCBI taxonomy): domain Eukaryota; kingdom Metazoa; phylum Chordata; class Actinopteri; order Osteoglossiformes; family Mormyridae; genus Paramormyrops; species Paramormyrops kingsleyae. The sequence continues at coordinate 19,901,812 of NC_132816.1, forward strand.
GGGAATGGCAGCGTTTGAAATTCCTGCGTGCAATTCAGAAACGGGGGGGGGGGGGGGGGGATGTAACAGGATTCTGGGAAAAGACTGGAAGGAGCCTGGAACGCGGCAGACTGTTCTGGGTTTGGCTGCAGACTGAGTCGCCAAAGTATGGATTTCTTCAGAAAACGGAGAAAGCAGAGCAGGAGAGAAAGAGCAAGAAAGAACAGGAGAGAGAGGGTGGGAAAGAGAGAAAGGGAGAGAGTGGAGTGTGGACTGTGAGGGTGGAAGTTGGGGCCCAGACAGCCGGGGGGGTGCAGATGTGACGGGACGGAAGGGCGACGGGGGACACACTCCCGTACAGCGTGGAGAGGCTCTGCAGCGTGTCGAAGGCCCCCGGCGAGATGGTGGTCAGCTGGTTGTCATAGAGCGACAGCAGGCGGACGTTGTTCAGGCCCGTGAAGCTGTCATTGTGGATGCAGCTGATGCGGTTGTTCCGGAGCATTCTGCAACGCAGACAGCGACACCCTGTTCAGAATCACCTCTTCCGACATCTCGTTTAGGAGCGACACAATACGAGGAAGCCCCCCCAACCGGGAGCGGACCACTCTGGCCCTGGGCACGCAGCATTCTCCATTCCTGTATGTAAACTGTTCCTCAGCCACTTGACTCGTGTAGCCTGGCGTTGAGTCGGCCCTAACAGTGTAATTGTCATCAGGGCTGATGCTTTCTAAACCCCCCCGGATTCTGTATACTTGGCTCATGCCACCCCTGCCTTTGCTCACGACTAAATGCAGTTAGTGCTGCTGACTTCTCCTTCTATGGCTGCAGCTTAAGAGCAAGGATCCCGCTTCTGGCTTTTAGCTGGACTCAATCTAGAGCCTTTTTTGAAGAGCGGTGATTGAAGCCATACACAGTGGTGTGGCCTGCAGGCAGACTATACAGCCAGGGCATGCACTCAATGTTCTGCGAGATAACCAATCATATTGCAGAAGAGGTGGATCCAAGCAACTAGAGGAAGTGAGACCAACAAATCAGATATCTTGGTTCCATCTCTTCTACAATCTGATTGGTTATCTCTCTGAACTAGTCATATTTCCTTCTGCCCTGAGAACATTTTTGTGTAAGTAAAACTCCCACAAGCATGAACTCACGGCGCACACATTCCACGCCTCTGCAAATTTCCCTGTAGTAATAACTCATAATGATAGCAACTGCAGAAGTCGGCTTTCGTATTGCAAATAAGGACTCTGTGGTTTGAAGTGCGAGACACAGGCAAACCGAGTCACACGGGAGTCAAGGAAACGGGCGCCTGAGACAGGAAGGGGCGGGACTTACAGCATGCGCAAGCCGTCCAGGCCACGGAACATGCCGCCGCGCACCGAATCCATCTGATTGGCGGTCAGGTGCAGCTCCACCACAGAGCCCGTGCCCTCGAAGGCTCCATCCTCGATCTCCGAGATCTTATTGTTGCTAAGGTTGCTGTGAGGGCCGGGATTTCATGAGGGAGGGGGGTAATTCATACCAAGAACAAGAATAAGTGGTGATGTCTGCCGGTGGTCCAGTCACCCAACATCTTAGGTAAGTTCCCAGAAAGCTTTGAAGTTGAGCCCTTAATACTTACATTTTCTTGAGTTGGGAGAGAGACTTGAAGACGCCGGTGGCCTCCAGCACTGAGATCTCATTGTTGTTGAGGCGCCTTACGCAGCAGAAACAAACACAAGATCAATGGAGGCGCCGAGCGGAGCAGGACACCAGCAGGACCGTCTCCACGCGCCGTCGGCTGCGTCGCCCAAGGGGCCTTTTCCTGCTGACACGTCACTTTCCGCTGCCGTCTCTCATGGCAACGTGTCCCATACATGAATAAGCAACTGTGTAGCCTGACCCAATGGCCCGAAGAGTGCAGAAAGACATTTTTTTGGGTTTTTTTTCTCCTCTGCTCACTCAACGCAAGCTTTTGCACACCCTTTAGAAACTTCTGAAGGATCATAAAAAAAAGTCTCCAATTATTAGCCCTGCCTACACAAATAACGTCCAGGAGACGTAAACCTCACATCTGGGGATCATGTTCGCTCGGTTGGACAAACACTAATGTGTCCTGACCACAAATCCCCATGCTGTCGTTCCATAAGCACGACCAGCTGACGATCGCTGTGCTCCTGTTTTTCTGAGTGGGTTGTGATGGGAAGGATGAGTGTGTGTGTGTGTGTGTGTGTGTGTGTGTGTGGGGGTGTGCGGGATGGACGGGGGTCGGTGAGGGCCTCACAGCTCAGTGGTGGAGGTGGGAATGTGCTCTGGGATTTTGGTGAGCCGCAGGTTGGAGCAGTCGACCACACCAGCTTCACACCGGCACTTGGGTGGACAGACAGGGTCACTGTTGCACTCGGTGTTGAGGCGAGTGTCTTCAGAACCTGCAAGAGAGGCGGCCACATCATCAGCCACATCGTCAGCCTCATCGTCAGCCACATCGTCAGCCACATCATTAGCCACATCGTCAGCCTCATCGTCAGCCACATCATTAGCCACATCGTCAGCCTCATCGTCAGCCACATCATTAGCCACATCGCCAGCCACATAGCCAGCCACATCGCCAGCCACATCACCCGCCACATCGTCAGCCTCATCGCCAGCCACATCGCCAGCCACATCGTCAGCCTCATCGTCAGCCACATCGTCAGCCACATCATTAGCCACATCGCCAGTCACATCGTCAGCCTCATCGTCAGCCTCATCGCCAGCCACATCGTCAGCCTCATCGTCAGCCACATCGTCAGCCTCATCGTCAGCCACATCGCCAGCCACATCGCCAGCCACATCGTCAGCCACATCGTCAGCCACATCATCAGCCATCACGCACTGCCACATTCTGAGCATCCCGATTGCCACGAGAATCCTAATCATCATCATCTTTATCGTCATTACCATTGATATCAGCACCCTCTTCCTCATCATCGCCATCCTCATAATCATCATCATCATTGTGATTCTGATAATCATCATCATCATCATCATCATAATCATCAGTTTCATTACAAATAGCTTTATCATCACTGCAATCCTCTTGATAGTTATAATTCTGATCTTAATCACCAACATCATCGCTGCTGTGCTCATTATAACCATTCTCGCTGCCACCTCATCTTCCTCACTGTCACCATCAGCATTGTGGTCTTCATTGATATCCTAAACATCCTCATATTCATCATCGGGACTTTTATCCTCGGTGTCGTTGACCCCCCCTGATCCCCCCTGACCCAACCAGACCACAATGCCCTGGTTCATAAATGTTCAGAGGAGCAACAGGAGATTACAGCTGTGAAAGGAAGGTACAACGTTATTGTGGCACGGAAGAGGCTGTTTGTGGGGGTTAGTGGGTGGGTTGGTGGGGGGTGGGAGGCGTGAAAAATTTAGAGTGAAAAGCAAACAGCGGAGTGGATTGACAGATGAATCCATGGATTTTAAGCACGTTGGTTAAGCTGACAGTCCTGGAGTGAGGGTGATAGGATTTTTCAGCAGGGAACCAGACTGTTCCGTGGACATCCCTGACGAGGGGGGATGGAGACAGAGGGGGGTGAGAGAGAAAGACATGATGGAGAGCAGCCTGCCCCTACAGAGGAGCGGCTGAGGAGATGCCTGGCTTCCTTCAATCCATTCATTTTTCCTCACTGAATCCAAGAATAGACGCCATGTTCCACAGCACGTCAACGTAGCCATGCTGAGTGGTGACGTCTTCCACACGTGGTGCGTTCGTGTTGTGACACGGACTCTATGATTTTCTTAAGCGGCTCTGGTCTGCAGCTGTTATGATGCTCTTACCGCCATGAACCCCCCCCCCCACCACACGTACCCTGCAGGGAAGAAAAGATGCCCTGGTGGTTGCCCTGGCAACCTCACTGGTTTCTGTAGCAACTCACCCATCTAGCCCAGTGACGGTACCAAGATACTCCTGGGGGATCATTTCTCCCCGGCCCAAAAAAGGAGGCCACTCTGTCTTTGTGTTACACCTAGTAAACTATTTTTCGCCGAGCAGTGGAGACGTTTCCGTTTTTTTTTTTTTCTTTGCCCCAAATTGTTCATAATGACCGGAACTTGTCCTCCCCCCTCATTGGCTGCTTCACTTAGCTTGACAGGTGAAGAGACCAATCAGAAGCATTTGTTTTTGCTCTCCATGGCGATGGAGCTTTGTGGCCGGACACCATTTGCTCACTGCTCTCCTCACTAGTGCTGCTTCAGGGCACCACAGCATTAGTATTGGGTGGGGGTGCATGCGGCGGGGGTGGGGGGGGGGGGTGTCACTCACCTGGGATGTGGTACTGCTCCTTAGCTGTCGGGGAAAAAGAAACAAAGAGCGTCAGATGCAGGGGGCTGGGGGCCTCTGTGGTGCGTGTGTGTGTGTGGGGGGGGGGGCAGAAGAGGAGAGAGCATTGTTGCAATTTGCCGCGGTGCTGCACGGGAAGGCGGGGGGGCGGGGGGGCAGTTGAAGAAAAAAGGGCCTCTAGCCCCGAGGCATAAAACACAAAACTTAGCCCAAGGCAATGATGTCAGCACCCTGACTGTGAAACTGCAGGCTTTTGGCGAATGTAGAAAGGGGGTGCAGGGCATTGCCCACTAGCAGCAGGGGGTCCCGAAAGCTGCCCCTTCCCCATGCAGACCTCCCTGGCTAAAGCTGAGCAGGTACCTCGTCATTTTGCCTGTGAGACGGACGTGCAGGCCGGGCTCACAGAGACGCCACCACACGCCCCCCCGGTTAGCTGGAGGCTGTTTGTCATCAAAACGCCACGGTGAGGTGAGCATCTGACTCCCTGCTTCTGGTCAAACCGCCACCGGCGTCCTCAGGTTACAGCTCCCCACAGCCTTCACCAATATCCCCCCCACAGCCTTCACCAATACCCCCCCCACAGCCTTCACCAATATCCCCCCCACAGCCTTCACCAATATCCCCCCCACAGCCTTCACCAATACCCCCCCCCATCTTCACGCTGCCATCGGATGTTTCTACCATGTCACGCGAGTCTCTCCGACGTCCGACATTCTTTTCCACTTAACATTTGCTCGCAGAAATCACTGTAAATTTGCCCAGAGCTGCAGGAAACTAAGTCCGTGTGAATAACTGGAATAAAACTGTGATGTAGTGTACATGATTTTTTTTGTTTTATGAGGAAACTGTGAAATAAATGAGACAGAAAGATGAAAAGGGGATGGGGAGGGTGGGAGGTGATATTCTCCAGTAAGGGATCCTGGGAGAAAAAGCACAAAAGGCAGACCAACATCTGCCAGGGAGGTGGGCGGAGCCAGTGCTGAGGACACGCCCACCTGAGCAACGAAACTTCTTGCTCTTGATCTGGCCGATGCGCTTGTTGGCAAGCCGACGGGGACTGGCACAGCGCGCCCCGCTGGTCTCGATGGGGTTGGAGCGCAAGTAGTCGGCCAGCCACTTCAGGTTACAGTCACAGATGAAGGGGTTCTGGGCCAGGTGGCTGGGGGGAGGAGGGAGGGTAAGGGGGGGGCACACAGGACGGGGGCAGGGCCCCATGGAGTCACCACTCTCCTTACCCTGGAATTAAACTGCAGCTACAATTCACGGTCAAATTAGGAAATTCCTTGGGAAATTTCCAGGAATCAGCTGTGGTCGGGAATTCTGGGAGTTTTCAGTTACATGCGTAAAAGCGCACACGATATTTTGTGAATAGAACACACGTGTACAGGGGCTGCTTAATATCTCTTCTGAGGTTGAAGTAGGATGAACAGATAATTGAACACGACTATGAACTGATGTAAACAGTGTTTCCAGTTGCACTGCATCAGTGCATGTTAATGGCCGTGTGTGTAGATGTGCGTCGTGTGTCTGGGAGTGCTTGCACGTTTATAGGGCGTGTGTATAAACGTGTGTTGTGTTGGGGACTATTCACACTCACAGAGTTTGAATGGCTCGTAGGGACGCGAAGGTCCCCTTAGCCAGCGTCTGGATCTTGTTGTCGTACAGAGACAGCAGTGACAGGTTCTGCAGGTCCTGGAAGGTACTGGCCCGCACACAGTGAATCTTGTTGGCGTTTAGCAGCCTGGTGGGCACAGAGAGTAGCATTAGCATAATATACAAGTTTGTTTGCTCACCGCCACATGAATACACTGAAAGTCCAGCATATTTCACAATGTTTTCGGCTGGAGAATAGAAAAGAGTTAACGTTTGCTAAAGACTTTTACTGGGGATATTCGGGCCAGTGCCATCACTCTTGGACAGGCTGTTCTGTTTCTTTCCCTGCCTTCTCTACTTTCCATGCGTCCCACACCATTAACTGCTTCCTATGCATGGGTCCTTAATCACTGCACCACCTAGTGCTCGAGAGACGAATCGACACAGATAACCTTGAGTCTCATTGTGAACTTACAGCAGCTGAAGGGCGCCCAGTCCGTCAAACACACCTTTGGGCAGTTCGGTGATCTTGTTCCCATAGAGGACGCTGGGAAATTCAAACCAGCAATCAAACGAAAATGCAGTCACGTGACAGTGGGGTTCAGGGGCTGCTTACAGTAAAGTTTCCACGAAACTTCAGCTTGGGAAAATTTAGAAAGTGCGCCTCTGATTTTAGGTTAGAGGGTCGGCCTCTGACATTGACAGTGATCCTGCCCTTAGACACAGACACCAATATACATCCAAAGTGACACATTGTTTTTTAAACCATTCTTTATATGGCTGGGTGTCTATATCTACCCAAACATGCAGACAGGGACACGGACAGGGACACAGACAGAGACAGGGACACAGACAGGGACACAGACAGAGACAGGGACACGGACACAGACAGGGACACGGACAGGGACACAGACAGAGACAGGGACACAGACAGGGACACAGACAGAGACAGGGACACAGACAGAGACAGGGACACAGACAGGCCGAGAGAGCACAGCAGGGAGAGGCACTCACAGTGAGTTTAGTGACCGCAGGCCCAGGAAGGCGTCGGGCGCGATCTCTGAGATCTGGTTGTTGCTGAGGTCTCTGTGTGGAAAGAGAGCCGCTGGGTCAGCACAGAGGGAGGGCGGCGTGACCGCCCCTGCCTGCGAGGCCGACCGTGTCAGGCTAGTCTGTATCATGACTGTGGAGTCGTCAACTTTCCTAACCAGCTGCCTGGCATGGGGGCAAAGGGACTTGGACAGCCACCCGCAAGGCCCCCCCACCCCCCCTGAGCGAGACTTGTCTCCATGGCTGAGCTGCTTGCCGGTTACCCTGGCAACCAGCGTTCCTCTGTAGGAGGGAGGGGTGGGGAGGGATGGTAAACCCCATCTGTGTCAGGTCACACCTAGACTAAGAGCCCCCATTTTACCAAAAACCATGCCATTGCGTCTTGCAACCCCCCCCCCATTCCAGTGACACCCCAAAACCAGCTGAGCAGGACTCCAGCTGCTCCCATCCTGGGGGCGACGATGGGGGGGCTAAGCAACATGACAGCAAGACAAGGAGGGTAACTGCTTTTATTCCCTATTCCAGACCCCCCCACAAAAAAAATAAATGAATTAAGACAAGGAGGTTTTTTTCAAGTTCTGGAAAAAAAAGCAGAAAGTGCCCAGCTATTTATGTTTCCCCAAAGGCTGAGGTTTCCTGCTCGCGCGTAATCCCAGAAACACGTGTGACGGGGACCTCGGCGTGGCCAGATGCGGCGGCCCGACACTGGCTCGCAGTGGCAGGCACTGGCAGCCGCCACGGGAGTTCACGCAGGGGTCTGTCAGACACAGAGAGGGAGATTGCGGGCCTTACAGAACACAGGCCAACCATCAGACACGCACAGGAATGTATGCGGGGGCAGAGAGGGGATACGGTTTGATTTTAAATGTAATGTGACCGTCTTACTTTTCCAGACTCTTTTCCAGTGCATGCATTTCGCTGGAAGCAGCTCCAGGCCGTAGTGCCTGTACCAGCCTGAAGGGCGGCGCTATGGCTGTGGCATTTAAATGCATGAAACATTCCATGGTCAGAAATGGTGCCCTCTCATAGCCGTACAGGGTGTTGGGAATCTTATAAGCAAATCAAGCTACTCAACTTCACGCCATGGAGACCAAGGACTACACAGTTAGAAGAGAGGCTGTTCACGTCACGTGCAATCTAGCAAACCTGCACCCCAGCACGGTATCGAGGTTACTCACATCCTGCGGAGCTTCTTGTAGGGGGAGAAAGCCCCGGGAGGGATGGACTTGATTCCGTTCTGCTCGAGCCGTCTGTGAGAGAGTGAAACAGAGTCAGGTTAGCTGAGGCGCCCCCCCTCAGTGACAAACAAAAGGGGCCTTAAAATATGCACAAATCAGCAGAACATAACGAAGATGTGGCAGGACCAATGACATGATGTTCAGGATCAACTGTGACATGGAGATCTGAGGACCGCCCCATCATCAACACAAAAATCAGTCTCCCCGAGTCATCAAGGCCTCCGGACCTTTCCATGATGTCACTGTGGGCCTTTAACGATGACGGACTGGCATGTTTGACTGGCCCTTGGGTGCTTCAGCTGTCCGGGGGAACAAAGAGCCCAGCGGACGGCGGAGCGCAATGAAAACCGCGGAGCCCAGACCCCAGAGTTGCCGGGACCCAGAACCCTGCGCTGAGGGCTCTCCCCTCCCCCACCCCTCACTTCACCTCCACTCAGGTTCTCCGTCTGCTGTTCCACACTCTGGGATTCTGTTCCCTCCAGGGATAATGTTCCTTCCCCCTCAGTCACAACATCGCCACAGAACCAATAAAAAAAACCCAATGCTGATAATAGTTGCTTTAAACAGACTGAGATCCACCACTGTTTGGTCTGTACGGGCCTCAGCCAGTCAGCACCGTGCCTTAAGTGGTTCTGGCAGAAAGGCTGAATTGAGTCTGCACCCTCCCTCCCCCACCACACGGACTTGGATCAGTCACATTTCTACGAAAAAGAAAAAAACAAAAAAGGCATTAATGAAGACAGCCTCGGGGGTCCTCTGCTACTCAGCATTGAGTTCTGGGCCAATAATGAAGCGGCTACCAGTCGAGAGGGTAAAAAACACTCCGAGATGGAGCACAGAGGGTGGATTAATAGTGGAGCCAGGGCAAATCGGGAATATCGGCCCGCGGCTGACTGGAGCTCGCTGCGGTCCGTGTGAAAATGGCAATGTAACCTGCCACTGCCATGGCTGCTGCCTCTGCTAGCTGTTTTATTAGGCACACAAGTTAATCGTAGGAGCAATAAACACCAGCAGATTATTTTTCATTGTACTGAGGGGCTTTGCCCCAAGGCATGCTGGGACGGCCAAGTAAAACCTGCACGGCGAGAGGCCTGTTAGCTGCCAGCCACTGACTCTCTCGGCCCGCTGTAACTCGAACCCGGGACAGCGCGCCACTCAATTCTCCCCCCACCTGTCCATCCAAGCTGGGGGAGCAAGTTGGAACGGCCCCATACAGATCAGACGCGTGGGTCCGCAGAGGCCGAGTAGAACTCGTTCACGACGGAAAATGCTGGAAAGTGGGAGAGCTAATCAGCATCAGATGTGCTGGGAGGGAGAGGGTGTGTTTGTGTGTGTGTGTGTCTGGATTATGTTCCCTACTATGTGATAACCTATTATTTTCAGACACACACACGCTTTCACACAGATCTCTCCTGTGCCCTCAGGGCCCTAACGTCATGTGAACAATGAGTGAGGGGTGGGGACTATTAAAGACCTACAAACTCACCTGCAAAAAGCCTGAGTGTCCTGTGCCAGGAGATGCGGGGGCCGCAGTGAGCGTGACGCTTATCGCTGTCTCCCTTTAAACCACATCTCTGACTCTCCTGCAAAGTGGGGGCATTGCCTCACTACATGCCCCCCCCCCCGCCAAACCTGAGCTTGAGGCATTACATACACCGACACGGAAACCCGATGTTGTTGGCTGTCGTGAGCCCCCAGGGCCACCAGAAGCGAGAGTCACCCCCCCCCCCTCTGCACAGAACAGCTGACAGTCTACATTAGGACTGATTGGACTGTCGCGGTGGGGGTGTCTGTAGGTGTGAGTCCTGAGTGCTGGAACGTACAGTAATGTGTGTGTGTGTTCATTCTGTGTGTCTGTATGAACGCATGTTTTTTTCAGTCCAGATCGTTACGCTTCACATTTATTGTTCTTCTCCTAAACCAGACAACCAAAGACAGGCGGGAATAATTTATCTAGCAGCCAAAGCCCCCCTCCCAAACTCCCCCCCCCCCCCATCTCATCCGCGGTACCAAGAACAGGAATCGGCAGCGGTGGGTTTTGATCATTGAGGGAGGAAAAAAGAACAAGAAAAAATGTCAGGAAAGCGGCTCATCTGCAGCTAATCGATGGTGTCACTGGGCCCGCGGCCAGCAGCTCTGATTGTGGGGTTACGTGCACCGTTAGCTCGTTAGTGACGCGTCTCTCGCCCGGGGTCACCATTAATGAGCGACGCCGCGGTCACGAGCGGTGCGAGGGATTCCGTAATGCAGCCAATAAAGGGGCTCACAGCGAACAGGCTTTGCTTTGCCTGGGGGGGGGGGGGTGCATGAAAAGTTAGCAATGTGAGCCATCAACGTCCCTGACACATTCACGCGACGAGAAACACTCACAGTGTTCTTATGTACAGAGGTTTATGATGCATACCATGTGACCGCCAATCGACCAATCATTGTACAGACAAGGTTAATGGCCTCTTCACGCAACACTGGTCATACGTCACTCTGCTGCCTCAGAGGGCCAGGAGCTCCCCACTTCTCATGGCTCTTCCTCTCAGCGAAAGGGGGTGGGGGGGGGGGGTGGGGCGGCTCAACAGAAATGTGAAGGGGGCCAAGGGGCGGGGGGGGGGAGGGGGTCCATATGTAGCTGTCCTCCGAGCTGTGGCCCGGAAAACGAGGGCCCAGCAGGACACAGCTACTGTCTATGGGCAAGGATGGCATCACAGCGTAATCCCCCATCCCCCCGACCAGCAAATCGACCAATCAGGCGAGCGTTTGACTGTGACAAATCGCTAGGGAGGCATGTAGGGACAACGGCTGTCAGGGACGCCCATGGAGGGGCCGGGCAGCGTGGAGGGGGCCCCACTGAGCCAGGGGACACTTTCCATCAATCTCAAGACCCCCTCTAATCTCTCCAACTGTTATCAGAATTTGTACAATGTGTCGCGAGCTTCGTTCTTAATGTCTCTGCTCAGCTAGCAGTCAGGAGGTTCCATTAGCACGAATGGGACCATGAGGGGCCCTGACTGACTCTGCACGCTGAATGGCGGATGGAGAGGTCTATCTCAGACTGACGGCGGTCTGCGGCGCAGGAGGACGTGACCAAACAGGACATGTGACTAGACTCTAATTTCAGGAAGAGGGAGTGTGTCTCTCTCTCTCTCTCCCAGAACTTTGTGACAGAGGTTAGGTCCGAGACGAGGCGGGAGGAGAAGAGATAGCGCCAGACTGTACGAGAAGACGGCTGACGGAAGGTGGCACCTCCCAGGGACCGGCACCGGGGAATTTGGCCGTAAAATTAGCCGCCGTTCTAGGTGAACGAGGTTACGGAGCCAAGAGAGAACTGTGGGGCTCTTTGAAGGCTCGCTATTTCAGAAGCGACACGAGTCCCCCCCCAGGAGGACCCGGGGCCGGCCCGAGGTGGGGAAAGCGGGGACGCAGATCAGAGGGCAGAGCCGCACGCCACATCCCCCGCCCCCCCCCCCCGCCTGCCAGCAGAAGTAGGGCAGAGCTGTCAGACAGAGCAGCGTGGCCTGTAAATGCAGCTGGTGCAGAGAAGCCGCAGCCAAACGAAGCAGAGGGTCAGACCGCTGCCCCTCTAATGAGGGCTAGGGGCTGAATTTATACCTGCAGTATGTGCAGCTTGGGAACGGCATGGGGGTGGGGGCGTCTAATTTATGCTCCTCCGCAGGGCACCTCTGACCGAACTCCCTGGCGCTCGGGAACGGACAACAGGATGGGGGGTGGCAGGCTTCTCGGGGCCCGGAAAACACCCGACCCACTGCTCGTATATATAGATGGTCTCTTTTTCTCCGAAGAGGAAAGCGGGGAATCGTGACAGAGAGAACACTGCATTCCAGAGTACAGTCTCGCAGGGAAACACGCAGTATCCGGCCCGGCAATGGCTTCTGACGGCTCGAGTGGACGGCTTTGATGACTTTCATGGGAAACCTCACTCTTTATTTATCATTCCGAATGATGGGTACTCCAATAGGTTAGCCGCAGAATTTTACACTGTCCAGTGATACATTACAGATTAATGCTGTCCAGTGATACGCTGCAGATTAATGCTGTCCAGTGATACGCTGCGGATTAATGATGTCCAATGATATGTTGCGGTTTAATACTGTCCAATGATACGTTGCAGTTTAATACTGTCCAATGATACTCTCTTTATATTAACATGCACACTCTTCTTTTTAACATCATACAAATTGAATACATCTAAGATGATGAACTTCAACGTATTCCTATATATTAGTGTGCGAGTGTTTCACTGTGAGATCTGATTGGCCAGTGCAGTCCTAGGCAAACTGCCCCCCCCCCAGAAGATGGAACGGGTCTCACATCTCGGCCATGCCGTCGGGCAGGTTGGCTGGGATAGCCGTCAGACCCTTGCCCCTGCAGTCCACTATGTTGTTGCTGCAGCTGCACATGGGTGGGCAGGAGCCGGCTGCCAAGCTGCAGAGCTGGGGGGCCCCGGAGTCAGGCTGCCCTGGGGGGGGAGAGGGAGAGAGAGGGTCAGAGGGCAGAGATGTGGGATTTCCGGGCGGGTGTTACTGGGTGTGTCAGGGAACATACAGTGACAACCTCTACAGTACATTCAGCTCTACCATCCCAGAATACTTTTCATTGACAGAAAGACGAATGGCCAGAACCTGAGAACAAACAATGAACAGACAATCGTCAGACGAAAAACAAGACAATGTCCCAGTAAAATCAATAACGGATGGACCTAAGAACAAAAGAAGAATGGGAACGATCAGCAGACGAAAAGCAAGACAATATCCAGGTAAAACCCGTAACACCAGGACCAGAGAACAAAAGAGGAACAGGATGATCAGCAGACGAAAAAACAAGACAAGCAAGCCTCAGCCCATCTTGCAACAACATGCCAAAAACCCACTTCTGTTCAGTCACGCCCCATTGCCTGGTTAGCTAAGCAGTACAATTTGCCAAACTACCTGATAAGAGCTGGCTTTGGGGGCTCGAATCTCGCAGTGCACCTGCCATCCCTGTAACCCGCCTGTATTTATTCACTTTTAATAGACCCTCCCCGGTTCGTTACCGCGCTTCATATTCAGCATCACGGGCTGTTTAGCGCGATCTCTGGCTGTGGCCGGGACCAGCATCCAACCTTAATGGTGAAATGCTAATTTTAATCTCGTTTCCTTCGCACCGAGCGGCTCGGTAAATTAACACACCCTGCTGTGTGACGTGCGCCGCCGTTTCCGCCAGGAGCTGGTGGGGGGGCGATGGGGGGGGGGGCAGCAAGTCGGCAGTAATGATGCACCGACGGTGACCTAGGGGACGGCTTGCGCTCGTTAGGCACGCCTGCAGCCTGTAAATCAGTGCTGAAATCCCCTGCCACTACCGTGCTGGTTTTTCACCACCCAAATTCTAGCTCCCCCCCCCCCCATAAGGTCCCGCAGTGGATGCCAGTCCCCTCACACTCCACTTTCTGAGCTGAAGGGAACGTCACAGACTTTCAAGCGTCTCTGAATCAACAGGGTTTGGTGTTTTCATTATTTACAAAAGAAAAAAAAAAACATGAATCTTTGATCTTCTCCCATGGAGCTCTGGTCTGACCAGCATCTGTGGACAACTGCCTGCTGGTTTATTCATGGCCCCAGGAAACTCTGAGCAGGCGAGCGGGGGGGGGGGGGGGGGGGGGGGATGGGGGAGAGGGGGGGGGCTTCGAGAGGGCCGGTGCGGGTCGGTGGAGCTCCGGCGGGGTGCTGCCTGAGGAATGGGGTGGAAAGAGAACCTCATCTCACGCCAACAGGGTTTAGCTTGGACCGCCGCACCCTGACGGGTCCCTGAGGAATGCGGGGATGCGAGCCATCGCCATAGTAACCTGTTCCCTGGCAATGGTCGTACCGTGAGTATCGACTGCCGCGGCAGTGACAGAGCGTCTGCTTTGTTCTCTTTTTCACCTCCATCCCCAAAGCGCTCCAAGCGCTTTCGTTTCCGGCTAGATTGATTCCCGACATTTAGCGGTATTCCACTGTGTTTTACTCTGCCTCACAGCTGCGGCCCGACTGACCAATTTTGGCCTTTAATGCGCCGGATTCTGCAAAAATGCATGATCCATGGTAGATTTCATTCGATAAAAAGGGCATAAATCGAGTTAATACTTATTGGGAAAGCATGGGAGATGGACTGGGGGAATTCGGTAATGTGGTGAGCGGATGGTCCCTCGCTTTTAACCTTGTTATTGACAAGTATGTACAATCCGAACAGGAACTTACAGAAGTGCATAAATTCAAGGCTTAAAGGTACAGGAGACTCAGCTGGTTTTCGAACCCATGACCTTCCGGCGGAGAGAATGCGGCCGCTGACGGCTCAGGCTTCCACGTCAGTTATCCCTGTCTACCGCAATAAATATATATAGTAAAAGATAACAAAAGTGAATTAATCAGTGAATCATGAAGGGCAGTCATACTGAAAAGCTCTGCGTTTTCAGGAGTAACTGACTGTCCAGCAGGACATGAGCCATTGCTATTTTTACTCTCTGGCACTTGCTTGATCCACCCCCATGCATTAGCAGGGATCTGCAGGGGCACAGTGACCATATGCCCGACCGCTTAACACGGGAAGCTGCAAGAACATCACGTTCAAGTTCTCTTGTAGTTATTCCACCATCACAGAGGAAGCACCAACAGCCATTTGAAAGATCCATGCAATTCAGTGTGCTGCCCCCTGGCTTCTTGGAGGAGATATTACTCTCTGACTGACGCCCATGTTTTCGAAGTGTTCTAGTCAAGCAATGAGGTGGGAGCTATCGCTGTTACATCTGCTGGCTTCTGAGAGAGGGGAGCTTAGGCAGGATGTCATTACAAGCTGTACTGGTGGCCTCCCTGGCTTTGCATTAGACCCGAAAAAACAATCCGTTTCTGGAGGAAGTCCGGGGAACGTTTCAACAGGAGTGTAATAATCGCATTCTTTAATTTGGGATTTCTCCGTTGCAAATCCAATAAAACCGTCACATGTGACAAATCTCCCCTCAATCCTCACTGTGCCGAGTTACTGAAGAGTATAAATAAGAGCCTTTTTCACCAATAAATCGGCCCTCTCTTTTTGGTTCAGAGAGGTCGTGTCGGCCTGTTTGCACCCTGTGGAAAAATCACCTCCAGTTACAGGAGTATGGGAGTATGACCTTGCTGTTATCAGCCATCATTTCTGGAAAATGAGTTTGGACTCTTACGTTGTATTCTGAGTGTGTCGGACATGTGGTGAGCAAAGCATAGGCGGCTTGTCAATGTGAGGACCGATCCCTGACTTTCCCATCATGCCTTGCTGTACCCTGGAGGAAGTGCATCCTTTAGCATTTGTGGAAGTGTCATTCACTAATTGGGGGGGGGGGGGCTGCTGTTTCTATTCAAGAGGAACATGTGCCTACCCTGGCCCCCGTGAACCTGAATTGAATTATGACGTCATGACTTCTCGAAAAGCCCGAGTATGAGACAGGACTTCTTTGACAGGGTGGGGGGGAGGGTGTTGAGGGGGGCGGGCAGGAGCAGCACGTGTGGCCTGGGAGTGAGAAAGCACCCTGGATCCACCACGATGACAGCGGCCTGGCTTCAGAACTGAGGAACCCCCCCCCCCCCCACCTCACGGTGTCAGCCCCCCCCCGCCTCCGCCCCAGGTGGTCCTGGGGGCCTACCCGTGCAGACCCCCCGTTACACAAGCGCATTAGCGCCATGCGTCAGTGTGACAGCACATCTGGAGGCCGGTCCAGGTGCCAGAGGAAGCGCCATGACAGGCAGGAGCCTCCGGGGGCAGCGCAGTGCAGAGCGCGCACGTCTGTCTCCGTTTAAGAAGACCTCCATTCCAAAGCTAATCAGCACCTCATTAATCGTCCGCCCACTGCGGTGGTGGGAGGAGGTGCAGGTGAATAGAAGGGGAAACACTCATGCGACCCCCGCTCCCACCCCCGGTAATGTATGACTAAAGCGCCGCGTTTCAAAACCATGAGCAGAATTTTACAGAACTTTCCCGTTACTTTTCGGACGTGAGTCGTGGTCTGAATCAGTTCCAGGATCGGCTCTCTGTGGACCCCCACCCCTGGGAGGAAGCATTACTGCCCACGAGGGGGCAGTGTTTCTGAGGCCCGGTGACAGCCAGGTCCAAGGACTTCCAGACTGACATGCCTGGCATCCCCCCCCCCCCGAGCCCCAGAGAAGGACATCATGCATAATAGTCTGTCCAGACTGGCCTCGCCTACCTACCTGAGCAGGTGAACTCGTGCTTCTGGACCTCAGCCACGTTGAGGCCGCGCAGTGCGGGGGGGGTGGAGCACTGGGTGAACAGGCCGATGGTGGGTCGCTGGCGCAGCCACTGGGACAGCCAGGAGAGGTGGCAATCGCAGCGCAGGTTATTGGAGTGCAGTCGGCTGCGCAGACAGAGGGAGGAGGGGGGGGGTCACTGAATAGTCTTATTAGGTTCTTGCTTACACTCATATCTGGGCGTTCACTGGAAGATCAGCATAGCCTCAGCGGCTGTGTATGTGATCTGCTATTTGTCACTTTGATAAATGTACATAGTGTAAATGCAAATGCAGTGACATCACTCTGCCAACCCTGGGATTGGAACCAGTAACCTTCTGACCACAGACACGGCACGCTAACCCACTGAGCCACACACTTACGCCCCCCCCAACACACACCTGTGATCTCATGCCCGTCTGGTACCGGCCCCAGGTCGCCATGTCGGAGTGCACGGCACTGCAACGGTGTTTCTCACACCGAGGTTCGTGAATAAAGCCTTTGCGTGTGTGTGACTGTGTACATACGTGTGTACGTGCGGCACACGTGTGTCTGTGCTCATTAGCGACAGACAGGACCGTGGAAACGTTTACGGCTGTTGCTCTCAAGGCAGCAGTAGCTGCGAGAATTTCAGGATCCAGCGGGGAGAAGGTTTGGAAGGTTTGGAAAAAAACAGGGGTGGTGAGATTGAGACGCCCCCTCCAACGCCCCCCCCACAGCCCCCCCACGCACAAACATGGGCCTCCTTTCCAAAATCATGACAGTTCCTGCTCCTCGTCAACCCCGCTGCCTTTCCACATCGCTGGCGAAAGCCTCACATTCTGAAAAGCACATAATTGGGAGCGCGGCTCGCCACTCCGCGTCCACGGCAACCGCAGAGCCCGGAAAAAAAAAAAACCGTTAGAAACCGCAGCGGCTTTGGATCACGGCGGCCTTCGCGGGAAGCCCTGCCATCATAATTGTTTTTAATACCTAATTTCAAATTTTACTACATATCTTTAGACAATAGATAGTTTTGTTTCGAGGTGCTGGGGGCCAGTTTCTCCGTGTTGCCTGGGACTGTGGGAGAGGACATACTTCCTGGCGTCCCAAAAATCCTCACAATTCCACTGCGGCTGTTGGCGCTGTTCCAGGAGCCGTCACGTTGGCTCCAGGGATCCGCGGCTCACGTCTCCCCACGACGGGACCGTGCTGGATCGCGTCTGTTCCCCTGTCGCCTTTCAGCGGGAATGCAGTGTGTGTTTGGCAAACACGGGCAGGGAGGCTGACTACGGCTTCTGCGAGGCCGTGATTATGTCGGCCTGCTGGATGGGGGCCTGAGGGGGCGGGACCGGCGGCGGCGTATGCTGTGTGCTGATTGGACGAGGTGACAGGCCAAGCAGATGTCACTCACAAGGTGCGCAGCTTGGGCATGTGGTTGAAGCTGGAAACCGGGATGGTGCTGATGTTGTTGTTGTTCAGGGTCCTGTGGAGAAACAAGCAGGCCGGACAAGTCAAAGCTGCAACAGCTCACAGCAGGATAAACACCACCTACCACCTAAACGCCACCCGCCCCCACCCCCCAGCTGGCCACAGCCCCCACACTCCCGAGTGCCCCCACCACTGCCTGCATAATCCCCCCCCCCCGGTGCTTCCCATTGACAAAAACAACACCTCTCTCCACACAGACTGCGCGCCCAGCGGGGCAGGATCAAAACACACGGGGCAAGAAAACCGCTACGCAAAAGCGAGAAAAAGCTTGTGGTGCACAAAAGTGTGTGTGTGTGGGGGGGGGGGGGGAGCGTCAGAGCAGGGAGGGAGAGGATGAGCGGGACAGGGTGAGAGGCCGAGGGGCGGAATCTCAGGCTGGAATTTTCCAGTTACATATACAGCAGGGGGGTCCAGTGACTTTGCAGGGGGGGTCCAATAAAAGGCAACTTTTCCAATCATGCTTCGCAACACTGACAAGGTCTGGCCTGCAGGTGGCGTAGTGGTTAAGTAAGATACTCACAGAACTTCCAGCCCCCGCAGGGCGCGGAATGCCCCGTCCTCAATGCAGCTGATGTGGTTTTTGTCCAGTTGTCTGCAGACACACACAGTCTTATTAACAGTGACTGCATGCATGGTCATGGACACGGGAACATACATACGATCAGCCTTAGACGCCGCAGACACGCTCCGACTGCGTACCCCTCTCACATGGGGAAGAGCAAACGCACGCGCAGGCGAAGGCTGACAGACATACATACACATAAACACATCAAAAGGTAAGCATTTCAAAAACACACACACACACACACATACATACATATATATATATATGCAAAAAAGCAACGTCAACTCAAAATCACGCAGCCTTAGCGAACAGACACAGACACACACAGATTTATTCTTTGTGGAGAAAAACATACCCCGCCCCCCCCCCCCACCCCGTTGCCCAGTCTACAATTTGTAAAAAAAAATTATTTATGATGAAAATATGAGAGTACAGCAGCTGCTCTTAGTGCTGTGTATGAAGGTTGATTTTTATCTGCATTATTGATTCACTGGCTTTGCTGAACTGTTGACACCACAGTGTGTGTTTATATATGTGTGTGTGTGTTTGTATTTATGTGTGTGTGTGTGTGTCTGCGTGTGTGTGTCTGCGTGTATGTGTGTGTCTGCGTGTGTGTGTCTGCGTGTGTGTATCAGGCTCTCACAGGTTCTTGATGTCCGTCGCTCCTCGGAAAGCCTTCCGAGGGATGGCCTGGATCGCGTTCTCACTCAGGTCTCTGTGGAAACAGGGAGTACATCAGTATCCACATGTCAACCTAGTCCATCTAGCCCCGCCCCCGGCTCCTGAGCCACACCCCCACACCAAGGCCGCACCACCCCTCTCTTCTTCAGTGATTGCTCCACCCTTCGCAGATGCCTGACCTCCCATTGCTTACATACATAACAGCCCCGATTGTACCTAGAAGGTTGCTAGCTCAAATCCCATTATTAGCTTTTGCTGCTATATGGGTCAAGTAATAAAACTGATAACCACTTAAAAAACACTGTAGAGAGAAACATTCGCTAAGCAACTGAATGCAATATAATTAAATTTATCAGAAGGGTATTGGTTCCAATCCCCATTTGCCACTCCGGCTCTGAGCTCAGCATTGTGCCTTAAACACACCACCACCTACTGCATTCCACACAATGAAAACTTTGACAACCTAAGACAGGCCACCCAGAGACAGATCGCACCTGATGTGCGTAAGAAAGATGGCGAGGAGAGTGGGGTGGAGGGTGTGCGTGTGCAGAACGCGTCCGGTCCGGTTCCACCCCGGTTTGTGTTTCGTCGGGACTCAGTCCGCTTTGCCATTTAAATATGCCTGTTTTCCCCCCAACATGGACTGACACAGGTCGATGACACAGATGGTGAGTGTCTGTCAGAAACGACAGCGACATGCAGAGTGGAACCAATGGCATCCCTACGGGGCCCCGGAGTCAGAGGTTATCAGATCCAGGAAAATCACAGCAGACAGTGTTAAAGTAACAGGCACAACCCACCCCCCCCCCCCAAAAAAAAACAAACATAACTCCAGTAAACATCTAATTATCTGCTGGTATTTCCTGAGGGGGTGGGGGCGCAGATTTGGGACGTCTCTCGGGGGTGTCTGACCCCCCTCTACCCCCCACCCAGTGTAGCGTGAAGCCTCATGGCAGCCTGGTGTCCCGGGGGACCGAATATGAACCCCCCCCCCCCCCATTCTTAAACAGAGTAACTCATCCCTCATCCCTCACTCAGCAGCCCTGATCATAAAAGCATCACTCAACATTTTCAACAGTGGAAAAGTGACATACAAGGTTCTTCCCAGCAGACCACGACATAAGCGGCTATGTGTGTGGGGGGTAAATACTGTGGGGGGCTGTCCACTTTCATGGTATTCTGCATTCTCGTCCGGCCCCGCCCCCCTCCCCATTACAGCGATTACGGCTGGGTCCAATCTCACGTCGGGGGACCGCAGAGATCTCGACATGGCGTGATGACCCGCGGCTTGTTTTCCTTGCCCCCCCCCCACCATTTCAGTGGAATGTGAAAGCTGTGGGCTTCCTGTGTTTGCCCCGCCCACTAACCCAGGGGCGGAGCTTCTGTCTGTCAGAGAGCCATGCCCCACTGTAATTTAATAGCATTATCGCTCTTTGTATTGCTGATGACACTCCACCCCCAAATCGATTCTGTCATCCCTATAACTCTGTGCCCCTTGACCCCAGTCCAGAAATATCCCTGGGGACACTCCGGGGTCACCTCTGTCCCAGCGATGACAGGAAGCTCTTCCTTTCCATCTGCCCTTATCCTTCTCCCCCCTCAGTCACCTTTTCTTTCTCTCCCTCCATATTTCTATCTTTCTTTACTTCTTTCTCTGCCTTTACATATTTCTCTCTCCACCCCCTTTCTTTCTCTCTCTCTCCATTTCCCTCTGCCTCTGTCTCTCTCTCCATCTCTCCCTCTCTACCTCTTCTTTCGCCTTCCCTCTCTACCTCCTCTTTCGCCTTCCCTCTCTGTCTCCCATTTGCCCTCTCCCTTTCTCTCCTTCACTTCCTCCCTCCCCTTTCCCCCGCCCCCAAAAATCTCAGTGCACCTGTCTCCCTCGTCACCTTGCCATGCTGGTGCACGCCGTTCTCCTCTCCCCTCCCCCAAAAGAATTCTCAGTGTCAATATGGCCAGAAAAATCACACCGGTGCAAAAATCCTGCTATTTCAAGTATCTGAGTATAACAAAACTTTTAGCCTGGGAAACAACCTTAGAAGCTGAAAATTTCAATCACTCACTGCAGAGAAAGAAAAGAGATACCCCCCCCCCCCCTTCGGCCAGAGATCCACCCCCACTTTGGCCAATTAAAGTTGCCTTAACCCACAGACCTCCAGTACTTCCTCTAGGTTCAACGGCGCCCCCTGCAGGCCCTCATAAGCCTCACGAAAGCACGTCATATTCCCGCATTGGGCAGCCGCTTCCTGGGCGGCTTATGGGTCAGAGGGCACCGCCGGTAGGCCAATCAGCAGGCAGACAGAGGTCAGCACCGCCGGTAGGCCAATCAGCAGGCAGACAGAGGTCAGCACCGCCGGTAGGCCAATCAGCAGGCAGACAGAGGTCAGCACCGCCGGTAGGCCAATCAGCAGGCAGACAGAGGTCAGCACCGCCGGTAGGCCAATCAGCAGGCAGACAGAGGTCACCAGCGCAGACGCCTATCAAGTCCACTTCCTGTACGGGATGTCAGAAATAGCTCTGCTCCACTGCAACGTCACGCCCCAAATCGATACTGCCAAAATCACTCTGATAGCACAGAGGGTCTTTCCAAACCCCCCCCAAACGGAATGTTACTGACCCCATATACAGGGACGCTCCTTTTTTTGTGTGGGGGGGCGGGTTATTTTCTCAGGTGTAGTAACTATAGGAAGGCAAATCTAGATCATCACCGCAGCGAGCAAAAAAAATCTGCGACTCGCATACAGTCGATATTTCCCCGAGCCGGAGGGATTGGATGTCAGCCCTGTACTGGCTGAAAGGGTTTATGTCAGTATTACGGCCTGTAATCCCCTTACATGGTGCACAGTCAAAGCTCCAGGCCACACAGGGCTGGGCCCAGGGGGATTCGGGATGGGGGGGGGGGGTGGGAAGAGTGAGCCAGGCGGGGTTGTGTGGGCTGGGGGAGGGGGTCAAATCAGGGGGTCCCCGGGTGAGAACAATTATCCCCTGGAAGCAAGCCACACTCACACACGCACACACATACAGAAACAATACTCAGACATACTCAACCATACTCATGTGAGCAATGCGTGTCCACTGCAAATTCCAGGAGTGACCCACTGCCAAAGCCTGGGCAGAAGCTTCTGAAACAGCCCCAGGCGGGAAAACCTCCGATAGCACAGAAGCGAAACACTTCCACCGCAATCGGCCTCAGGCAGACGCTGGAGCTGCTAGCTGCAGAGCAGCGTTCACGAGCTGAAGCCGTCTGGGTGAAAAGTTCGCTTCCGCCCTTTTTTCCGAATTTTACTAAGACGAGGGAAGCCCGTTGGATCGGGGTGCGCCCTCGAGGTCGAGTGGCCGCCGCTTACTCTCCGGAGAGGCGCGTGACCTTAATCTCGGCCATCCTATGCAGCCGAAAAACGCCTGCCGGTAAGATGTCATGGCCGACGTGTGGAGGGACTGTGTGGGCATACAGCCAGGAAGTGGAGCAGAGCCAAGGTCAAAGGAACAGACCAATAGGAGAGCAGCTTTCAGTCACCCATGTCCACCTATCCATAGTCCCCACGCTGAGCCAGGACCAATGCTCACCAATGACACCCCGGACACACAATTAGGCCGTAAATCATTCTTTATGAGGTGAAATGAGGAATGGGATCACAAGCTCACACCTTTGCTCCGCCTCAGAACACTCTCTCACTAAAGTGACCTCTGTGAACAATGTAATTCCGCCTAAATGAAGCTAATTCTAAATCAAGCTCTAAATAAATCTGACTAAATTAAACCCACTAAGTGAATCTCCTTGTAAGTGAAGCTCTCCAGGCTACTGCCGGCAGGTGCCACGCGTCACCGTGCCAGACATGGACCCGGCGGCGCCACACTCAGGACATGCCCACTGTGGGCCGGAGTTGGCTGGCGGGACTTACTGGGATGTACTGGGCGACGACCTGGGACAAGAAACAGGGGAGCTTACATCACCCGTCAACCAAAATTCGGGGGGGTGGGGGGTGGAGGAACTGATAAACATCCCAAACTTCAGGGGGGTGACAAGTTTTCCGTTATATGGAGAAGACAATGGAGCTCCTCCATGGGGGCAGTTTATAACCCCCTCCCATCCCAGGAGGACCACAAAAGCAATGCCTCTGTCGCCCCCCGCCCCCCTCGCTGAAACCACCACCCCCACCCCACAGTGCTCGCATCTTAAAAAAATGTTTAAACTTGTGCTGTAATCATTCCCGATAAGCCCCCCCCCCCACCCCCAACTGGGCCCCGCCAGCGGCTATGGGAGCGTCTCCAAACGCTCACCCCGTGTGGCACGGTGCCGCGGGGGGGCTGGGGGGGGCTTATTGCGAGTAATTACAGAGCACGCTGTTTAAACATGTTGTCTAAAACTGACATCGAATTAGCAGCCTGTTCGCTGCTTTGGGGGGGGGGGGGGGGGGGGAGGTAAATCATAAGCAGGAATGAGCAAAAAATGGCACATTGTTTAATGTATGAAAATATGCAAATATTTATGGTAAATAATACTCAAAATATGAAAGTGGTTTGAAATGTAGCATGATTGTTGGTGCCAAATGTGGGGGTCTAGCCCCCTCCTGGGATTTTACAGTGAACGGTGTAATATACGGAAAACACATTGTTAACGACACAGGTCAGGTACAGGATGGCCAGATTTGTTAAAGCTATCAGGCTATAAGGAGAACCACAAACGCAAACAGCTCAGTACAAAGGTGGCGTGCAGAAAGGCGTCTCCAAAGACACAACTCCTCAGCCCTTGAGGTGGTTCTGGAGCCAAAGGGGATCCTACCTGGTACCTAATGATATGGACACTGAGCATATATTAGCCCAGTCCTGTAAGCATCATCATCCTGTTTGTATCAGAGTCCTCATCACAGTTCTTTATATATCATGTTCCTGTAGTGAAAGAATATCACCAAAGACAGGAGGGCAGCTCAGAAGGGAATGAAACACTGAGGTGGGGGTTTGAATGAGAACAGTGGGGTCCTGGGGGGTGATGGTGTGGAACTGGAGGATGCACAGATGGGAGAAAGGGGTGGCAGTTTCGGCAGCCGCAGACAGCGACAGGGCAGGGCCTGGCAGACTGGCCTCCAGTGCAATCTCCTCCGGGATTGCAGGCGCAACGTGCACAGACTTCACATACAGCCGGTTCGGGTGCCATCATGGGCGTAGGGGGCCAGATGTTTCTCATCACCCGGACCCCCTCCCAGCACCATAAAGCCCGAGTGGCGCCCCCCAGCGAACAGGCTGTGATCACCAGACGCCCCTAACCTGCCTTTGAACAGAAGCCTTCCTGCTAGCGGCCCCCAGGCGACCGGGCCGTCCTGCTCTTCCTGTGCATTTATACGGCTTTATAATCAGAGCAGGATGGCACTTCTGAGCACACGCCTGACTCACGAAGTGGCCCCCCGCCGAGGATCTAAAAAACACACACAAGTCAGCTTCTCACGGGTTTAGGGGGAGGTCATGCTATCCTGGATGTTCTGAGGGAAAAGTTCCAATTAAAAGACTCAGTGCCACATTACTTTTTAGTAAGTAATAATTGGATGGTTTGAGTTTGAGTAAAATCACCCCTGTCCTGCAATAAACTGGCGTCCCATCCAGGGTGCCTGCCTTGTGCACAGTGCTCACGAGGATAGGGTCACTGTGACCCTGCTTCGGATGTGTGCTTAGAAGATGAATGCACCAGGACACGCCGCTCATCCCACCAGGACCCCAGGACACGCCGCTCATCCCACCAGAACCCCAGGACACGCCGCTCATCCCACCAGGACCCCAGGACACGCCGCTCATCCCACCAGAACCCCAGGACACGCCGCTCATCCCACCAGGACCCCAGGACACGCCGCTCATCCCACCAGAACCCCAGGACACGCCGCTCATCCCACCAGGACCCCAGGACACGCCGCTCATCCCACCAGAACCCCAGGACACGCCGCTCATCCCACCAGGACCCCAGGACACGCCGCTCATCCCACCAGGACCCCAGGACACGCCGCTCATCCCACCAGAACCCCAGGACACGCCGCTCATCCCACCAGAACCCCAGGACACTCCGCTCATCCCACCAGAACCCCAGGACACGCCGCTCATCCCACCAGGACCCCAGGACACGCCGCTCATCCCACCAGGACCCCAGGACACGCCGCTCATCCCACCAGAACCCCAGGACACGCCGCTCATCCCACCAGAACCCCAGGACACGCCGCTCAGCTCTGCTGAATCAGGTGCTTTGTCGGGTTGAGCACACAGACACTAGCAACAGGAAGTCCGTCTTTAACGTACATTTGGCGCGGATCAGGTGGGGGCCACCTAAATATCACAATGTATATTTAAAGTGTCACTCAGTAAAATGACACTGATGGAATTTTCATGGAGTAGTGCTGCCCATCCTCCAGGTCAGTAGAAACAGGACTCATTATCCCAGACTCATTTGCTGCCTTCCCATAGTCCATCCATGCTCTGATGATATTTCTGTTTATTTCTGAAAGAACAGAGAAAAAGACGACAGGCAGGAGATGTCAGCGGGAAACAGCGGTGTGCTAAGCGGAGCCCAAGGGCACACCAGTGAGGGTCGGGGGGAGGTACGTGTGGGGGGCACCTGTCCCG
Organism: Paramormyrops kingsleyae; assembly: GCF_048594095.1. Classification (NCBI taxonomy): domain Eukaryota; kingdom Metazoa; phylum Chordata; class Actinopteri; order Osteoglossiformes; family Mormyridae; genus Paramormyrops; species Paramormyrops kingsleyae. The sequence goes on from NC_132816.1 coordinate 19,927,549, forward strand.
GGGCTTTCATGTCTGGGACAGGCGACGGTTTGCCTGCAGCCAAAATGTCAGTGATGCAATTGAAAATGCGAAAAACGTCAGAAGAACGTTCAGAAAAATGAAGTCTGTCACTGATCACCGCCATTTCCAGAATGTTAAACTCTCGAATTGGCCGCTGGGGGGTTCAACAATGTGTGTGTGCATCTTGGGGGGGGGGGGATTTCATCTGGTGAAGCACCTTGCCCCCCCCATCACTTGTACCACAGTCTATAACCTCCCTCCCCCCCCCCCCACCTATAATGTTCTCTCCTCTCCACCTGTACCACAGTCATCACCCCCCCCCCCCCCACCTAAGAGCAGGTGAAAGCAGTAAGCCAGTAATGTCAGCACAGGACTATCAGATACCCTCCCCCCCAAGGAGGATTGTATGCGAGGTATGGTAGCATGGACAGCTGGGGGTGGGGGGGGGGGGGGTTCACTGCCATGCTGTTTTACAGGATTCGGGGGGCACGGTGTCTTGAGCTATTTATCTAGAAACTGACCCTCAAGCACAGGAAACAGGGGGTGGGGTGGGGTGGGGGGGGTCAGTTATGAAAAAGGGGAGTGTGTGCTATTAGATTTGGGCCCTGGGGGGTGGGAATGGGGGGGGGGGGGGTAATGAATAACAAACAGCAGCAAAGGTGACAGGACCGAGGAGGGGACAGGACACCCACTCCATCATCAACACTCCATAAAGCAGCCCCCTCCGCCCCCCCCTACATGCTGGAGTCCTGATTCCATCCCCCAATCCAGCTCCAACCTAACAAGGTGCGCTTTTGTTCCGCGGCTGAAAGCGGCCGGATGGGTGGGGGCCCTCCACGTGGCCAGCAGGGGGAGATGTGCAGCACCGAGAGGCCCCAGTGCAGCAGCTCCACAATGAGAAGCATGTGTCTGGTGGAGTTCAGAGGACGCCGCTCTCCAAAGTGACTTACACACCTCCTGCTGCTCCCCCATCTCACACACACGCAGATTTTTACTGAGGAAATTCAGGTCGTGCGCCTCGCTCCGGGGTCCAACAGAAGTCCCCTCCTGGGATTTCAGCTCACTGCTGTACTCATGAGACTCTGGTGCTCCCGTCTATCCAGCTTTCGCTCTTTCATTCCATCATTCACTCCATTTCATTCCTCCATCTCTCTGTTATGTCTCAGTCGCTGCTTCCTCCTTCTAGCGCATTCTGGCCCTGCCGGCTCTGCCAGGACTTCCGGCTTGTTCAGCCTCTGCGACCCGCAGTTACGAGTGACCCAGGTGACATTAAGCAGCCTCCGCAGTGCTGTACACCGAAGGCATTTATGCCGAAATATCGGTACGTTAAGACCCCCTGCCCCCCACAAACTGTTCTCTGATGAATAAACAAAGACAGCTTAATTGGATTCACATTCCAGCATCGGAACGCTCGGAACCCTGGGAAAAACACGTGGCGACAGCCCAAGACCACAGAGAAGCGGGTTTCACCCCAAACAGAGAGACCGCACCCCCCGCCTCTCGCACAGAACAGGAGAGGGGTCTCACCAGAACATCATATTTGCCATTTTTTATATGACTCTAGGAGATGTCACACAAGGGGCTGTTTAACTCTAAGTGCAAACCTTTTGCATTCAATTTAATAAAATTTAATTCTGATATAGCGCCTTTCCCAAAAGGGCTTTCGCATCGCTACTAAGCACAAACAAACAAAAAAACAACCTCTGTCTCTCCTTCCTCCCCTTTTTCTCGGTCATGTTCTCCTGTCCCACCCTCTGCCCCCCCTCCCCGCCCCCATCCCACAGGTATAAATAACTGGGGTGTCACCAGGCTTGCATGAAGGATGACTGGGCGACCAGCTGAACAATTTCCCCAGCATCTACGGGGATTTAGTATGGAACACACTGGGGCTAGGGTTGCAATAAAAACAATAGAAATATCTGTCAGTAAAGTGCCCCCCCCCCCATATCACTCCTACCATTGTCCCCCCCCAGCCCTCTGAGAGGTCTCCTGCTCGATTAACGCCACCCAAACCCCCAGTCGCCACGCTCCACGTCTCCGCGGTCACTGCCGCCGTCCATGGGCCCTCCACCATCACGTCCTCCCCAGGAAAGGTGTGCCCCTCCCAGAACTTAGACATCTGGACGGGCGTCTGTGAGCTTTCTCACTGTGAGTCACATTCACACAGGCCACCCCCTCACTCCTAGGAACGCATGTGCATTTACAGTGCTCTTCACCACACCCATTTACCCATAATGCTTCAGACCATGTTCACTCGGACACAGTCATCTTCATTGTAGCTTCGAGCCATAAGCATTAATTCACTGACTCTCTTTACTTGCTTTCAGCATCACACACACAAGCCCATCACAGTGCTAGCTGGGCTGATCTCGTTCCATTTTACACACAGTATCTGGACTGCCCCCCCCCTCCACACCGACACATGTGGACCAGCAGGGGGTGCTCTGCAGCATAGGTCTGATGGAAAGCCTGCAGATTTGCAGGACACCGAGTGTCACCTCATATGAGATCCTTCAGCTGCTGAAAGCACAGAATCACGATGCAGAGCAAAGTCACCGGATTCCACTTAACATCAGACATGTCGGGTGAAAAGTGTCTCCAATCGTCTATCAGGCCCATGAGTTTTCAGGCCAATTTCGGGCACCCTGGTCCTTTCAGAGTTCCTCATCTCGTTTCCATCCCATAATTACTAAACTTCCCGCCAGCCAGGGACCTGCGTGGCGGGTACGAAGAAAGACTGCCCCCGTGAGCTCAATGTGACTAATCAATTTTGCGCCCCCCCCCCACCCCTTTCCATTTGTCCTCCACCAACGCCCCCCACCCCACCCCCACCGAGAAAACACTGATTCGTCACATCGAGAATCTTGTTCTTTCGGCTGTCTCAATGTTGCACACCTACAGTGGCCTATCTGTACAGATAGGAGGCACTATCACAGGCACCATGAGCAGGGATGAAAGACAGGCCTGTCCGTCTCTCCCCCGTGTCCTGAGTAGCGTGCGTGTGCTCACCACGCCTGAAGGCTAATTTCCACGGACCGGGCAGAGTGCCTTCGATAAAGACACAGGGGTCTCTGCTGGTTTTAATGAAGAAGCTTCTGGAAAACGTGGGACCCCGTAGGTGTGAGAGTGCCAAACCAACACCCACCCCCCGCCCCCGAACTCCCCCCGGACACGTTCAGACTGAGACCGTGTGTTTAAATCCTTTACTCCTTAACACCCCGTCCGTCACCCCAGTGGAATAATATGCAACTGGACAAACTGGTGGGCAGTACAATAACGGCTCGGGCCGGGAGCGCCTTCACAGTCGTTGCCGAGGTGTCAGTTGCTAGGAGACAAAAGGTACCCAGATGGAACTGTGGCTGGGCTTCGGGGGCGGGGCCAGGCACAATGGGGGGTGGGTCACAGCTGTGTCGGGGTGACACAGAGCCGGTGTTCTGGGGCGGGGGACAATGAGCCCCTTCTCATATGTACTCTCTCTTCCTGGGCTTATAAATCTTCCCCCCCCCCCCCCCCCCCCCCCGACTGATCTCCAAGCTCCACTGCTTCTTCCCTCATGCAGACGTAGACAAACACACATGTGACCTCCCCCCCCCTCCCACCCCCAAAAAAAAAGAACTGAGGTTCTTTCTGAAGGTTTTCATTTGCTGCTAAGGTATGGAATGCAGGCCCGTGGACTATCAGAGGCGGCTAGCTAAGTTGACCCGTGTCTGTCCAGTGCTACGCTACAGCCGTGTTTTGAACTGCTTAACGGTCGGCTGGACCCCCCCCCCCCCCCCCCCCCGCCACTACTCTTGTGGACTGACAGTTATGGCCCCGGAAAAGGCGTGTTGGCTTTTAAAGCGAGCCGGCCGCTTAGCTGGTAGCATTGTGTCTGACAGAAGGTAATTAGCATTAAGCGCTAACGGCAGAATGCAGGGCAAAGGGAATCAATCAGCTCCTTTCAAACGCGGGGCCTTCTGCTGTCGCCGGAGCCTAAACGCTGCGAGTCCCCGCAAAGCTCCAGCCGGCGGCGCAGCCAGAAAAGTGGACTCTGCATGCACTGCATACACCACGGGAAAACAAAGTGTGCGGCAACTCGAGCACAATAACACTGTGTATCTATAATAACGTAGCTTTCATTTCTGAAAGGCGAAGCCGACGGGTGGCCGTCACAGTTAGGGTCATCATTTTCATTCTGGACGTGGGCTGAGCCTCAGACTCCATACGCGACACCCCACCCCCCCCCCCCCAGGTCTGCACTGTAATCGTCTCCCTCCAAATCCTAACTTCCTGACTTTGAGAACTGCACGTCCTTGACATGATGCAGACGCCGGCTCATCTCTCTGGGGGGTTTTTGGAAGGGAGGGGCTGGTACAGCTGAGGGTGGGGGGAGTTGCCACAGTTTTTTTTTAATTGACAGCTTTGCCGCTCGACAGATATGGTGCACAAGGCGGGAAGCTCCAAGGTTAGTTACGGAACACCCCCCCCAGGTGGACGGCTCCTCCCCCCTGCCCACACACACACACAGGTGTGTGATCAGTCACCAGGCCTCTGCGCATCACTGGTGCATGACTGTGACCCTCAGAGCTTCACAGATCATCTCGCCTGCTTGTTCCAGGTCTGTGAACCACGCAGAGCTGAAGTATATACCCACCGCTGCAGATATGCAGAGATACGGTGTGATTAAGAGCCCTCTGCGCAGGACCACAATGCATTGCACAATGAATGCATGTATTTATTTAATTATTTAATTTAAACTGTTTATTTAATAGACAGTGACGTACCTCATGACATCACCTGCACCAAGACACATTCCAATAGATTCCAACAGACCTTCACATCAACCAAACGGTTGGTGGCTTCAGCCAACTGAGAGACTTTTGCCATGTCCTTCAGAACATCAGGACTTGGCAGCTATTGGTGAACCACCCTTGACCGTCTGGTGGTTTGTTTTCTGGGTAGTGGGGGGGGGGGGGGGGAGTGGCAAGGAGCCTGAACCAGACTTCTGGGTCCAGTTCCAGAACCTTCTGTGATGGAGGCCCTTAAAACTAACTGTGGACAAAAACATCAGCTGAAGAAGTAGCAGAGTAGTGGATGCAGAAGACGGGCCTCACCGTCTGAGCCCCGGCAGAGCCGAGCGTGAGCGTACCGCCACGGGGAAACAAAAACATCGCTGGGAAGCTGAGAGCTTCACTCACAGAATCGATACGTTCCCAACGTCTCCTCTGATTGACGTGGAGCTTCTCAGACATTCCCTCGCCAAGCGAAAAAATAAATCCAACTATTCCTCCTTTGACACAAAAAAAGAAAGAAAGGGGTGATTCAATATAGCGGGGGGTGCTCCTCGAAATATGGGGAGGGGGGCAGGAACGGCACAGGATTAATGACGGCATTAGCCTGGGCGCTGCCCGCGTTTACCCCTGAAGTGCTTAAGCGTGCCACGCTTGCGGCTCCCTGATTTCAAGATAGCCGTCTAGGCGTGCAGCAATCTGCGCACATCCGGGGGGGTTGATGCCTGCTTTCGGGGGTTCCTGGTCCCACCCACCGCTGCCAGCCCCCAAAGAAAAAGCCGACGGCTGTCATCACTTTCCCCTCAATGATCCACACGGCTACGCAGCCGTCTTTCTCTCGCGCTCAGCAGGGCTTTGAGGGATCGATCATGACGCGCCTCCAGCACCGGGAAATATGTCAGACCGGGGTGGGGGGGGATATGCTGGGGGGGGCACGCTTCTGTGCTTTTTAGGAAATCCAGGTTCTGTTGTCACACGCACAAAGGCCGCGAGTCTCATTAGAGAGATCATTAACCATCATTAAACGTCAAAAAAATGCAAAAGAGTGACATTAGCTCCTGACTGCCAATTAGCTCCATTAGTCACACAGATTAGCGTATTATAAAGACGTACGGGGGGGGTAAAAAACAATAATCGGTTATCATTTGCAGCAATTAGTGTTAAAACCGTTAATCTCCCAGACAATAGTGCAGGAATCCATCTGCGTCTCACCACCAGAGCCAACTATCTGGTGATGAGGCATTAGAAGCTGGTCCTGGGAGGGCTTCTGCGATCCCTGACAGCTGAATCCCCAACTGACACGGCACTGAGCGCGTCCTAAGGGCCTCCACGCTGAGGAAGTATCCGAGAATGTGGAGGGGGGAAAAAAAAACACAGGAAACTAAGGGCTTAGACTTCTTTGAGGAGGGAATTAGAAGCCATTCCATCTATAGCTGATGCCAATGACTTGTTCACTTCCTTCCTGGGTGTGTGGGCCTCACCCCCACACCTTCTGAATGTGCACTGGCGTCGCCCTACACCTGAGCTCTCAGCTACCATTGGCCACAGGCTCACATTAAAGACCAATGACCTGTCGGCACTGACCACACCCACACAACTTGACCCGCCCCCACAGCCGGCACTGGCCACGCCCACCCATCTGAGGCCACCCACAGGGCTTTCTTGGTCCTCATCTGTGCTTCCTAAATATTCGACTCTACCTGGCACCGCTAAGTCCTTTCATGGCCGCGCCTATCGCCAGACAATAATTCCTCACGTCGCAGCACCTCTACGCTCTCATCTGCACATCTGATGAATCCGTAGGGGCTTCCGCACATCCGTCAAAGCCTCCGTCTCCCAGCTTGTCCGTTCTGTGAGGTTTATTGTGCCGGCGCTTGAGTCATACCATAAATCAATCACAGAATGCATATCAGTCCCCGCTGTGTGTCCAACTTCCCCTCGCACAGCCGGAGATAAAAAAAAAAAAAAAAAAAGAACAAAAAAAACCTCATTTTCTGTCGTGCCGGCAGCCGGATTTGCGGGTCTCTCTCTCCATGGGTGCTGGAGAACAGACCGCAGCATCACAGAAGTGCCTGCCTGTCGCAATTTAATTCAGCTCATTTTTATATAACGCGGCCGCTTCAGAGAGCTCGCCTGAGATCTAGCGCCAATGTTATAAAGGATGCGTACCGTCGGCACTGACAAGGAGACCGAGCCTCTCTGTCAGGAGACCAGACTTCCCAGTCCCAGTCACACAAAGAAACAACAAGTTCTTTGCCCAGTACATGCAACTGAGTAACTGTTACTATCAGCACCAGTCAAAGCACATGTAGGCATGCAGTACCTCTGGCGCCCCCTGTCTGAGACAAAGCGCTAAATCGGCGTCCCCAGAGTAGCTTGCGCCCTAGGCAGGAGTGCCTAGGGAGTCCCGTGTCCTACAGGGCTCTGGTCTGCCACGGGTCTGGCCCGCGACAAATCAGCATGGCCCACAGTCCTGGACCTTCCCAAAACGTGGTGTGACCTTCAGGTAAACCCAGGGATCATCATGCCTGACGGGGAGGGGGAGATGGGGGGCAGCGTGCATTCCCATCGATAACACATCTGGACCCTTAGATGAGGATAGGAGTTCCTGAGCAGGGTCAGAGGTCAGCAGCACAATAAAATGAATGGCTGGAGAGAGAAAGAGGATGTCGGTCATCTGAGCCCAAAAATGTCTAGAACATCAAAGGACGTACTTGTCCTCTGTTTTTATAGCTCTGCATTTGTTGCTACCATTTTTCAGACGGGCAGTTTTTGGGTATCCTTTGGAATCGCGCGTGGGGGGAAGCTGCGGTTCAGGCAGAAGGTCTGCGATAACCACTCCAGACCTCCAGGCTCATGGCTACAACCTAATCCTCGGACTAACGTCCCAAACAAACGTAAGATTGCACCCCCCTGCCAACAGCTGAAAGCTCGCGGCCTGCTCCAAACCCCCTCTCATTTTATATCGACTTTCTGACACAGTTGAGGATCCAGAAATCTCGCGTTGGTGAAAGAGGCCCAACAGAGGTGGTTGGGGGGGAGGGGGGGATTAGGGAAAAAGCAGAATGGTGTCCCGTACTTCACGGGTCACATGACCTCTGAACAGAAGCAGCATTTTGGAGCTGAGGGCCTAATTAAAAAAGGAGGAAGGAACGAATAACGGGCAGACAAGGAGGAGGAAGGGAAAACACGGAAAGGGACGAGCGAGGGGGACAAACCCATCTGGAATTCCATTGTCGCCCCAGACTAATATTTGTTTTCCCTGGCTGCTCTCTGATTGGTTGTTTGTTAAAGGAAATGAGCGGATACTCAGCGTGTCTCCTAGCAACCCCCCCCCCCCCCCACCCTGAGGTGCAAGGGTCGGGGTGATGGGGGAAGGAGGGCTTGGGGTTGAGGGGTTATGGAGGGCGGGGGTGGATTTATGGGGTATTTGAGACTGAGCTTGTCCGGGTCTGTGAGGGTGGGTGTGTGTGAGAGACTGTCAAGACAATAAGGTGATGGTGCGGGTCGCCATGCCGACCGGGTATCGGACAGGCCGTAACCCAGGAAATGGGCACCTCCGCGACACCGTGGACTGGCATACTGTCTGTAACGTGCCCCACTAAATGCCTAATGGTTCAAGATCACTCTAATCCTGCTTAAAAAAGCAATTACAGACAAAGGATGCTGTTAATTGTTACACTTTCCGCTGATTTAAATGGTTGTCTTATTACGCTTTTGCTTTGTTCAGAGGATGTTGTGTATCTCCTGCTCCAATCCATGTTCGCAACATGCTATTGGCCTCACTAAAAACAAAACATCTACTAAATAAAAATAAATGTAAATGTAATATGCGCTTCCAAAACCTCACACTGGCCATGCCTACAATACCACTGCATTTCTGCAGCTGACCTTGGCTCACTGGGATCTCCAGATACCACCCTTATGAGCAGCTGAATCTGTAGCTTTCGGAATCCAGCTGCTCGTCCCCACAGATGTTTGGGGTAACCTGTTCACCTCGATTTACCTCGGCGGCTCGGGAAAAGTGCCCAGTGCCGCGCCATCCCCTAGCCGTGCCGGATTAGCCAGTGTGTGAACGGGCGGGTGGAGGCCAAGCTCGTAATCGGGGGAGAAGCCATAACGCACGTGCCCACCCCCCACCGCACCCCACCCCCTTGCCAAATTGGCCCCCCTCCACTGTCCTCCCCCGGCCCGAGATGGGGGGGGGGGGGAGAAGATCTTTATCACAAGAGGAACCAGTTCTGCCCCATTAGCACTGAATTCTCCTTGCATTCTTTCTAGATCTTTCTGCAGTCGACCAGAGGAGCTTACATTAACCCTCTTTTAGAGATACCTGCATAACTCGATTATTTATATCTGTATCCCAACCATCGGGTTACTGGTCCAGGTCAGTAGCCTCTATTCCAAAGGCTTGTTTTGTTAATTTATTCCCTTCTTTCAGGCCAAAAAAAAACTTGTTTAACAAGATTTTACAGCAGGGACCCTGAGTCCAGGCTGACTGGCTATCAGGCACTTTCAGAGATGGGACAGGAGTGACCCCAGTATGGTAAACCCAGTGTAAAACCTTATCACGTTCCACTGGGTCTCCCCAGCCCGGACCGCTCAGTGGTTTAAGGAAATATAAGGGGGGAGGGGGGGGGGGTCTCTCCCCTTCTGCTGCGGACAAGCTGACTCCCATCAAACGATGGTGTCACCATGCTCTCCGAGAAGATTGACCATGCAGTGCAACACAAAAACTCCTCAGACTTTCAGAGGGCTTCACGCCTATCTCCTGTGGGAAGGTGTAGGAGGTTCAGGCAGCTTCACCATCACTCTGCGCCCTCGTATCCCAGCGCAAAGACCCGGCGTTATGTGAAAGTCGGCTGGGCAGCTTTGGAGACCCAGAGAGCCTTATTGTGCTCCACTGAAATGTCCTAATAAATCAGATCCGTTCTGGCTACGCAATAACAAAGCCACAGGTTACTATGATGTCAGTCAGTAAGCACTTCAGCCCGATTCCCATCGCTTATCCTGTTCATGTTGGGTTAAACCAAGCAGGGATAGATGGTAATCTCTATTCCAAGCAACCATGCTACTATTGGCAGGTTTGATCTGTAAGCTTCGCGAGTCCTGCTGTAAACGTTGGCGTTAAGCAAACAGATGGTGTAATTAATACCGGCACACAAATCCGACAAAAGACCCGGGATCACCGCGCGAATAAACAGCGGTGGTGGTATCTCCGCTGGTAACCGCGACACAGCAAGGCCAGCCGCCGCAGCCGCGACCCCGGCTACCCGTATCCCTCTCCCCGAAGGCGGTGCCACGGCGAGGGGCTGTGCCGTTTCTCCATGCGCGCCTCGTTCCCCTGCCCGCCATGATTTTCCACACTTACCACGATAGCCCCGCAGCATTTCCAAAAACAGAGCCCTGCTTAAAACTCAGAAGGAGAAATCGATTCGGCCTCTTCCAGGGGCAGATTACCATAAGAATTCATATCTAAGCCAACACACCCTTATATTGCTACTGTACCTCTTTCTTTTGCTAAAATTTCACTTGTACATTTATTCAGAGGAACGAAGGAGACACACTCTGGTCTGTCAAAGACATTAAAATGATCTCCTTCCCCATGTATGGATGGGAATAGCTTGTTATAAAGCCTTCAGTCTTCTTATTGTGATCTCTCTTGCTATCTTGTAATTTTTTTGTCCAATAAAAGGCAATGTGCTTGACCATAAAATGGTCCTGTGCACCGCCCCCCCCCCCCCATTCCATTTGTGGATTCAAATAGATTGTTGTTTTTTTATATCAACAGATGAAATTTATGTGCTTTCTTTTTTTGTCTGTCTCTAACCGCAAATTCTTCAAGAGGCACAGCGATAATTAAATGTGTGTACAGTTTGTGGAAGCTGGGAGCAAATGTTTCGCTTCTTGAGTGATTAATAAATCTTCAGAGTGCGATCGCTTAGCATTTCCAGAAAAACATATTTTCTCCAAGCCTGTGGCATGCTTTTAAGATGAATCCCAAACTAATTATGAATAATTATGAGGAAATTCCTCAGTCCTCCCAGCTTAATTACAAGTGTAAAAACATAAATGATGCATTAAGATTTTAATATGCTGTACTGTATCCAGTATGCTGAGCTCTGTAATTACAATCGCCAATAGCTGATCTTCATGAATACTTTCTGGATGATCGAGCTGACAGCTCAGGCCATGACAGAAGTGGTTTCGGTCAATCCTGCCCCCCAGCACGCAAATAAAAACACCCCCACACCTCCCGCAGAACAAATCTGGTTGGTGCCCCGCACGTAGACACTGTGAAAGTGTGGGGAAGTGAAATTCAGAAATGCAGGCAATCATGTTGTGTCAGGGATAGAGTCGGGGGGGGGCGGGGGGGGGTGGGTTCCGTCAGATCATTTGAGAGTCGGGTAATCTTAATGTAGCTAAGTGACCATGCTTGTCAAGTCAGACCAACTCAGAGTCTCACGCCTGACGTCTTTCAGGCACGAGACTCAGTCGACATCTAACGGCACTAAATGTGTCTTAACTTGCTGCATGACTGCGTCGCCCAGAAGGCTATGACAAGACACACGACCCATTCTCGTTCACACGACCGTCGCAGGCGTCGCGTGGAAGACTTGCGGCCGTGTCGGTATTACACCGCGAGTTCTGCATGTAATCTGCGATGGAAGGTACCACAAGGACTCGACCCGGCCAGGCCGAAAATCCCGCCAGGCGTCAAGTATGTGCGAGACGCAGGTATAATAAGAATTACGGCATGGGAAAGGGGAGCTCAGAGCCGCTTTTCATTGTGCATCTCCTTTTGTTCAAAGGCAAACACACTTTTCAACTGCCGCGTGACGCTCCGTTCCCTAGGATGTGGGGAAAGGACGTTTTATTATTTTTTTTCATCCAAGCCGACGGGCCCTTGGTCCCAGGGGCACCTATGTCGCCCCTCTTCACAGCGAGTCACTTTGTCGGAGTTTATTACAAAATGCAAATGAGTCAGGCCCCCGAAAGCGGTGCGGCGGCTCTGAACACGCCTACACGCGAGCCCATCACCACTCCCAATTAAATATTCCATCACCGTGAATTATGAGATCAGCCGATGCCTCTGTCACGGCGTTAAATCCGAAACTCTAATTAAAATCCCACTTGTAATTACAGTGGGGGTCTGTTGTTTTTTTTTTTTTCCTCCCCAGCACGCATTTAATCGGCTTCGCGGCGTCGCCAGGAGACTTCGTCACCGTGGCGATGTGCGACTCAGAGCGGTGCAGGCACTCAGACAGGACGGCCCAGTCATCCTGGGTTTCAGTACGAGGACCCTGGAAAGGTCCTCGGTGCTCGGAGAGTGTCTGCAGCGCCGCCCGCGGAAGGAGAGAACAAGAGAGAGGCTGTCCAATGGGACAGTCATTTCAAAGGGAGCTTATGCTGAGGTTTTGTTTTTTTTTTTTTTCCCCTATCGACCCCCCCTGGTGTTCCCTCTGTATTTTTCCAGAATTTTTGGAGAGGACCCGAACAGAGCGTTTCTTTGGCACAATGGAAGGTTCTCAAAAGCCACTGCAGGACCTCAGAGAGCCGGGACGGCTTGCCTTTATGATGGGGTCCAAACCCGCCTCACAGCCCCACCTTCCCTGTTCCTCAGCTAAAAAGGGACTTGGGATATCAGAACCCCGGAGCTCATAGTGGTGTGGGAGTCGTAGGTAGGGGAGGGGACGCCTATGCTTCACCTCCCCCAGCCCGATGGCTCGCACTCTGACCCCTCAGTGGGGCTCCTGAACAGCCCAAAGAAGGAGCGGGGATGCCGTGGGCAGGGCCCACCCCCGCAGTGCCACCTTTATCAGGCCTGACCCCAAAGCAACACCCAGGGGCCCCCGTCTCCCTGGTGATGAAGCGAGGCCCTGGCTGTTGCCTGGCGACGACAATAACAATGGTCCCTGGGAACACCATATGCCCTGTGCAAAGGGCAGCTTTTTCACTTAGGTGAGGAGGGGGCAAGACGATGGCATGACACCATGGTGGGTGGGGATGGGGGGGGGGGTGGTCTGAGAAGGGTTTGCGAGAAAGAAAAAAAATTAAGAAATAGGCTCCCAGATTCACTTCCTGGGTTGTTTATCTCCGGCGGCAAACGTGGGGTCACAGCAAAACCAGTGTCCTTCCTGTCTCTGCCAGCTACGTATTCCCTCACCCCCACAGACGCCCACCCCGGCAGGGTAGACAGAGGAACACAGCATCATTTTCAGGACTAATATAGCAACATTACCAAGAAAATGACCTGATTTTAAAAACACACAAAACTCTGAAGCTCATTTCAACTTCTCCTTCCGTTAGTACCTCCTCCCAGAATTCATGCTCAATGCCCCTCAGTTAGTACAAAAATGTATTTACAGCGCTAATGGTTCCCATGATAATAGTACAATAGTGTAAATGCTTTGGTAATAAAACTATAAATGCTGGCTTTGTCCAACCAGAAGATTTCCCTGAGTTTGCTCAAGCTGAGATGGAGGAAAGGTTGAATATAAAAATCGTAAGAGGACGGTAGTGGTCAGGAGTCCCTGTCGGCCACAATTTTTTTTGTTTTGTTTTAAAAGATGAAACAAGCAAGTATTCAAAGATGGGCAGCCCCTCTGAGGGCGTCGATCTCCGCCTCACACCCCGAAAGGGGGTTTGACTGAACAACCGAGTTTTTGGAAGTTTCAAAACCACTGAAAGCCAGTGGGGGAAACTGATGTTTTTTGCTGACATGAACATACTGCCCTCCTTTACACATGACCACCGTACCTTCAATATATACAAATATTTTTTTGAGTGTGTAGCTGAAGAGGAGAGATGATAGTTGCCCACAGGCAACACACACACACACACACAAAAAAAGTGTTGCTTGTTTCCTTGGAAACCATCACAACGGAACGTCAGAAATGAGATGCATATGAGTGTTCTTGTGACTATGGGCAACCCTTTGTAGAGGCTTGACAGCTTGACAGGCAGAATAGTGCTTAAGCAGCAATATCTCTAACTTATGAGATTCAAGGGTGCTGAGGAGATCTTTCCCTGGTGATCAGCTGCCAGTCGTATATTTGAGGTTATGGTGGGGCTGGGGGGGGGGCATTTGCAAACAGTAAGGATACACTCCAGTCTTTAGCTGTGATTCCGTTACGGTTCTCGTGTGAAAGGTCTTTGTTTGCTGCCAGTGGACCCTGTCTCCTTTCTTCTCTATGCTTCTCTTCCCCTCTTTTAGTGACTTTCCCAACTTGAACCTCCTTTAATCCACAGAAGTTTAACCTCCTTGCATCCAAACTGGCCTTGAAGAATCCCGACCGCATGGCAACAGCACTATGTCACCTCCAGGGTGGACGATGGACAGACGACTTCAGAAACAAGTGAAAACCGTCCCATAAACGTTGCAGTGTAAAGAGGGACACACGTGAATGCTTTTCGTGGGTTGATACCGTCCTCAGAACGTGTTGGGATCAGCTGTGATCTCCTTTGTGGGGAAGCAGGCTTCACAACCTGTCCACTGTGACAATCGCAGATCACGTTCGACTTTGACAGAATAAAAATATCCCGCAAAGCCGTCAGCTATAAAAAGAGATGAGTAGAGGTCTCTAGAGTGGGATCATGTCACCACTTCTCCCAAATTTAACACTAACCTGCATTAACATAGCCCCCTGCCATGTCACTGTCCTCATCAATTATAAAAACCATCACATACTGACTCTCTTGGGGGTTTGGCACTAGCCTAGGATTTCCTGCCAGTCCCATAGCTATAGACCACAAGTATGCCAACTCTCCCACCTGCCCAGACTGGTGTACTATCCACGCCTACCTGGGAACTGGATACGATCCGCTCTGCCATGCACCAACCCACCTGCCCTCACCCTCTCAGTCTTGGTTGGTCTTTCATGAGCTCTTCTCTTTGTCTGTCTGCTCTTCAAATATTTAAAATGTCTCCACGGTGGCCATGAGAGGGGAGGCCCCTGGAATGTCATTTCAAGCCTGGCTGCATTCCCACACTAATCCCTCTTCCAACAGGGCCGATTAAGGTATCAAGTGGCAGGCTGTATAATTGTGCGTCGCCTCGCTCTGGGGGGATTAAAAGCCCACAAATTGGAGGGGTTGGGGGGGTGGACTGTGGGTGGGAGGGGGGTGCCTTAATCACAGAGAGACTGAACGCGACATCCCCCCCATACTTCCCTTGCAGTGGAGTTGACATGGGTGTTTCCGGAACCGTTTCCCCCACCCTGCGAGGCCTGCCCCCGACCGCACACAGACCGGGGGTCCTGGCTGTGCAAGGGCAAACATGCCTGACAGATGATTGTAGCACAGGTATTCAAACCGCAAACCATGACCTATCACCACAATGGCAAAGGTACAGTGTGAGATTTGCATGAGAACCATGTGGGACCACTATAAAGGTGGCACACCACGAGTCGTTCAATGCTGCGGAACTCAACTTATGTGCTTGTTTGTCTTTCATGGGCGCAGAGGTTTGTTATGTAGATGTTGTAATCAGAACAGCCAAACCTTCAGCAACCTCATTGTACCAGCCAACAACCTCACTGTTGGGTCATCACAACCAACAATTTCACTTGGTCCACAACAACCTCACTTGGTATACAGCTGTACCACCAACAACCTCACGGGGTCCACAGCCGTACTAGACAACAACCTCAAAATGATGTACTAGCTCTTGTCGTAGAACAAAAAGCTCTAGCTGTGGATGATGCTCTCACCTCTCCAGCAGCATGACGCCTGGCTAGCAGGTATGGGTGATAGCTACCAGCACATCCATCATAGGTTTGGTTCAGGAGTGCAGTCAGTAGGTTGTGTGTTTGCCTTCTCTTTATTAAGCCACACCCACCCCACAAACACATTAACGCACACATAGAGAGAATTAAAACGACAGTCACACTTATACTGACAAACAAACAGTGACTGTTGAGCAAATATTTTCCTGGTTGTTCACGCACATTTAGTAAACATGCACTGAGTAGAGGGCACACCGCGAATAAAAGGAGAGGGGGCCACAAGATGCTGTGTGAATAGGGAGCGTGTTTCCAATGCTGATATTTCATTTAAACAGTCAGCGGAAACATACGCCACAGAGAGCGCATTGGAGCGGACTTTTCCATCAACAAAGTCCTGGAGGGGGGAACCTATCATGTCTTTGAGAGAAGGACACTTTGATGTCATGAAAATCAATGCCTCCCCATCATTTTTTTCACATTAAAAACTCCAATACAAGTCCATGCTTTCTCCAGACCCAATTACAAAGACCGGACCCCCCCCCCCCCCCCCCGAGGTCTCGGGCCGGGGGTTCCTCCCGGCACAGGCCGCTCTTCCCATCCGTTCACCCCCCCCGCGCCACAGGTCGCTTTGAAATAGGCATCCTGCCGGCCATCCGCTTTGAAGTGCAAATCCAGGTGCCCTCGTGCTCACAGGGGGGTAGATGAAATACGGCGATTTCAAAGCTCAGTGATGGGACCCCCTCAGTCCCTTTCGCTCTGCCCCCCCCCTCCCGTCCCTTATCTGTGCACCTGCTCACTAACCCCCCCCCCCCCCATCTCTCACAATTCTTTCAACGCAATCCAGAAAGTTCTATGTACTGCCAATTTTTTTTTGAAAGTCTCAAGGTGATGCCTATGAAGACCGAAAACTTCCCAGTTTCCATTTCCCACTCTGCTGCTTCCCTGGGTGTGAACTCACTCTCTCACTCTCTCTTTCTTGTTTTCTCTCAAACACACACAGTCAGTCACACACACACACACACACAGACAGAGAAACAGGAATCATTATGGCCAGACTACAGTTGAGTACAGACAGGCCAGGCACGACTCGCTGGGTAATACTCCAGCGACTGTTCTGGCCTGAACGCGTTTATGTTCTCGTTTCCCACGCGGTGCGCTGTTAGGTTCCCGAGGCCTTCATGATTACGTTACTTAACATATGCCCCGGGCCGCATCCCAGCATTCCCTGCCAAGTGGGCGCTCTGTCATCATGCGCCATTAGTGCCGTGCGGGGGCTTACCTACAGGCCGAGCCACCTTCTGTCGCCGACGGCAGTTTCTAGCAGAAACGCTTAAGCCATGGAGGTTCGCGTGTATTTGCGTGTGCGGCGAATGTGGGCGGGTGAGGGAACAGACACGTAAAATGCAACTTCTTGCTACTCACAGCTGCCACTAAGAAAAGACAAAAGATGTATGTAATGCTCAACACCCAGAAATTTTTCTTCATCTGGTGGCAGATGCAGAAAGTTTCAACCACCCCACCCATCCCCAACCAAAAAATAACACTCCCACCACTCAGCCTCGGCCCTGCTCCCGTCTCCCACCGAGAGGATAATGAGATCGGAGCCCCACGGCTCAGCCACAGCCGGAGCAAGCGCGCTTCTGGGGCACGATGCTGTCAGGGTGAGACAAGCCAGGCAGCGCGTTCAGCAGTCTGCCAGTGAAACGTGCGGGTCGCCATGTGTCGAGTGCTTGTAAACCAGGGCTGCCGTGTTCGAGATCCTGGATCCTAGCGGTGACAGACGTGGGTTGGGGGTGTGTATTCAACGCTCCGTCATTCATAAACGGGGCCCACTGTCCATTCAGTGGCCTGCCAGTTCTGGCTTGTTCCGTCTCCATGTGTGCGAGTTTCACGTACACACATGCTGCTTAGTAGTTAGACATGGTTCGGTGCACCCCCTCCCCAAGAGGTGCGGCCGCAGTGAGTCTAGAAGCTGCCGGAGTGCCGGCCTGGCTGCCTTGGTGATGTGGGATGGACGCCGTTCAACGATGCTGCCGGCTGGGGATTGCGGGATGGCGGGTGGTCGGGGCTTGGTTACAAGCTGTGTGTTTCCCTAGGTCACTCTCGGGTCCGCAGTGCATGCTGGGAGAGGCCGAGGTTTGGCTGCAGTGCAGCCAAAGAGTCTATATATTTTTGCCTCTGTCGGACACCGGGACAAGATTACTGCCATCCGCCATCACCACGGAGTACGGAAAGCCCAAAAAACGGCGGGAATTCTTCTGCCAAACTCCAGCATTATGTATATTTGCTCGCCGGATGCTCTCACAAACCCAGACCCGACTTAAAAGGGTTTATGTACGTTCCACGATTTACGGCGTGGGCCTGAGTGACCCGACACAGGGCCTGGCTCATGATCCGCGCTTCCAGGCCGGCAGCTGAACTGTTTCACCTGGAGCTTCACAAGAGGCGGCCTGTTTAGCACGGGACGTGTTACAAGCGCAGGAATTCTTCGCGTCGGATTTGTGGGTGTCCTTCAGGAAGATGAAAACAGTTCCAAGGAGCAGGAAGGCAGCAGAGTCTGGAACGGTCTTGGCTGGAACAAGAGGTTTCTGTTCCGGTGCTCCCCCAGCGCCAAAATCAAGTCGGGGAAAGCAGGGCAGGTCCAGGGGATGTGAAGCGGAAAGATCGTCATGCACAGATCGACAAACGCATATAGAGAAACTCATGCAGACACACACGCATAGAAAGGTGAGGAATTATGACATCGACATGGGAAAGTTCTGCAGTTCTGCAGGGTTCTGTGTTACTGAGAAGCCATATTCTGTGGTCACCCTGTCATAGCTCTGCAACACACTTTCACAAACTTGGCAGATGCCACAGATCTAAAATGTAGTAGATCCAGGGCAATAGTATATAACATGCAGCCTTTAAATGGCTGCCCAGCAGAGCTTTCAGGATGAACGAACAGAAACAGTCTGATGTTCCAGAACTCCCGCTTACAAATGGTCTAATGTTCTAGAACACCTAAATCTATAAAATGTTCTAGAGCAGTGTTTCCCAATCTGGACCTGCAGAGTCTCCATGTTCTTGCTCTACCGGGAGCTGGGAGGGAGCAAAAATGTGGATCATCAGTAGATCCCTGAGGACCGGATTAGAAAGGTTGTTCTCGAGCATCTCCATATCCAAGTCTTCATGTTCTGGAATACTTTCAGATGACTGATTCAGACATTCTGAGCAGGGCCTCCTATAAGAAGACAGCCACTTTCAATGGGACATCTGACCTACTGCCTACAAGATCTTTGGTTGCGCCAACGTGGTGTTCAGAGCGTAACCCAGCAACACTAGCAATGTGATCCTATAACTCCACACATCACCCGTTTGTTCACTTATATTCCCAATCTATTAACTTATTTACCTACCCATGACACCACACCATGCTAGGTAGACAGTCCGGTGTTAAACGTATGTGCAAAACTTCACATGTACATACTTGTATATTTTCTTGACTTGCATATTGTCTTGTATATTGACTTGAAATTGTCTCACACATTATACGTTATAAATGGCCACACCCACCCAGACAAATTCCTCTTACGCATAACATACTTGGCCAGTTAAGATTGTTCTAATTCTGATGAGGAGAAACGAGGGAGCTTTAACTACATCGGTGCAGCAGAGAAAGTGCACCCTGCGCCACCACCCTTCCGGAACCTTCCCTGCTCCAGGGCCAGGTAGGCGCCTCAGCCGCTGATGGCGTCCGTCTGTTGTGGTGGGCATTTCACACAACAAAAGCGAGCTTTAAGTGTCAAAAGACGGGAGAAAGAAAAACAAACGCATACAAAGAGTTGGGGTTTGGGCACAAAAGATCGCTGGAGGCGAGGAGGAAGGGAACCTGGGGGCTTCCTCTCGTCAGGAAGTGCAGGATCTCCAGGCCCTTAATTACACGCCAGAGATTAGAACCGCGCTGGCATACTGAGTCTCCTGGCTTTCTCTCCACGATGCCAAAACAAATATATACTGTTTACCTCCCTCAGGTCTGGGCGGAACTAAGTGTGGGAGGGGGGCACAGACCCGTGCATTGCAAGATCTTCTCTCGCAGTGAAAAAGAGTCCGGAAAGTGGAGGGGAAATACTTTAAGAGAAGCACAAACTGAGGTTCACGACTAGGTGTATGTGAGGTAGAGCCGTCTTCAAGACTGCCGTCTGTTTGCCTTCCTGAAAGGCGAAGACGCAGACGCTGACTGTCACTTCGCCGCACAGCAGAGGCGGGAATAGTGGGGGTCAAAGTCTCTCAAAGTGCCGATTCCAGTTTCAGCGTGTATTTGATCGCAAAAGATGGATGGATCCAAGCCCAGCCGGGCTGAGCTGAGAAAAAAAACTTCCGTCTCTCGGCAAAAACGGTACCATGCAGGGTTTAACAGACTTGGTCAGACATAATGCACAGACAGACTGACGCACAGACCTAGTGCTGGTCAACCCATTAGGTGACATAGACGGCCGCCTAGGGTACCACCTCCTGACGGGGTGTCGACATACAGTAGCCAGCCAGTGTCACCTTGTCTCAGACAGGGGGTGCCGGGAGTGAAGATTGCCTAGGGCACCACATGGGCTCTGAACAGTACTGCACAGGCCCACAGGAAATGTCTACGAGGGTCATGTGACGCGAGTGTGATAATCAAGGCCAAGCAATGTGACCTCATTTCCTGCCAGGAGAGGTCAAACTCCCGCCCCGCCTTCCACCGCCTAGGAAGCACGTGGGAGACAAAGACGCCGACGGGGGCAGCCCAGGATCTCCAGCTGGGGCCCGGCACGCAGTGCTCCTTCAGAGGGAGGAGCCACCAGTCACTGGAGCCAACTGGCGGCCCAGCCACCGAGATGCAAATGCGTCCCAATGTTGCAATTTGCCGTCAGCTCATGAGTGGGAAACGAATTTCCCCGGTTGCCCAAGCTGACAGCTGGGACACAAAGGCAGACGTCTCTCTAATGGAAATGGAAGAGGACCGACCACCTGGACCTCTCGTCGTTGGCAGATCTATCTGGGAGACAGGCTTCCTCTGGGATTTATGGATGAGAAGGCCACGGCATTCTGGGGCATCAACGTCATGCCAAGTGACTGACAGGTTTAATGGTGAATCATTTCACTGCGAAGCCAAAGCAGGCACCGCCCCTCTGGGGGGTGGGGGGCATTCCACCAATCAAAGGCAGGATTCCACCCCATCCAGGGCCCGCTATAGTTATTAAAGTCCTTGTGCGCCTCCATGCATAATGACGGTATGACTTTTAAATCAATCCCCATCTGACTTCCGCTTTCTTCAGATGGTTTTATTTTTAATAGTGTTTCTGTTTCTCTTACAGTTAGTGTAAAAAAAGCCAAGGACAACCTATAAAAAACATTTTAAGCAGCTTAGACTGGCTGCCTCTATAAAGGCAGTTGGAGGCCGAGGGAGGAAGGCATAGCGAACCATTCACAGGCCAACAACCTTCAGGGTGCTCCTGGAGCAAAGTGCTTTTGTCAGCTCCCTCCAGGGACGCTTGCCAGCATGTGCAGGGCTGAGAAGACGTGCATCACACCTGCCTTCCTTCACTCTGACATCACGATGCCTTCATCTCAACCACTCACAGATTAACCGATTCATGCAGCGCGACGTTTTTTCCAGAAAAGCTCGGTTTATGTATCAAAGGTGTAACAGGGAAGCTGCTGGGGTTCGACGCCACAACCTTTGAGTTCTGAACCCACATCCCTAAACGCTACATTACCTCTGTTGTGAACTGGGCACTTGTCACTGGAACCAAACCAATCCTGAAAGCGGGGAGCTCCTGAGGACTGACTCAAAGTGATGGGGGAGGCTGGCGCTTTAAAACAATGAGAAGCAGAAGACGCTGCAGAAGGTGGTTGGCTTAAGACATGGGAGGTCGCTGATTCATGTGCACTTCTTGTTTACTTAGCAGACTCTTTTAATCAAAGTGACATATTTTTGAGAAAACAGGGTCAGCCTGCAACAACTGGGGGCTATGGGTATTGCTCAAGGTCCCTGCAGTGAATCTCCCAATCCAGGGATTTGAACCAGTACACTTGCAATCGCATGCACATGGTGCTGACCCACTGAGGCACAGTGCTGAGGGGAGGGGGTGAAAATAAAGCTCATCAAAAAGGCTGCCTGTGCAGTTTGGGCTGATGGTGTCAGTGTCTCTAATCCTGCCTCTAAAGGGAGGGGCCGGGCCGGGTGAGGGGGCGGAGCTCATCGATAAGGCTGCCTGTGCAGTTTGGGCCGATGGTGTCAGTGTCTCTATTCCTGCCTCTAAAGGGAGGGGCCGGGCCGGGTGAGGGGGCGCAGCTCATCGATAAGGCTGCCTGTGCAGTTTGGGCTGATGGTGTCAGTGTCTCTAATCCTGCCTCTAAAGGGAGGGGCCGGGCCGGGTGAGGGGGCGGAGCTCATCGATAAGGCTGCCTGTGCAGTTTGGGCCGATGGTGTCAGTGTCTCTAATCCTGCCTCTAAAGGGAGGGGCCGGGCCGGGTGAGGGGGCGCAGCTCATCGATAAGGCTGCCTGTGCAGTTTGGGCCGATGGTGTCAGTGTCTCTAATCCTGCCTCTAAAGGGAGGGGCCGGGCCGGGAGAGGGGGTGGAGCTCATCGATAAGGCTGCCTGTGCAGTTTGGGCTGATGGTGTCAGTGTCTCTAATCCTGCCTCTAAAGGGAGGGGCCGGGCCGGGTGAGGGGGCGGAGCTCATCGATAAGGCTGCCTGTGCAGTTTGGGCCGATGGTGTCAGAGTCTCTAATCCTGCCTCTAAAGGGAGGGGCCGGGCCGGGTGAGGGGGCGCAGCTCATCGATAAGGCTGCCTGTGCAGTTTGGGCCGATGGTGTCAGTGTCTCTAATCCTGCCTCTAAAGGGAGGGGCCGGGCCGGGTGAGGGGGCGCAGCTCATCGATAAGGCTGCCTGTGCAGTTTGGGCCGATGGTGTCAGTGTCTCTAATCCTGCCTCTAAAGGGAGGGGCCGGGCCGGGTGAGGGGGCGCAGCTCATCGATAAGGCTGCTTGTGCAGTTTGGGCCGATGGTGTCAGTGTCTCTAATCCTGCCTCTAAAGGGAGGGGCCGGGCCGGGTGAGGGGGCGCAGCTCATCGATAAGGCTGCCTGTGCAGTTTGGGCCGATGGTGTCAGTGTCTCTAATCCTGCCTCTAAAGGGAGGGGCCGGGCCGGGTGAGGGGGCGCAGCTCATCGATAAGGCTGCCTGTGCAGTTTGGGCCGATGGTGTCAGTGTCTCTAATCCTGCCTCTAAAGGGAGGGGCCGGGCCGGGTGAGGGGGCGCAGCTCATCGATAAGGCTGCCTGTGCAGTTTGGGCTGATGGTGTCAGTGTCTCTAATCCTGCCTCTAAAGGGAGGGGCCGGGCCGGGTGAGGGGGCGCAGCTCATCGATAAGGCTGCCTGTGCAGTTTGGGCCGATGGTGTCAGTGTCTCTAATCCTGCCTCTAAAGGGAGGGGCCGGGCCGGGTGAGGGGGTGGAGCTCATCGATAAGGCTGCCTGTGCAGTTTGGGCCGATGGTGTCAGTGTCTCTAATCCTGCCTCTAAAGGGAGGGGCCGGGCCGGGTGAGGGGGCGGAGCTCATCGATAAGGCTGCCTGTGCAGTTTGGGCCGATGGTGTCAGTGTCTCTAATCCTGCCTCTAAAGGGAGGGGCCGGGCCGGGTGAGGGGGCGCAGCTCATCGATAAGGCTGCCTGTGCAGTTTGGGCCGATGGTGTCAGTGTCTCTAATCCTGCCTCTAAAGGGAGGGGCCGGGCCGGGTGAGGGGGCGCAGCTCATCGATAAGGCTGCCTGTGCAGTTTGGGCCGATGGTGTCAGTGTCTCTAATCCTGCCTCTAAAGGGAGGGGCCGGGCCGGGTGAGGGGGCGCAGCTCATCGATAAGGCTGCCTGTGCAGTTTGGGCCGATGGTGTCAGTGTCTCTAATCCTGCCTCTAAAGGGAGGGGCCGGGCCGGGTGAGGGGGCGCAGCTCATCGATAAGGCTGCCTGTGCAGTTTGGGCCGATGGTGTCAGTGTCTCTAATCCTGCCTCTAAAGGGAGGGACCGGGCCGGGTGAGGGGGCGGAGCTCATCGATAAGGCTGCCTGTGCAGTTTGGGCCGATGGTGTCAGTGTCTCTAATCCTGCCTCTAAAGGGAGGGGCCGGGCCGGGAGAGGGGGTGGAGCTCACCTTCCGACACTCTCCTAGGGAAGCAGCTGGGTCCGGCTTTAATTAACCTGTCACTCCAGGCTGGACGGCAGACCGCAGAGCGTGTCTGTGGTTTAATGCCAAGTGCGAGCACGTGCACAGGGCAGCCTATATGTATGGCGGCTGCTTCTCTGCACGGTGATGTGTGTGAGCGAATGTGAGGCCCGCAGGTGTGTGTGAGCTGAGGCAGTGGTGTCCCTCTTGTGCACAAGCCTTAGTTAACGGTCACACACAGACACACGCAGACACACTCCTGCTGCACCTCCCTCCCTCAGCACTGACCCTTAAAGAGGAACAGACCTATGAGTCCCTAGTAATTACTCCCCTTTCCCAATGACCTCCCACGCGCCTCCCCCGCCCCTGCCACCTCCTCCCCTGCCACCTCCTACCCTGCCTCCTTTCTCAAATCAAATCCCAAAATGACCAATCGCTGACAGCAATAACAATTCACTATGCCGCCCCAAACCCTGCACCTCAAACAGACACCCCCTCTGCCACTCCTTGTTGCTACGGCAACCGAGCCTTGCAAGCAGTCCCCCCCCAAAAAAGACGGTAGGGCGCAAATGGGAGCAAAGTCACTGGGTTTGTATCTGATTAACAACAAATGTGGTCCAGCTAATGTGCTTTACTGAACAACATGCCAAAGCTGAACAGAGTGAATGTCGTTAAGCATCCACAAGATCGAGAAAAAAATCAGCATAAAGGTACGGCAAAGGGGAGTCAGCTGACCCGTGGAGAACGTCGTATGGAGGTCAGCTGACCTGCAGGGAACCGTCATATGGGGAGGTCAGCTGACCAGTAGGAGAGTCATGAACGAGCCATCTTTTTACAGCATGCAGGACGTTAGATGACATATGTGCGAAAACATCAGGAACAAATCTGGTTTAAGAGACGCTCATGAATTTTTTTAAAAAGACTGACCGACTGGTGCGGGAGCAGCACAATCAGCCCTTTTATCTCCAAAAATAACTTGAAAACGCGTTAATCCATGCCGTACGGGGGCCTGCCATTTTTTTCCTTTCCTGAAGGGGGCATCAGCAGGGGCATCACGCCTTGTTTTTGTTAGGCTCCCCTCGCCGCCTGTGTTTGTCTATCTGCTTCCCGCTCTCGCCAGACCGTAGAGCATAAGGCCCTGCGTTCTCCAGCCCTCCCCCCTCCTCGCCCGTGCCCCCCTCCTGGGCCACACAGACGGCGCTAACTCCCCCCGCCCGTGTGCCCCCGTGCAGCAGCCGCCTGGCCCTGGCACAGCCCGGATCTGCTCGCCCTCTCTCCTGCCCAATCAACAGGCTGCGCCTTTCGAGATGTGGGATTATGGAAACTATTCCCTTCCCGCCAGATGTTGCACCCGTAGGGGGCGCCTGGTAGCCCCCACCACGCCAAAACCAGCTTTGATGGTGAAGTCACAAGATGAGATTACGGGGGGCTACTCTTTTCAGAGTGTGTCGGGGGTAGGTATGCGGAGGGGTGTCGTAAATTAGGACTAAGCCCCCCCCCCCACTCTACCCCCCCCCCATCCGGTCCTGCCGCATACCTCCACTTTGTTCCCAAGCTTTACGGCATTCCAGCGAGCGGCAACGACCGCCGCACGGTCCTCATTAGCCGGCCCCCTTCCCCGCCTCGCATGGCACACTGGCAGGGGCCACCGTCGGGCCCCAAAAGCCAGCCGGCAGAGAGCCGTTTGCGCAAAACAGCAAAAAAGAAAAGAAAAGAAAAGACAAACAAGATGAAGTTTTCAGCCCACGGATAACGAGCACTTCCCGCTGTTGCCGTGGCGGCCCTTCCCGTGCAGCCTGGTAACGAGATGGGCTAATTACCAAGCTGGCGGAGACAGTGATGAGGCGGGACGGGTTCACCTCTCACTCAAGTCGCCCGGCCTTTTACCAAGGAAACCCCTGCTCCTGGGGGGGGGGGGGGTGGGGGCAGGAGGCAGCTGGTCCCGTCCGCAACAAACGCAGGGAGTCTGGAGTCTCCCTCAAGCACCTTTACGACACGGGGCGCTTTCAGCCGAAAGACAGTAAAAACGAGAGAAGGGACCCAATTACCACCGCATGTGAAGAGAAACATCTGGCCCAGAATCCCGCCCCAGGGCCACGGGCCGAGCACTGAACCCTCCTGTTAAGACGGTTTAAAACAAGACCTTAACGAGCCCCAGTGAGCACTTAGCGTAGAAGCAAAAGCAAAAGCAAGCCGTCCTCTGGGATCCCCGCCGTCTGCAGGCGCGTTCCACAAGTAGGAAACGGATGTGTAATTACATCACTCCGCTACCCATGATGCCCCGTTCTCAAGAAACGACTTTCGGAGCTGGAGTTCTTATGATAAACTGGGGAAAAAACTCTGTGATCCTATTTTTAGTGTTCAGATACAAATGAGGCCAGTTGGCCACGCCTTGAACCCCCCCCCCCCCATCTGCACCCAAACCATGATAAATGCATATTATTGTGGTCTAACATCTTGGGGAGGGTTCTTCTTAGCATCACAAACACAATCGGGATCTAGTTTCTGCAAAAGTGGTGGCATCTCCGAGTGAGCGTGCGCACCGCGGCGGAGCGGCCCGGCGAACAAAGGCCCACTGAGGGCGCCGGCGAGCTGCAGGGGAGCTCGTGAGTAAGAGCAGGTAGCTAATGGAGCACATTGATCAACGACGTCGAGGCTTCCTCAGCCAAGCCTTCACAAAACAGGTGGCCCTATTGCCCAGCACAAGCTATGGCGACATGCACAACCCACACGCCCCCATCCAACTGAAAAGGCTCAAGAAGCCGTCAGGAAGCCGTGGTTGAACGGTTACCATGGAGACGGGCGAGATTGCCCAAAAAATTGGCAAGAAGCCTTCCCTGAGAACAGCCTGCTATATAAAAAAAAAAAAAAAAAAAAAAGTTATTCATGGAGGTAACGCAATTAAGGAGAGCGAGGAGAGAGAGAATACACATGGGGGGCAGTGTGGGGCTCAGGAAGGGCTGGGGGGGAAATGACTTTTCCATTTCCCTCCATTTCCAGTCTCTCCCCACAGAGGTAACCCAAACTGGGAGGACAGGGGCCGGGGTGACGACGGTGGTGCTGGTGTCGCTCCTTATTATCTTTCGAAACGTTCCCGGAACAACTGGAACAGGAAAGCTTACAAGGTCCTGTGGGTCATTTTCCGAGAGGAGGAACTCAACACAAGGGGCTTCCCTGAAGGAGGAGCAAAGCCTACAGGCTTATGGGGCGACTCCTGGGGGGCGGGGGGGGTTTGAGAAGGCAGGAGCGTCTGAACGGCGGCAGAGGAGGTGCGAGAAAATCGCAGGTTACGCTTTCTGCGGGAATGCGAAGAATCGGAATGCACCGACTGCGACGGGTCTCATCCCCATTTTTGCAAAATAACAACCAACGTGCACCTAGTGGTTGGCCGCCCAGCGCACGGCAGTGCCAGAGATTCACCATGACACAGCCACTGCCGCGTGACCTGACGTGTCGCTTGGCAGGTTAAACGTGGTGAGACACTATATGACCTCGCTGGAGAAGATATCCAGAGCAGAGGGAATCTCCTCACAAATCACGGGGAAGAAAAGACCGCAAAACAGACAGAAAGGCAAACACCTTCCACTGTAAAAACAATTCGAGGCATTTTTACAATCCAAAACAACATCTGTTGAACTTACTAATGCTCTCTCTTCTGGAATAAAAGGAGAAGGAAACTAGTAACTTGTTTATTGAGCGGAACAGCTGCTTGTTAACCTCAGGATTTGTACGGCGTGTATTCTTATCTGATAGTGAAAATAGTGAGAACAGTGATCGTAACGCTCATATAGTCACAATGAGGCAGCCAGCATACAGGTTGCAGAAGATGATCATTTAAAAAAGCAGGTGGGGACTTACAGGCGTGAGAGGGCCGGATTCTTCTGGAAGAGCAGTTCGGGGAACTGTTGGAGCTGGTTTCGGTTCAGCCGCCTAGCATGGGAGACACACACTGTCATCAGAGGCAAGAGGACGTTTTACGAGACATTTTACTGACCTAGTGTCATCAATGCATGATGTCATTCATTTACTTCCAATTACAATATACATTGCAATCTGTAGACAATGGACAATTAAGAATCCCAAGGATTCAAAATGGGAAAAAAAAGGAAAATCGCAATTTAACAGAGCTCCAAGTGGCATGGTCATTAAAGGAAGGACCTGGAGGTTGGTGGGTCAAGTCCCCAAGGAATCCTGTTTCATTAACCCTCATCAAAGTACTTAGCTTCAATTACTGCGGTATAATACCAAACTGCACGAATGGGAAAAGTTAAGAATCACTTTGGATAAAAGCCATTAGCTAAGCAGCTAGCTGGTAATTTCAGGTTACCGCTGGAGGTCACCTGGAACCAGCACTTGAGAGGTTTAACCAAATTAAGGAGCAGATTGCCCCTAATTCCAGCTCCACTCCAGACAGTATGCTCTGTACCAGATCTTTATGCCCCCGCACTGGGAGCAGATGTGTAATTAACTGGCTATCGATCTGGGCCCATC
Organism: Paramormyrops kingsleyae; assembly: GCF_048594095.1. Taxonomy (NCBI): domain Eukaryota; kingdom Metazoa; phylum Chordata; class Actinopteri; order Osteoglossiformes; family Mormyridae; genus Paramormyrops; species Paramormyrops kingsleyae. Next base: position 19,955,709 of record NC_132816.1, read on the forward strand.
GACGATGACGGATCTCAAACCTCAGCGTCATCTAAGCAGGATTTCACTCTGTCCCGGCAGTACGGATGTCATTAACCACAACAAGGGGCGTTCAGGCCTGGGTAGATCGATGGCCAAAGACCTAACCCTTACTAGCACTGCCTTTACTGGACCGCTAATCCATCAGTTTCTAACTGAAATACATATTAGATGTGGAGCAGGTTAGTGTTTTCTATTCACAGTTTAATGAGTGGGTTGCAATTTTACTCATATTTTAGTGTAATATATTACATTTGCATTTATCTCATGTACGAGTGAGGTACCTACAGTGCTCACAGAAAGTCTTGGGATGCATGCTTAATTCTGCAAAAATGTTGCAATTTTAAGTCCATTGATAAGTTTAACACATCTGCACAGACATTCTTTTTTATCAAGTGTCATTTTTTTTGACTGACTCATTCGGTTCGGTTCTTGCCATTTTGCTATAAATTGTAATTGTAGTCACTGGCTCCCAAACGGATACTAAACACAGATATTTGGTGCTTTATATTATTGCAAACATGTTACTAACTAAAAAGCACCCAGTGATGCTTCACAATGAACCTTTTAACTCAGAACAGCTCTTTCAGAGCTATAATTTGGGTTTCAATTTATTACTACTTGAAATAAACGTTTCACATAAAACTACTAGTTGTTTCTAATGTGATACATATTTTTTGAATACAAATGAATAAAGTAATAATTTTTATTAGGAAACCAATAAATTAGCAATATTTTTACTGAGTTAAGCAAGCGTCTCAAGACTATCTGTGAGTACTGTGTATCACAGGCATACAGCTATCAATGAGTCAAACCTGGGGAAAAGTACTGCATCCAGTACAGGTTTCCAATGAGTAATGAGTACCAAGTACAAAGTAGTTGGTATTGAGGAGAAAACAGGGGAGAAATTCATTCTGTACTGCTTAGAACCCAACATCAGGAAAGCTAAACAAATATTACTCAAGAGAATCAAGCAGTAACTACAACAAATACCAAATACAACATCTTGATTCTAGGGTGGCTCAGTAGCTCAGTGACTTCATGCCTCCAGTGTTGTGGGTTCGATTACAGCTCTGATTGTGTGTGTGTTTGGAGTTCAAGTCAATTTCACATGTCTAGGAAATGTTATTTCTGAGGTCCCCGTAATGTACCCTAAGCTGTGAGGGTGCTCGCACTCGTCCACAGCCGTCTGACCATGTATATACATATTTTTTTGCACGGCACTGGTGATTTTACGGCAGAAACACTCACAGCCTCTCCAGCTCCTTCATGTCATCGAAGGCGCCGCGCTCAATCGTGCTGATCCGATTCTCCATCAGCTGCCTGCCGGAGAGAGCCAGGAAAACAAAAAAATAATCAGTGACAACACTGGGGAGGAAGTTTGGGAGGGGTCTTAGCCTGGGTGGTCCCTGGAAATGCTTAACTGGGGGCTAAAGGTTCAGCTCATAATGTGGTTTGGGGGGGGGGGGGAGGCGGTCAGGGGTCCGGGGGGGATCCAAGGAGACATGATGGTAGACAAGGCAGAAAAACGTCTTTCTGGAGCTGCGTGCTTTGGGAGGCGGTGTGGTCTGGTGGTCGGTTAAGATTCAAGGGTCAAGGGTCAAAGAGTGAAAATGAGGGCCATGGGAGGGGTCGCTGGTACTGTAGCGCTCAGACGTGGTGTGGGCCGACCGCCATGTTCAAAACAACTGCGGCTACTGAAGGTAAACAGATCTCACAGTGGCAGCCTAAACAAATCACGCAAGATGAAAAATGAGACAAAACAGAGAAGCTATAAACAAAAACACGACTACCTTGGAGAGAGTTTATTGATATTTATAAATCAAGTATTTCAACTTTAAAACCAGTCAACCCCGACCACCCTGAGATTGACAGCCAAATGGCACCTTACGGACTTTCAACGAGTTAATTTGAGATAGTCGCAGGGGTAGTCACAGTGTCTCAGATCTATAGGGTTTTGGGTTTGAATTCCACCTCCTCCGGTGTGTGGAATTTGTGTGTCCTCTCCATGTCAGGCAGCGGTCCTCCGTGTACTCGAATTTCCTCCCACAGTCTAAAAACATGTAATCAGATCAACTGGCATCTCAAAATTGCTGACAGTGTTTGTGTTTTTGTGTGTGTGTGTGTGTTTTTGTGTGTGTGTGTGTGTGCGCGCCCCCTGAGACAGACTGACACCCACTGTTCCCATGAGCTGCCCAGAACAGGCTCCAAGCCCTTCCCCCAAACCCTCTACTGGATAAGCGGTCGGAAAATGGATGAATTCAATTCATTTTCAATTCCGTTATCTAGAAAAAAGCTGACGCGGTCATAACCGAAAGCTCGGGAAAGCGGCGTGAGTCTCATTCCTCAAGGAATGACGGTACAGATCATCTGTGTCTCCTTTGTTACATTGTTTACTCTCCCTGTTATCGTCTCCAACCCATAAAAATCACATTACGTTACGTCACATTACGCGTTATTAGTGGCTTCCGAAAAATATTTTTACGAAAAGCAGACAGCTGGTCCGGAGCATGCTGCCTCTGAGCTGGGAAATCGTGGGTCAACCAGCTGAAGCAGAAGAACCAAGTGAACTTTTCTTAAGCCTTTGTGTAACATCTGATATTTTCTCCTCAAGGATAAAAAAAAAAAAATCCAGAGGGCCGTAAATCGTATGAACTGGACTAAGGCTATTTATCATCTGAATCTTTCAGCAGGCATAGCCGGACCGTGTATAACCCGCCCCCAAAACAACAGCAGTGCAGACAGATCCCCCCTCCCCCTCAGTTCAGAGGTGAAAGGTGGGGGGGGGCTGATTCACAGATGCTCTGAAACCAGAAGCGGCCTCCATCCAGGCTATGTTTTGCCATGTTAATCATGTTAACAACCAGGGGAGGCAGCGGGGGGGGGGCGGGGCTGAATTTTTTACAGCCAGATAAACCTGGACGGAGTCTTTGGTGCCCCGTGTGAAGGACCACTTCCATCTCGCTTCTTACAAGCTCACAGGTAGCCGCATAAAAGCCGAGGGGGGCAAACAGGCCGGGGGGGGGAGGGTCTTCAAGGTCTCACGTCTCGGGAAAATAAAACTGCTTCGGCGAGCCGACTGGATTATCGCGCTGTTTTCACATTTTGCAACCCTCCCCGCAGACGTGCCGGCTGACCTGGCCCTGACTAAGCGCCATGGCGGACGGCTGAGTGGCTTCACAAAACCGCGCGCTAATGGACTGGAGGCTCGCACCTCCTCCCTGACAGAGCGGCCCCGCGCAGACAAAAGCCCCCGAGTGGATTCCCGCTGAGCGCTGGAGCCCTGGCGGGTAAGAGGCGGCTTAATGACTCATCCGCTGCGTGCCCCCCTCCCCCTGGTTTATGAGGCCCCCAGTCTAAAGGCTACTCACAGGACACGGATGTGTTTCAGGCCGGTAAGATCGCTCTTGGTGATGCGGGTGAGGTTGTTGCCGTTCAACTCCCTGCAAGAAGAAGAAAAAAAACAGCACACTTAACATGTTATGTCGCACATGGGCTGCTGTGTGCTCTGCACACGTCTAAATCTGCTGCACTGAAGCGACACGGAGACCAGGCCAGTCAGCTACCCCTCATTGCTTTCAATTTGCACATTGTTCACATTTTCATATGTTTACATGTTTATACTCGTATTTATTTTCTTACTGTAAGCACTTCAATTTGCATTTTGCTTTTTTTGTGTTTACTGGGAGCTGGAAGGACAAACAGTGTAATATTTTCATTGCATAGTGAGAGTGACTGTTTACGGTGCGCATGACAATAAACGCTCAAGTCCCTTAACTTTGACATCTTAAGCGCCACACGGTAACCAAAGAGCGTAAACGCTGCCGGGAAGATCGGCCTCTGTAGAGGACGCTGTAACTCACGTGGCATGGGAAAGGTCAGAGCTCAGAAATGCCACTACCATTCTAACAATCCCCCCCCCCCCCCCCCCCACTACCATTCTAACAAGCCCCGTGCACGATGACTGCTTTCCTGCTCATCAAGCACAGAGTAACATGCTGCTCCCTAAACACCATTTTCTTTGTCGCTTTACAACTTCTGGAGTCGTCACATTGTTCCATAACGCATTTCTAAAATAGCTGCAGAGAAATGTCAGAGCTGGTGACATAATCATCCCCCCAGGTTAAAAAATACTGCCCACCTCTTTTGGGGGTCGGTCCGTATATTTCTCAGAACACTCCGTAACTGGCCGCTCCCCAACCCACCAAAACCAACCCCATTTCCACCTCTGCTTTCAACCACCCCCCCCCCCCCACCCCGTGTGATTTTCCAGACAGCACTGCGCAGACAGCGCTGCGCAGACGGCACCGCAGATGGCAGACGTGGGAGCTGGCAGGGATGCGACAGACGGGGTTTGGGGGGGGGGGGGGGGGGCACCGTGGAGGTGCAAACTTATTACAAGCCTCCCTCCCCCAGCCTCCATCAACAAGGGCTGGATTCCTGGGAGGGGTCCCCCGTTTTCACGCCATGGTTTGCAAACGATGGCTGTGTGACAGACAGGGGGGGTTCATTGAGCAAGCTGAGCCACCATGCCCTTGATGGGATGGGGTCTGTGTGGGTGTATTTCGGAGGGGGGGGGGGTTTGGGGTCGGCACTGGACCCACAGCTGCCGCCCCGTCGCTCGGCCCTGCTGTCCCACAACCCGGCATGGATGCCGGGGGTCGCTGTGGCCTCAACTCAGGATTGCTTGACGGAAAACTAGCCTAATGTCAGGCCCATTCATTAACCTTTGTTCTCATGTAGCCTGCAGCTGCAGTTTGTGACGCCCCGACATACAATCGACTGAGCTGTGCTGCAAATGTATATGGATTTATAAACGTCTGCCTTAAGAAACAACGATTCGCGCACGGACTCAAGCGAAGTCCTACACAGCGTCTCCATGGCGCTGAGGCGACATCCCATTTACCTCGAAGGCTGGAAGTCGCAGCTGGGAATGGCGTCATACCCCAGTTAACCACGTCCCAGTACAGGAATTCGAAAAGTCATTTAGAGATACCAGGAACCTGTTTCAAAATGCAGGATTTCTTTCTGAGCCAGACAACGTGTCAATCATTCCATCAATAATATTTTTATCATTTTTATACATAGATAGATAAACAAGAAAAATTCCACTTGGGTTATATAGTTGCTGGTAAAGAGAAAACATTTTTTTTATGTACAGAATCATTCTTATGGCTGTGACAACTTGACCTCTGACCTTTTGATCACATGACCCATCCTCTGCCCATTCATCACCCTGCCCCCTTGCACATCCATCTTATTTCTGATCCTCTCTTCAGCAGACGTCAATATCCAATTTGCAGTTTCGCCTCTCGGCCTGTCCCCGACAAGCTCGGCGTGTACGAGATGGTGCATCGGGACGTTAATCCGGATTAACGGGGGAACGGCGCCAATGGGGAAACTGGGCTCAGGAGAGATGGCCAAGCCATGGGACGGAGCGCCAAGCAGGGAGATTAGCTGGGCCCGCATCCACCGCATGAGGTACCACTGCCTGTATTTGGGTCAGAACTAGAACCCTCAACCTGCTCCTAATGGATACGGGTCCCCAGTGAATGCAGAGTCAAGAGGTAAGGCTGCCAAGGGACTAGACCAACTACCAGTTCAAATTCTCCCTTAACAAGGGCTGTTGGACCCTAGGGCAAGGAGCAGCAAATGGAGCTTTTAAAGCTGCAAATTATATGCAGATTACATTTAAAAATTAAAGACAAATTAATGAATAAATTAAAACTATGTACTGTAAAACCTGAGGGTCCAATAGTAAGAAATGTGACATACACACTCACCCCTGATGATTACCATGGTAACAACGTCTCGGTACATTGTTAGCAGCTAATATCCAACCAGCAAGTCAATCAATAATGATAAGGACCAGGCTGGAGTAGGACGAGGGAGCTTCATGAGGAGATCTAAGGGCATCTAAGGTCGCAACCACACAACAAACTGAGAGTGCCAGACCCAACGACCACAGGTGGAGAATATAGCCGGACATAATGACCACAGGAAAGTGTTAGAGTTGGACCTCACATCCACGCGTGGAAATGCAGATTCAAACCTAATGACCACGGGTGGGGAAAATGGATCCAAACCCAATGACCATGAGGGAAGAAACAGTTCCAGACTCAGCCCCCAGATGGAGATCGCACCCACCCTGGGCATTCCTGGCAGCTCTGCTGGAATTTTAAAGAGCACAATTTTGAAAGATTTATTCAAATCCCGCTGGTGAGTTGACCCTAAAACGAAGGGCTTTTCAAAAGCCTCGACTGAAAGGTCTTTAAAAATGAATAGTTTGTGTGGCTTTATAAATATGCAGGTGATTTAGGAATATTAGTCACACAGCAAGAGCTCTGTGACACAGCACCTCTGAGAGTCAAAGACTCAATGAGGGCTGCAGAGGGGGTACGGGGAGGACTGGGCCCAAGTCCCAGCTGGCAGCGACACCGGGCCGGGGCCGGATCAAAGCCGACTCGGGATTTATTTGTTCTTAAGATCCGCGCCTGAAGAATGGGCTGATCTGCTGGCGGGGATGCCGGGTCTCCGGTGAACGGCATTATCAGGGATGGGAAAAACATCAGAGACTTAGCGGCACCCCTTAGAAATGAAGTTCTCAGCAAGACAGGGATATGAGGTGATAAAGGGAAGGAAGGAGAAGCGGAAGAGAGGAAGCAGGGCTGTGGAGGGGGGGCGGGGGCATGCATGAGCTAGGAGGCCTGAAACACAGATCTGTACTCATATCTTTGTGGGGACCGTCCTTTCATTTCTATGGCCACAACCATAATCCAAACCAATAACAACCTTGACCTCTAACCCAGCCCTAAGCTTAATCATAAGGAAACAAACATTTTTAGTTATTTTTAATTGAATTCCCCCTTGTGGGGACCTGATTCCCACACACACACACACACACACACACACCACTTAACACTACAACCCATCAGAGGTTAAATGAAATTAAAACCTGTCTGATCACTATGGTCCTGGATATTCAAGTCCTGCAGTATTACTCACGCTTCAGTTTTAAGTCTTTTTATTAAATGTCATTTTTACCAACAATATCACAACTACCATATTTTGGTCTTTAAAAGTAGCTTAGCACATTGCTTAGAATTTTACAAGACACCACTGGACGAATATTTAATGAGGTAATGGGGAGGGGAGGGGGGGTGACCCTGAATCCAAACCACAGGCAGCTAATACCGTTTATAGCCTTCAATACACCATATTAACACATTTACGTTGCAAACATAACGTTTTCATGAGATTTTTAAAATACAAATCTAATTACGTTTCACCCATTTATAGAGCTGGGTAATTTACTGGGGTAATTCTGGTTAAGTACCTGAGCCCAGGGAGAGCAGCAGAGCCCCTCCTAGGAAGCAGCCCAGCGACTGCGATCCCGCGCCTTTAGCCGTCTATCCCTCTGCCTCCCCGAAGCGGGCGAAAGCACACCGGCGCCTTTAGCCGTCTATCCCTCTGCCTCCCCGAAGCGGGCGAAAGCACACCGGCGCCTTTAGCCGTCTATCCCTCTGCCTCCCCGAAGCGGGCGAAAGCACACCGGCGCCTTTAGCCGTCTATCCCTCTGCCTCACCGAAGCGGGCGAAAGCACACCGGCTTCCCGCTGCCCCGGAGCCGCCCACCTCCGTCTTCGGACTGCCGTCACCATGCCGCTGCCCATGCCCCGCTGCCCACGCAACTCGCCTGAAACCACGCAAGGCGCTCAGAGGGAGGGAGGACCTGCCATGCGCTCATGATGCGTCTCCAGGCAAATGCACAACATACCATGACACGTCAAAAACACACCACAAGAGGCCAAACCCCCCTTTTTTCCCTCACTAAGTATATTTACAATCTCTCACCACTAACTCTTATATTGAAGTATAAGTTATGGTCTCTTAAGGGAGGCAATTTAAGGAAATTTCCTGCAGTCCTGCTTTAATTTCACTGTGAATTTCTCTACCCCCTGTGCGTTTAAGGATTTGGCACACTCCTTTGGAAGGGGGGGCCAACAGAGCCCCCCCTCAGGGACATGCCCTCCCCCCAGCCTCGATAATGGGGGCCATTTCGAGGAAACCCCGTCTGTCATTACAGGGGTGCTGCGATCGCTTTCGGTCAGCACCCGTGTTCCCGGTGACGCCTGGGGGCGAATTCCGGGTCCCCCACCCAAACAGAGGGCCTGTTTCCCCGCACCCAAACTACAATACCCCACTTACAATACCGCTGCCTGTTTTTTTCCAGTCTGGAAACGAGGGGTGGTGGTTTTCGGGGGGGGGTTTAATTGGCTATTCCATCAGACTGTGGAGTGCTCAGCCATGTACGGTTAGAGTGTTAAAGAGAAAACTAGGCAAACCGGCAGCTGCGAGCGACGAGGTTCCATCACACCCGACGCCACGACCCCTGTGTGGCCCCCCATGGGCCGCTAGCGACCGAGCGCAGATTTCAAAAACTTCGCCAAAGTGTTAATATCACAAGCTGCAGTTTGCCAAATAAACGATTTCAAAAAAGAAAAAAAAACGGCCCGGTGTCAAACAAACAGCATACGGCCGGCCGGCTGGTGCTGGGAGCAGCCTGTGCTGGGAGCAGCCTGTGCTGGGGGCAGCCTGTGCTGGGAGCAGCCTGTGCAGGCCTCACCTGGGCTTCTGGCGGCGTTCTGCGGCCGCTAACAAATGGGTTAACAGTGGGAGCCGTGGCAACACAGACAGAGACCCCCCCCCATCCCATCACTGTCCTCTACTCAGCTCCCACTAACCGCATTTCTGTTTGAAGTGCCACGCCCCCCCCCTACTTGCCACAATGCTCGTGCAGGGGGCTCCAGACCCCCCGTCACCATTACCAGCATCAGAGCCCCAGCATATAACAGGTTACTAAGCCACAAAAATGGAGGGACAGAATCTGTCGGGATGGCGGAGCATGTGAGAGGCTGTCCCATTCTCCATGGGGCTGTCTAACATTCGGGGGGGGTCAGTGGGTCGGGATGCCATGTCTATGATGGGAAGGTCATCAGTTCGAATCCCAGGTTTGACAGACTGATTTCTCCGCTGAGCCCGTAAGTAAAGTCCCAAACATCCAGGGACTGTCTGACCTTGTTTTCTTAAAAACATACTTTTTTTTTTTTGGATAAAAGCGTCTGTTAAATAAATACAAATATAAATACAAAAAGCATGCGATAGGAGCGGCGCAGTGGGCTGAAACATACGCAGTAGCTAATTTCTGTTTTATTCCCATGCAGGCAGATTTCCTTTCTGGCACCGGGGCGACCCCCTGCCCGCTCCGTTCCAGGGTGAGCCAATCCCCCGCGGCTGATTATCGCTCCCGTTCCCAGCCAGAAGCGGCGGCCCGGCCCCCTGCGCCCAGAGCGCCAAACCACCCCATCTTACCAGGGGCTGGCATGAAGATGGCCGACCTAAAGAGGCGTCTGCAAAACGGTGCCCATGGCAGGCAGAGTGGACCCGCAGCCCAGATCCGGGGGGGGGGGGGGGGGGGGGGGGGGGGGGACATGTACTTACTCCTTTCTGTACTTATTCACTCCGGCACACAGACATATGGCGCTCTGGCCCGGTGACGACGGCATGAACCCCGTCCAGGATAACCCACCCATAACCGTGACGCCCCCCCCCCCCCCGTGTGACGACGTGTGTCTGCACCACACAACAGCCCTCCATCAGATCACTCGTTAACAGAGTTATTGCCTCCCCCCATCAAATTTATGATAAAACTGACAATTGCCAACATTTTTGACATATTTGGTCCCATTAAAATAATACCGGCTTTAAAAGAAAACAGACGCACGCACGCACGCACACACACACACACACACACACACACACGTCGGTATACCTATCCTTATGGGGCCCCCTCATTCACTTCATTAACAGTGAATTAATGAACCGATTTTTATAAAATAGAGTTTTCCCTTATGGGGACCAGGAAACCGGTCCCCATAAGGGAAAAAAACTGATATTTATCACGTTATGGGGACATTGTGTCCCCATGAGGATAGGTATACCCGCTCGCACGCACACACAGACACACCCACGTCTACCAACACGTTACGTTTCGCGTGTTCCGGCCCTTTAATTAACTGAGCGGCGCAGTGTGCAGTGACAGCTGGATGGACACTGGCCTGTCTCTACAATTAGGCAGCAGAGGTCAAAGGATCACCGCCACACCCCCGTTTACAGAACCCCCCGAGTTTCATTCCGCGTCAGCCTGACAAGCCCGGCTGCAATGCTAACGACGTCGTGGGGGGAACGATCGGGGCAGGACCCAGCAGTCATCTCTCCAGGGCGAGTGCGCTGGACCTGGTCAGGGTACTTTATGAGATCTTAGGTAGTAAGGGGTGGGTTATAAAGATACCGCCCCCCACAAGTTACCTCGCTGGCCTATCGTGATGTAACAAGCAAATGCATAAATTCTCCAAAGAGGCTGACCTTTGACCCCCCCCCATTTAAAAATGCTGTCCTATGCCCTGACATGTACCACAGTGACAATATCCAGCTACCAAAAAAACCTAATAAAAGACAGAAGCCAGATGCTGAATTGTTTCAACACTGATGCAAATAAATTAAAAAGCTGACAAATCCTCAATCTAAGGGCGCAGAGACGTGACACTGGGACAGATAAGCGCCTGTCACGAGTCCGATTCGGCGGGGGGGTGGCGCTGCCCGCTGCACAAATCTCTGCTTGTCAGCCCGCTCACCGGTACCCGGCCTTATCTCCGGGACCACGTGTGGGTCTGTTCGGCGCTCTGCAAACAGGGGCACAAAAGGGGCTCCGAGACGGTTCACAATAAACACCCCCCCCCCACCCCCCCACCATCGCATCTTTGACCGGGACGCGATGAAAACAGCTCAAATGAAAATGAGGTAAAATCCAAGATTTCCCACCATGCTTTCCTTAGTATAATGAATCTGTCAAGAAGCAGGTCTGGCTCGGCCCAAACCCAACCCTGGGGGGGTGAGGCCAGGGTCAGGGTCCGGGTCCAGGCACCCGGCACCCCCTGCTCAGAGTCTTAATGGCTGCAACCCTGAATACATAACCTATTAGGGGAAAAGGGGTGGGCAATGAAAGAAAACAAGCACATGTAAGGGTAGTGGAAGAGAGAGAGAGAGAGAGAGAGAGAGAGAGATGGGGTGTGTAAGAGACGGGAAAGCGACTCGCGTAGTTCCAGGAACGTCCAGACGAGCGATGACACAGTACTGCTGGCGAGAGTCAGAGGAAACATCGTGGCTTTGATTTTGGGCTCAGTCTTTCCCGGGAAGCCAACAGCCGGGGTTGGGGGGGGGGCATGTGCACAGCCAGCTAATGACAGTAGCCACCACATTCGCTGCACCCGGAGAGTCATTACAGAAGCTCGTCTGAGGGGGTAGAGAAAGGTCAGACCTGCATGCTCTCTGACAAGTGCAAATGGGATTGGGGGTGTGCGACCCTCTCGTCTCCACTCTCCCTGCACCGTTTACAAACCTTGTCAGTGTGAAGGGGGGCGCCCGGCCCTGCCTGGGGGCTCGGAGGAGGGGGGGGGGGTAGCATTATGTCTGAGTGGCAGATCTCTCGGCGGTTGGAAGGATGTAACAATACTGAGGTATGGCTGTAAGCCATACTTTCCGAAGCAGGAGCGCATTTCCACGCAGAGCGGAACAACGGATCATGCTGTCACTTCTTATTTTTTATGATGATAATAGTAAGTGATTTTCTTAGCAGAACCACTTAGAATTACATATTACAATGCAAGGCAGACACTAAATATTTTTTAATCATTATTATTAAATATACTATTGATATTAAAAATACTAAGGGTCACTGGTTTTTTAAAAAAAAATGTTTTTAATCAAAGAATTGGAGAGGGAGCGTTTCCAATTCTGCCACAAAACATTTTAAAGTGAGCATAAGTAGAGGCAATAATAGGGACGCATATAGCAGAATTCAGAAATACCAACCTAAGCCCAATCCGCAAGGGTATTCATGCAATTATTGTTCTGGGAGAGGTACGTCCATGACAACGTAAGACGAGGTCCATTTGGCCACCGAAAGCTTATTTAAGTAATAATGCTTAATGACCGGGGAGCCGCGATGCGCCGGGGGCTGGACGCTCTGTACGGGCGGCTTTTGACGTGCGCAGTCACCATGATGGATTACCGCCGTAACGGGGATGTCGTGGGGGCGTATTCGCTGCCTCCAAGTTTAGCGTGGCTTTCCATGCAAATAAATATCTGGATAACATTTCAGCTGACAACATTTATACGTGTCTGACACAGACGTATGAGGCGAAACTGGAAAAATTGCTTCTGGAAAATAATTGCCGTTTCAAAAAGAATAACAAAAACATTTAACACACAGATCTGGGTAACTTTTCAGCCCGATCCCGGAATGCGTAAATGCCAACAAAACAAGTCAAGCCCCCTTAAGGTGCTATTTTACGCCTTAAATATATGGCCAGTACACAAAAATAAAATAAAACCGACTGAAATACATTTCGGAATAAAACGCGGTGTATTCGTACAAAGCACCGCTACATCGAGATTTTCTTTAAACCACCAGCGAAACTGAGCAAAAAGCTGTCATCTTTCATTCACTAACACGCCGAGTTTTGTCGGTATTATTCGGTGCATATTCTAAATAAAAAAAAAGCAATGCAGGAGGTAACAACCATACGAATACACAGCGAATACGTCTCGCCATTAAAAAAAAATAAGCAGACACTGCAACATCTGCTACTACAAGGTGCTGGAAATGAGACGGGGGGCGCATTAAATATGCACATCTTCCTTCGCTACACGCGAGTCTGACACCCCGCTTCAGCCCGTCTGCAGCTTATGTATAATTCAGACCAGCGCTGTGAACTTGAAACAAAACTATCCGCAATGTGCGCGTCTCCCTCCGCTGTGATTTTTCTTCAGGAGCAAACTGAGGTCCGCAGGCAGCCTCGCTTCCACCGCCGCCGCCCGCCGCCCGGCCGCCCCGCACTGTGCACTTTCGGGAATTCGGAATCCCGGACTGATAAAGACTAAAGGCTTTTTAATTCTCTCTTCTTCAGTACCTTTTTTTGGCACTTCAGGCAAAACTATTTCCCTGGCAATAAAACTCCGAAGGTGGAGGAGCCATGTGCCTTTTGCACCTGGAGTAAATTCTTCAACGATTCACATGTATATAATAATAATGACAGATAACGGGAAAATAAATATTTCAATTCCAACTTATTTTCTTGCAAAATGCATGGCACACAGGGGAAAAGTTTACTGTAACGATCATAATAAACGTCTTATTTTGTGAGTATTAGGACGTGTACATTATCGATACCTCGGAGCGCAGGCATTTCCGTCACCAGCAGCCGGTGCTACGCGCGACCCCATTTACGGCTCTACTTTTGGGGTGAAGCCCGCAGATGCAGACAAAGCAGGCGGGCGCCTCGCGCGCACGGACCACGCTGGCAGGCGGCGCGTCTCGCGGCTGGCACCATGTGCCCGCGTGCATTTTTAGCAGACGCGTTAATTATGTATGTGCGTGTACATCTGCGCCTGTATTTCCGCACAGCACCTATTTATACCTGCCCCACTGTGGCAGCACGTTTCACCACTGCTATACAGGTTTTTTTGGGGGGGAGGTGGGAAGCTGAACATTGTTTTAATAGACATTTAACAGTTTCCCCCCTCTTCCCTGAGTCCACCAAGCAGATACTTACAGCCTCTCTGTGTTCCTGGGAATGTTCCTGGGCACAGTCCTGATGCCCAATCCGTGGCAGTCCACTGTGGTGCCGCTGCAGGTGCAGAGAGCAGGGCAGGCGTCGGTGAGCCCAGCAGCCAAGGCGGCCCACGCCAGCAGCACCCAGCACCACCGGCATGCTCTGACCCCGGCCTGGCCACCGTCCCTGGGCATACTTGCCGCCAGCTACAACCTTCGCCACCCGGCCTTGGTCCTCAGTCCCACAAACCTGCTGTCCTGCCTCTGCCTAACCCTACCTCCACCCGTGAGCAAGAAAAATATCGTTTAAAATCTAATGCATTAAAAAAAAAACACTTGCACAGATAACTATCTAAAATGTTTTCACAGCTTTGACAGGAATGTTTTAATTAAATGCCGAACTGCTATAATGAATCTGTGTTCTTTGCTGTTTAGTTATATCCTTCTCTAATCCAAATTTGTCCCTTTTTCAGGCTCTCCTGTGCTGTCTGTCTCTCTGTGGAGATGTTCTCCTTCTCCACTCTGGAGTTCGATCTTTCTCTCTTCCACTCCAGTGTCTCGTATGCCAGCCCATGAAAGAGGGAGCAGGGCAAGAGCAAAAAGGGAAAAAAGAAAAAACAACACACACTCTCTCTCTCTCCCTCGCTCGCTCCCTCCCTCTCTCTCTCTCTCTCTCTCTCTCTCTCTCTCATACACACACAGCAGTAATCCATCACAAGGATCTACAAATAGCAGCTCTTCGACTCCTCCCCTCCCAAACACCCGCACCCCACCCCCTGCCCCCCCTCCCAGAACCCTGCCTGAACTCGCGCTCGCTCACCCAGGCTCACAGCAGACCAGGAAGCGGCAACTTGCATGGAGGAGTCTCATCCGAACCCCCCCCCCCCCCCCCCCCCCCCAACACACAAGAGTTGCCCACAGCTCCACAAAGAATCAGCTTCGTACAGTGGGGGAGTGGGGGGGGGGGGGGTGTTCTAGTAGCTTGGGGCAGCGTCGGACAACTTGCCTGCCCCACCTCCTTCTCAAGCGAATGGAGTGGCAGGAAACAATCAGCTTTAATGGGGGGGGGGGAAAGAATCTGCCAGTGAAAGGGGAGAGCCAGACCTATAGCCACAGCAGACCTCATTCTTTAAATTCTACATTTCTAAAGTGGGGAGGGCCCAGAACACACAGAGCATGACAGAGGGTGGTCAAAAAGCGTGATGAGGAGGCATTCTGGGCCAGGGCTGGCGACTGAGTGGCGGTGGGGGGGCGGGGGCGGCTTATTTACCTGCCGTTTGCATGGAAGGGCAGAGGGCCAGGAAACAGGCAGGCTGGTGCACCAGCTGTGAGTCAGGAACCAGGGGAGGCACAGCACTGGAGACGTGCTCTGGGACTCTCTCTTTGTTCTGCCTCTTCAGACAAGCAACGGCTTTGGTGTCTCCCTTCAAATTCAAAAGGCATGGTCAGAACAACCCCCCCCCCCCCCCCCGACCACCACCACCTCCCCTCCAGCATTCGACTGGCAGTACACTCAGCCACCTGGGGCCCGACACACCCCTGGCACAACTGCAAACAGATTTGTCTTTAATTATCCATAATTAGCTAAGTTATTTCATCCTTTGTCGCGCGTTTCCATCTCGTGGAAATCGGTGTAATTGCTTAAGGTTGTGCCTCGCACTTTGAGAAAATGGATTCGCAGGAAACGCAAGTCAAACATGCAGACCGCTGCAGCGCAGTGTTAGAAATATGTCTGGCACAAGGCGATAATGAACCGTGTGATGAGTGCTTGACGCGTGTTAAGAGAACGATGTACTGTGTAGCCGGTACTGGTCCAAAGCCCTAGTAGCGCCCCCCCCGTCCAGAAGAAAGCGACGATGGCTTGCTAAGTCGGCACCCCAGCCGCCTACCTCGCCTAATGAGTTCAGTGGCACTGTGTGGCTGTACATAGCTACAATCCTGAAGCTCAACTTTCTCACCAGACTGCATTTATTGGTTAAAAATATATATTGATGCCACAACTGGCTGCCCTCGACATTGCAGTTGATTTGCAGGAAGGGCGATGGAGCGCAGCACCAGACTGGCTCAGTAAATAGAGACATGCACGCTCCCTTCGTGATGGATATCATCAGTTTGACCAACTTAGCAGAGCTTCGCCTAATGAGTTCTGCAGCTTCGTTTTGTTCTGCTGTGTAGGTTTGGGCACTTTTTAATGTACGAGTCACACGCATTAAAGCGCATCTGGGAAACCCTGGGAGCAAAACGTTAAATGTCAGCACGCAACAGGGACGCCCCCATACCTTTTAAAGACAGCGCAGTCGCCGAGCCCATCACAGACGCACAGCAGAGACCCAGAGCAGCTGGCTCACATCTGCCTGAGCCGGCAGCATCTTTGCAGTCATTAGCTGCACGTCTGCATTCGGCATCCCGGGTCACCGGCAGTACAGCGGTCCCAAAATCGAAACCGGCGCTGTGTCGAAGGGGACAGCGGCCCCATTTCCACGCTTCATTTCCTTTGGGCTGGAGCCTGTGGATACAATCAAGCCCGAGACATTCAGCATGCGGGACACCAGGCTACGGGAAGCTGGAGAACTGTACCGTTCAAACAGCTATTTACTGAAGTTAAGCAAAAGCCCGTTCCACACACATGCTTCATTTTAAACGTAATATCCTCTAGAATAATAATCTTAGTCCAGGCCAGGGATTGTGGACCAGTGGCGAGCTCCTAGGAAGGCAGCTTCATATCTTAGAGCCCTTGCCTACTGGTGTTTCTGTTGTACCTTTGACTGCAACCTTTGGTAAAAACTACAGTGAAGGTTGAACGTTACATTAATACCCTTTGGCATCGGAGGGGATCAGCGATAGAGCTGAATCTGCAACCTTCACGGAACACACAAACATTTAAGTAAAGCACATTGTATATATAAAGCAAGACAAAAATACACAGGGACACCTCGGGGCGCTCAGCGAAGTCGGACAGGTGGCGGCGCGCTTAGCATGAAAGGCTACATGCCGGACGCGGGCCAGACGGGGGGCATGTCACAATGGGGCTCCAGGAAAACGTGCCCCGATGAAATACTGCCCAAAATACATGGACAATGCTTCAGCTTCCTATATTATCCTCTATTAGTAAGGAACATAGTTAGCAGTAGGCCTAATTACGAGAATGGACAGTGGTTTAACTCCCCCTACTCCTAACGGTTATCACTTTCAAAGAATGTGCATCCTGACAATAACTAATTAATGGACCTTAAAGAACGATCTCTAAAGCTGTTCAGCTTCAACCTACATGATGAAAATGCCATGTGATTTTTTTTCTGGGAAAAATCAGAGAAAATATATTTGGTACATTAACCAAAAAAAAAGTGCCCGGTGAATAAGGGATAGGAGTAAAATACGTTGTATAAAGTTTCTTAGTTCTCTACATGCAAAATCAAAGCCAAATAACATATAGAGAATTTCCGTTTTCTTTGATACACCGCCATCTAGTGGCTGGACGCTTCAACTACAACATCAATGTGGTAAACAATGTATGACAGATGGATTTTAAATTACAACACAAACAAATGGAGCAGAGTAAAACAAAAGATAAAGTTTAATCCAAGATGAAAAAATATATTTATAATGCTACACTGTAAATTATATCATAGAAATATAAAAAGCACATGTGGACAGAGTATGAGTTTTTACAGAAGGTAAACAGAAATGGAATTAATTCCAAGTACCTGGTAACGCATGTGAGTGGTTTTGCCCCGTTCATTTCTTAGATGATTACAATAACAGAACCAAACTTTTACCAGTGTCTCATCTCTATGGCAACCTTTCAATTAAGAATAAAGTGTCAGTTTGGACAAAAGGCTGACGAAAGAAAAGATCTCCGAGGTTAGGGTTAATCACCAGGAAACTTCAGAGTAGGATATAAACACATCCATAAACAAAACAGAGGTGAGTAATTAATAAAACAGGAAAAACCATTTAAAAGCCACCATAAATTTTTTATTCACTGTACATCCAGTCAAGAAAAAAAAAAAAAAGACTCACAGGATAGCATCAGCAGTGTATAAAATCCACAGGGGTTTTAAGGTAACAGCTTTTGACGTTTTGTAACAGCAAAGCACAAACACTTCCCTCTTAAAAGGATGGATCTCAGTTAGGAGGACAACACATTTAAATCATTATATCATTTAAAGTGAAAGACGCTCCACTCGCCTCACAGGCCGTCATGTGATATTTACAGCATGGTGCCTCTTTAACACCCCGGAGTAATCAGACTTTTCTTGAATACGACAAACAATTAAATGAGAAAAGTACCATGGAGGAGAAAAAAAACTGCAGATGAATTACTGTCATGAAACAAGGTTTGACGGCTCCTGCTTGAAGATTCCCCCAGAACTAATAGGTAGCTATTGTATTATGTAAAAATGACCCTACAACCAGTATTTATAACTTTCACAATCCATTCTTGGAGCTAAAATCCTGGTTTATGCAGATTTGGAAAGTTGACCATTAATAATTAATTATACTAACTACGTTTTTAAAACATGTATATTTTCAAACCATATGTAACACACAATTCTTCCAGTAATTAACCAAAAACAAAAAGCAGAATAGTTCTAACAGTATTATTTTTTATCAGAGTTAAAACAATATCCACTAAACAAAAGGAAATGGACTTGCAGCATAGGGGAGATTTTGAATTGAAAATGTACATTAAAATACTCCCATTGACTGTACAAGACACAAGCAGATTAGCATTTCACCTGCACGGACCTGTAAAAGGAACCCATCTGACATGCCTCGCCATCGATTCAGAGAAACCAAATATCACTTGCAGAACAAACTTCCATTTCATCAGTCACCAAGCCCATTTAAAAAAAACCTTTCTGCATACTCAGACTGACCTTCTCAACAACTCTCCCACCACCAAAACATCTAGTCTTTCCCCTCCCAAAACATCCACAACCTCACCTAACCCATCATACACATTAAAAAAAAAGATTTTTATTTTCTATAGACATTTTGAGAAACACAACCTTGAGACTCACTGGTACAACAACAACAAAAAAAAAAAGTAAACAAAGACGATGTCCTTGTGCGGGAATTCTCACCATTTCATAGATGCGGTCGTCCCTGGTAACAGTCAGCTTTACAGCCAATGGAACCACTATTTTGACCTTGAGAGCATCAGGCAGCCCATACGTCACAGTATACACAATTACTTGAACAATTAAAAACAGCTTATGGAAATAAAATTGTAAAAAAAAAAAAAAAAACACTCCCAGAGGAGGGTTAGAGGCCAGACTGATGAGGTTAAACATAGAAACATTTTAAGACAGTGGAAGACAGACGCCAAAAGAGTAGACATAATAGCTACTTAAAAAATAACATCCCATAATATCAATTTAAGGAACATCCCAGAGGAATTCAGGCTCATCCCAGGATAAAAGTAAACCTAGTAACGAGAAAGCATGTCCATTAACTTGAAATCCAGTGGAGTCTACATATATGGAGGCTATTAAGCCACTATCATTTAAAAACAGTGGTACAGGAGTGAATAAATATCCACATAATGGTGGAATAAAGTCCCCCAGATAAATATCGTCACATTATGTTTATGCTGGCATATGCTTGGGATTAACAGACAACCACAGATGCATGTATTCAGTAAACAAAAAGAAATTCAGAAAAATTCATTCATAAAAAATAATTCAGTCCCTCAGGAGGGATTGGAATATACCACAGTCGTTGTGCAATAATAACATTAATGCTAACATTGATATGGCTCTTTGTGAAAAAATACCACCCCCCCCAATCCCAGCCTTAGCCCCCATTTATCTGCCTAAGCATTTCTGCTTCAGTCTGCATTTGATGCATGGACGTCGCACGCTGGCCCGGTTTATGTGTCTGACCGCCTGGGCCGGTCACAACGCAGCTGTGCTCCGACAACATAACAGATCAATGTGCAGCTCTCACGTTACTGACAGAGACCGGCCCAGGAATAGACAGGCGGCCCGCGGCGGTCTCGCCGGGTCTGACGGGCCGCACGGCAAGGACACGGGAGCACAAGCCGGCAGGAAGCGGCTGCCTCACGATGGGGTCACTCACAGCACTTACAAATCACATTAAAACATAAAAACATACAATAAAATAAAAATCGTCACTTGGAGATCCAGTGTAAAATGATCCCTGCCTCTACACCGAGGACTCCTGTGTGGGTGTAAACCACACGCTGGGGATGGAAGATTCCTGAAAAACAGAAGAATTCAGGCACACAGCGCCCTCTAGATAACAGCTAAACATAACCGTACTGGGTGCAAAGCCTGTAATGGTGAACCAGCCTCAAAGACTTTACACTGGGGGGGGAATCGACACATAAAAGTGAAATTATTAGGCCCAGCTAAGATGCTTACATAGAGCTATATAAAAACATTCATATAAATGCTGATATAAGCACCATACATATAAAATTACTAAAATCTCAAAGCCATTAACTTTTATTAGTGATCACGTTTCTGCTACACGTGCCGATTCTCTCTGTGCCTTTTCCACCAGCTTCTTGTTGGTGAGACAGTGTCCCCTAATGGAACTGATCGGCATTACTGTAGAAACAAAAGTCCAACGGGCAGCTGACCACCAAAAGACGCCGTTAACCCCCCCCACCCTCGCCACGTCCCCCTGGTGGCCACCTCTGTTTAGTGCGCCAGTACCTGGTCCCAGCAGACGACAGCCGCCTTGGGACAAAGGGCAGGGTTTGTCACTACTGCAGAATCATGGCCCCTCTGTGTCTAGGGAACAAGACAGTAACAACATCAAACGTAAAGTACAGATTAGTAGCAAAACAAACAGACAGGGATCATCTGAATGAACAGCTTTCATTCAGGGTGCACTGCTCCTCATGGAGCTGGAGAACGGCATGCGGAACGGAGTGCGGCGGGTTCCTTACAGCGTTCCGGCTGGGGTTCTCCTTCCCGTGTCCCTCGGTGGGGGCGTCTGCAGGTGGAGGCGTCCCCCGGCCTCGCCTTTCTGCTGCTGCCTGGCTCCCCAGGACTCTTTTCTGCGGCACGGGACGGCGGTTTAAACGGTTACCGCTGCTGATGCTTTGGCTGGTTAATTTTAGCGCAAACTTCTTTCAGTGAGACGAATATAATTACAGGTGAAGAGCCTCCTTCTTCAGGGAAACGGCAGAAGGCCGTCAGCTGAAAAGGCCATTCTACCATATTATAATTATTACCTTTTATTGTCAGTGTCTTTATCCGGATCTTAACGCCCCCATTTACACGGCAGGGTATTAACGGCAATCGCTCAGGGTAGGTAACTCGACCATGGGGCCCACCTTGATCAGTCCCCCGAAGGACCGGGAGCGGGGGTGCTTCTTGCCGGTGGGGGGGGTCTGGCAGTCATATCCTGGCGTCCCTGGTGTCACCCCCTTCGCAAGCTAAAAATTGGTGGGCGGAGCCACAAAACAGACGATCACTACCGGCTTACCAAAGCAAAAAACCCCTCCCCAGTACTCAGCCACCAAGGTGCACCCTGTTAATAATAATCAATCCTTTATTGTCCCTCATGGGGAAATTCTTTTTACGCCTCCCTCAACTTGCCCTTTGTGGAGCATGTTGTCCGCGAAGTTAGCACGTTAGGAAATGCACGACGTTTGGGCTAACGCACTGACCCATCTCGGTCACACTGAAGCTCACACTGAAGCTCAACCAGGCTCATGATCAGCTCTGTGCAAAGTGCACTTCTCCCTCTATCAGGAGCTGGTACAGGCTGCCCCCTGCTGGTCAGTGTGGGTATACTCGGAAGTCACCTGGCGGATGTACTTCTTCTTCTTGGCGGACTCGGGCAAGTTGTTGACGTGGCGGAAGAGCTCCCTGAGCGCCTCCTCGGTGTGTGGGTTGGCCTCGGGGTCCTGGCCGGGCCGCTTGGAGGGCGTCGCGCTCGTAGAGGCAGGCAGGTCCAGGTCATCCTGACACAGAGGACATACATGGAAAGGGATCCACTGGGTTCCGGGCTCCGTCACTGGTCGACACGCGTGTCACTGGACAGCGCTGGAGGAATAACTACCTTGGACTGGGGGATCTTCAATGCCACAAGCTGCCTTCTTGCGTGATCTCTGATGTAGGCAGGTGCCTGTAGAGACGGAGACATTATGGATGAACAGTCCTAATCTGTGAGATCCATGGGGCTTTCACGCATCTCCAAGCAACCCCTGCAGGCAGCTGCAGTGTTTACCACCCCTCAGACTACACGTGTGTGGGGGGCCCCCTGTTGACCATAGAATGTTATGGGAACCCAAAGTGACTTTTTGCATGGGATCCCAGAAACAAACAAAAAAAAATCTTATGACCCAATCAGAGGCCAATACCTGGCATGAAACACAAAAATGGCATCTTCTATTGTTATTTTACAAAAATATACAATACACAGTACCAGTCGAAAGTCTGGACACACCTTTTAATGCTTCTGTCTCCATTTCAGCTGTTATTCACCTTACAGTAAAAGGCCTCGAGGCAACAAACTTAAACTCTAATATTACAACTACTACGTGACGTGTTCCACAAAATTTCCTCAAATTTTAGCCTCTCTGAAAAAGCCGCCTTTGGATTCTATGACAGCGTTGCAGACTCTTGACATTCTTCCAGCCAGCTTCCACACGTAGCCACCTGCAATGCTTCTCCAACAGTCCTGAAGGAATTTCCACAAGTTCTGGGCACCAGTTGGTTCTCTTGCTGTTACTTTTCGATCCAAACTATCCTAAATCTGCTCAATAGGGTTTAAATCAGGGGGGGATTGTGGGGGCCAAGTCATCGGTCACAACACTCATCTCTTTCCTCGTTCCCAAGATAATACAGTACTTACATAACCTCGAGATGTGCTTAGGGTCTTTATATTGTTAAAAGCAAACGATTTTCAGTAGAGGTGTAATTCTGAGATATGAAACACTTCTCTTGGCTGTTGCAGTATTGGATATAACTTCATTGCCTCAAGGTCTTTTACTGCAAGGTGAATGAAACAACTAAAATAGAGGAATACATTAAAAGCAGGTGAGTGGAGACTCTTGACAGGTACTGCATGTACAAAAAGAACCTCCAGTGAATACAGCAGTGAATACAGCAATGCCTTCTCCTCTAACGGCCATATCACAAAGACGGCGAGACTGACTCGGAAGAGTTTCTGCGAGTGCTTGATGAGGAACGCCATGCCCTCGTTCAGCTTTTTGATGTTTCCTTGCAGGTCGGTGGCAGTCATCTAGAACAAAGAACGAGTTAATTAAAGCAATCCCAGGGAAAGAAAACATCCCACAGATGCCGTATAGCGGGGGTTTGCGATTGGGACTCCTGTGTGCTTTGGGAAACATTTTAATTAGCGATTAATCAGCACCTGAAAAGCCAGATGCGGTTTTATTAGTGACATAATTACTTGGGAGCCACATAATAGGCGTCCCTGACAGGCAAAATTACTCGAATGCACACACCATGGCTGTAATAAAAGGCTTTGTGAACCGAGTTAGCTCAGGGGTGATTCGAGAATTTTTTTAGGGTGGGGGGGAATATGAAGGGGCAACCTTATCTGCCAATGAGATGTTATGAGCTGGTGAGTGAGAGGTGAGGAGGCACTATGAAGGCCAATCAGCTTTCAGCTGGGGGCAGTGGCCCTGTGGCCCCCGACCCTGAGTGAGTCAGATCACACGGGAGGGGCAGCGAGACAGGCGAAGAGGAATGAGGTGGGAAAAAGTAGGAAGGTTATTCCCGGAAAAACCGGGAAGGGGGGGGGAGCAAAAGAGAAAAGAAAAGCAGGACAGGAGGACAAGCGGTGAGAAGAATAGAGGATGGAGGAGGGAAGATAAAGAGGAGAGAAAAAAGAGAAAAGAAAAGCAGGACAGGAGGAGGAGGGGAAGGAGGGAGCCCTGGTGGGTCACCTACATTCTTGGGCCACATGACGTGGGGCGCGAACATCAGCGCCAGGTTGAAGGCGGACATCTTGTTGGCGTCCTGCTGCCGGGCCGTCTGGTAGAGCAGGTCGAGCAGCAGCTTCAGCAGGCTGCGGTTGGCGGGGGGCAGCAGCAGGAGCAGCAGCTGCAGGGCCTCGATGCGCCGCTCCTTGTCGGGGAGCGTCGTCTTGTTGCCGCGCTCATCAAACAGCATCAGGTCTGTGGGGGGCGATTAGAAGGCTGTGGGTCCCGGCGCCGCGCTCTGCTGCCCCCCGAACAGCAGCCATGCACATCTGTCCTCATGCCCGCTCGGCCACTCACCCGCTATCTTCAGGTGGGCGTGATAGTGCCGGTGCGTGAGCAGAGGCTCAGGCAGCTCCCCCAGGAAGCTCTTCAGCAGGCTGGCCACGTCGTTGGGGTGGTAGTCACCCGTCTCCAGGTCGATGTCCACCCCACTGTCCAGCATCTCCCGCAGGGCCTGCTGCCGGATGCTATTGCCCGGGACTCTGAACAGTCCCTCTACATGCAAATCTGAGCAAGTCGCGGACACAGAGACAGTAATGGGCATTTTAATGCCGCGCTGACAGACTGCAGCAAGCACAGCCTGTTTTAAAGAATTAGGGCACAAGGTACCATACATTCAGTATTTCAAAAAAGTACAAAAACTATGGTACTTCTAGTGTTGGGGGTTTTTACATATACTTCTCACTTTGTTTATCGTTATTTTCTGAGATGCCTTTTCAGGATGGCAGATGTATTTTATGTGTGTGAGGCAGATTATCTGCATAACCAAACTGACAATTAAAACATTTGCAAGTCCCGCCCCAAAGTTCCGAAGTCCCCACAATACCCCAGCTCGTTTGGTACTTGTACCTGCCCGGAAATCAGAGGAAAAGGCAAAGTACCAAATTTTTTTGTGCCAAAACTACAGTACCCGGTGCAGTGCAACTATGGGACTTAATGTTATACAAAACATTTTCATGCCTTAAACCAGTGTCTGTGTGTCTGTGAGCAGAAATCTGCATCATACTAAACAAGCACATCATGGGCAAAAAGTATAAGAATTTGCGCTATTTTAATTGGGAGCAGTCAAGCCCACCTGACCAGCGACACACAGAAAGACCGTGGACTAAAGACCGCACACAGAGTCTGTCTGGCAGCATGTTCTACAGGAAGAGCATGACAGGAGCTCTCACTTCTGCTCAGGTACTCGATGAGCTGGCAGATCTGAGCGATTCCTTCCTCAGTCAATGGTGCGCCGAAGACAACTCCCTTCTCTGAAAAAGGGTAAACACACGACAGTAATAAACAGTACTTAAACCGCTGATATTCAGTATAAATGCAAAAGCCGGGCAGTCATACATAACATTTATTCGCTGCAGCATGCTACATAGTTCAGTATTAAAGACATGTTTACTGCCAAAAACCCATCTCACTGAAATTACAAAGCATAACAAAGATCCTGAAATTTAATGAGACACTCAGCCTCATATAACTCAAGACAGCAGAGCCAGAAAGTTGCTGCACCAACTATTTCATTATTGACCATTTATATGGTCCAAATGATGCCAACTCAACTTTATTTCATAGTCTTGTCTAATCTCTTTACTAATTGATTATTCAACTTCAACTGCTATTACTGGGGGAGATTTCAACACCGGTATCGATCAAACACTGGATCGATCAAAAAGGTACTCCAATGAGACAAACAATATATTACAGACCTCAGCCTTGCAGATATTCAGCATCTGCCAAACCTCTTAGCGAGCAAGTACACATGCTCCTCCAACACCCACCAATCATTCTCCCATATCCATTATTTTCTGACAGCCAGCTCTGTTTCACCCGTTGTACCCAAAGCCACAATTCAGCCAATTCTCATCTCGGACCACGTTCCAGTCGGCTTTTGCTTTATCAACAACCACTTAAGGCCAGGCGCAAGCGGACAGTGCTTCAATACACTTAAAGATACTGATGTCAACACATACTTCAGAAA
Organism: Paramormyrops kingsleyae; assembly: GCF_048594095.1. NCBI lineage: Eukaryota > Metazoa > Chordata > Actinopteri > Osteoglossiformes > Mormyridae > Paramormyrops > Paramormyrops kingsleyae. The sequence continues at coordinate 19,981,304 of NC_132816.1, forward strand.
AGAGTGGGCATCCTTCTTGGAAATTAATGATTCTTCTAGAAATGTAAGGAATATTATGAAGTAGTGCCAAGAGGGAGGGAGCACCCTTATAGCCAGTATATTACAGAAATTGGCTCAAGAATAAGAAAAATTAATAGGCTGGGCAGCTAGAGACACGATAGAAGATACAAAAGAGGAAAAAAGAGTAACAGTAAACCTTCAGATTAACAAAAAAGCAAAAGGACACCTGTCGATCTGACACAAGACAGCTCACAGAACGTAACATACCCAGCACAAGCTGCCCAGAATCGGCCTCTGCGCTTAGGACATTCGGCGCCCTCAACATCACCGACAGGCCCCATCACTCCTGGGCATAGCCACCGCCACACCATGTCTGGCAGGGAATCACCGCCAAAACGTCTGCATTTCCCTGGACTCACTGGGAGCTACATCTGAGACGGAATCAAGTAAAAACCTGCCCTCCATTTCTGGAACATAAAGACCAACTTTCTTTGATACAATAGCATGGTTTATTAGCAGACCATACTTCATTTGATCAACAACTGCTGTCAAATAAAAAAAGTTGTTTTTTGGTTGGTTAACATAAATTGAATTCACTAAAAGAGCTGGCAGCAACTGGCAGACTCCAGTCCTCATCTTGACCAAAATGAAATGGAGTCCATAACACCATACAATCGAACACCTCCGGGTCAGGAAATTTTTTCAGACACAAAGAACCTTGGCTTTGTGTTTTTGATAAAATCTGACCCTCCGACAAAAATAGCTGGTGACCCCAGGACTAAACCCTAAAAGAGGGGGGTTAGTTTCTTGCAGTATCCATACAACTACCTCTATCAATAGAGGATTAAGACAGATTAAAACCTCTTTCATCACTGCACAAACTTTCAGACGATGAAAAACCAGTCACTTTTATGGATATATTCTTTGGTATTCATTTTCATTCAGTAAATGTATTCTCTGTTGACCTACAAGAACATTATAAATCATTTCACTAGGGTAGATGTTTCTTTAGTCCTTAACGACACCCGGTGACCTTCCCAGTGAGACAAAATGAGGAACCAGATTTGTATTATAAGCTCATTGCGTCACCCATGAGTGCCGGGGCAGGGGGGCCCTTCGGAGAGTCCTGAGAGTTCCCACGGCGAACCGCTGACTGACCTTTGCGCTTCAGGAAGTTGAAGGAGCGGAAGAAGCCACCAGCACCAGGCAGCTTGTGGTCCACGTCTCCCAGGAGCTGCGCAAACTCTGTACCGGGCAGGTCGATGAGCCTTGTGATGTTGCTCAGCACCAGCTCGGTGAAGCTCTCCGGGAGAATGTGGCGGAGCTTCTCCACAAAGAAATCCGGGTTGAAGATGATAGGAGAGTGGCCTGACGGGCACATCTCCTGGCTGACGACCACGTTGCACAGTGTCCCTCTGGGAAATGGGACGAGGTCAGCTCTGAGGTCACCGTTCACCTGTTCAACTCATACATGCATCTGAAGTAATAAACAGTTGTCGAAATGGGCTGCACTAGGGTGGAGCAGGGGTGTCACAATACGAGGTGGGGGGTGGTGGTCCTCGAAATTGCCCTGGGTGGATCCCTGCCACCCCTCCACTACTGGGCATGCTGGTCCTTCACCTCAATAACCCACTAATAATACTGGACCTAATAGGAGGAACACATTCACTAGAATTAATTATTCTCCTAACATTTACAAGGTCAGACTGGGAACCTGCAGACCCTCCAAAACTGGTATGAAAGCACAAAGCCACACAACAGCAGCAAGTCGAAATGAAAAACAATTAATTTTAAGTGCATGCAGAAAATTGACCTTCCCTAAAATATAATGACATTATTAAGAGAGCCTACAACATATTACAGGGCTCTTAGAAAAGCTGTTGACATAGATATGGAACTGTGGCATTTCTCTGCAAATATTCAAAGCACACAGAGACAAATTGACTGTCACTTTCATGGAATACAAATTACAAACTAACCTAGAAAGATGTAAATCAAGTATTTTCTACAGGTGCTGTTATTCAAAAAGGCTCCAATATTTATGGAGAATGTTTCTGTATAGTTAGCATGCTTTAAGAGTACAGCATAGGACAGATTTCATAACGATCTGGAGAGCCAGGATTCAGCCACCAAACTCAAAAAGCTGCATCAGTTACCAGATGACACAAAGTTCAGATGAACCTCTGCTCTGGTAAAACCTTAAGAAAAAAGTTAAAAATTCCTCCATAAAACATTCAGCCTTTAAACATGTAAAAGATGAAAAGCAGTATGCCAGCGCAGAACATCAGGTGTGGATTAATGCTTACAACTAAAGGTCCCACATTGTACCTATCCACCTGTGAACCAGGAGCTGCATGATTTTTGTTATTCTGTTGTCTGGACAATAATTGATTCAGCAGAGAAACCAGCCAATGACTAACTGAAACAAGCAGTGCTGAAGCCATCAGGTACTGGAACTGCCTACAAATGCATCAAAAGTGGCGATGGGAGAAATCCCACAGAGGATGGGATCACTGCCGGCTGTCAATCACTGCCCGGTCTAATCCAAAGAATGACAATAAAGTAACCAATGACAAGCAGATTAAAACAGTAACTGACAGCACAATAATACCAGCCACCATAGGTTTCACTGCTTCATGCATATTACCTATAGTATTAGAGTAGACTCTTGGCAGAGGGTGACTGTTAAAAAACACAGAGGGCAACGAATGAGGAAAAAAGTTAAGAATCTCTGTTCTTCAAGTAGTGACCCAAACACTTGGCTTACAACAAGGGGGAGGGGGGTTGAGACTGAGAGGGCTTTAATAACAACGAGAGAGGATGCTGTGCATATCAGGCCGTCTAGGTCAGGACAAAAACAGCAACGTCATCTTCACAATAATGCCTATTATCATCCCTGAGCTGTGTTTAATGTGGCTGAACTTCCTTTGCTCATTCCACCAACTGGCAAGTGCTTCAGATAATAAAAGAATGACTTCCATGAGAAGGTCACTGTCCTCATCAAGCTTATAATTAACAAAAACAAAACAGAGGGTGAAATTAATATGTGACAGGAAACAATTATGAGAAGCACGGCACTGTCGTGCCTTCTACCTCCGGGGATCTCATAGAGTTACGTATTTACTGTATGTGGAGTGACCTTGGTCTACATGTGCTCCAGTAGACAGCCTAAAGGTAGCCTGGGTTATACCCATGACCCAAAAGCATTCTGTTCAGGCTGAAACTGTAATTCCATGCTCTTATTTGTTTTGCACACGGTACGTCCCTTAAGACATTTAAGATAACATGACAAGAAGCAGATTAGTGGTTAATGACAATGTATGAACAGATAAAAGGGTGGTACAACTACAATCTTGTAAAGTGGCAAAGAATATAAATTTCTGCTTAAACAGCATTTAAAACTCGTCAGACCACCCCGAAGTTCACTATGGACATGTGAAATCTGACACACACCCATATCCTAATAACGACTTTAACATTTATCAGCAGAACTGTATTCTAAAACACAGAATCTGACGATAAACATGCAATTTTGACAACTTTCTCTTGACACTAGATCTGTCACAAGACTCTTCAACGTCTAGGTTCAAGAGAGCAACCAGTATGCCCGTAATCCTTCCTCAGCAACAACTAATCAAGTCATAAACCAGTTCTTTACGTGACAAGCTGAGCTTTGGAATATAGCTGCTGTAGTAAAATTCATTTTGTTTACATGCGTATAAAAAGAATGGTACAAGGTTTGTAGTACATGCCCTTAGGTTAGGATTTCTACTAACGCTGCTTGATTCAAAATGAGCTAATGGCAACACGGATTCCGAATTATGCAACACTTCATGCATTTGAGGGGAACCTCTTGCTCATCCATAAATGCAATAAACTGACTAAAAAACGAATACGTGCGATTCTTGCGTTATTTGAAAATGAGTCCTGTACGCTTCAGTGTCCATGTGTATGTCGACATCTATTCCTGCCTGCAGTGCAGTCGTGGATATTACACAGGATCATGGATGACAGACAGTCTTACATCGAAACAAATTATCTCAACTTGGAAGAATGAAAATACAGTAGAGGGAAACTATTTACACTAAACAACAAAGGCAACTACAAAACGGACATCTAATGGTATTTCACTGCACGCAATAAAAGCCCAAAACAGGCTATTACACCATGTCAACAGCAGACCACGTGACCAGCTTGGTCAGTCGGTAAAGTGTTTTTCTTCCGCTTACTCTATCGGAGCCACGTCAGTGCTTTTTTTGACGACTGGATGAGAAATTGCTTCTCCGTCGTTATTCGGGTGCAAAATTTAAAATAAAACTAATGAATCAACCAGTGACAGCCTTTGAAACAAAGGAACACGTCTGCACGTAACAGCAGGAGGAGCGCTGCCACAACGGCAGACGTGTTTTTAAATAGTCTGTCAAGGGAAAAATACACTTCAACGACGCCGCGCCGTTTTTGACGCGTCTAATGACTGGCAGCGCAATTGTGCTCAAAAGGGCGAGCACACGTTTATTTGCCATTACCTTTTATTTCGTTTCTTTCCGTCGGCGTCCTTCCCTGCTGCCATCTTCTTGTTTGAATCCTCCGCTGCCGCGTGCGTCACCCGTCTACTTTGTCTCTGATTGGCCAGAGATCATAACTGGGTGTGTGCATTGGACGGAGGTCACGCGGGTGCTAAGTAACCACCATCGGATTGGTCTGTTTGAATCCGCCGCGCGACAATCTACCAAAAAATACACGCGTTATATGCGGTGGGGCGTATAGATAGAAATATTTTATATATGTCGCGCATTTTTATCGAGCCTGTTCCTAGTCGGAAGGGTGATTTGAACCGTGATAATCTATTGTTATTTTTTAATCCTGAATATGAAACTTGGAAAGTTACGTTAAAAGGAACGTTGGAAAATTTAGCAAATTATACTGCTCTGTGCTGTGACCTTTAAACCATTGATATATTTCCGTTTTCCTATGGATACCTTATTTTTTTAGGGCTACTTAAAAATGTGGCCTGTAACCTTTCATCTATCCATCTTCCCTAACCGCGATTTCAATGCAGGGTAAAGCCAGGAAATACAGCGTTGCCTATCACTCATGCCAACACGCTATGGACAACATAAATATGCCAGTTTTTGGCAGCATATAAAATCCTACTCCACACATAACGCAGTGTAATGTACGGTTTACGCATATTGAAAATGCATATTGACTCCTGCCATACCGCAATAAGATTTAGTTGGGATTATATCCCATAATGGTGGTTTATTCCTTTAAATGATTTTCTTCACGAAGACAGTCAAACATTTGGTATATTCATACATTTGGTATATTTTTCCAGAAATTATTGTAGTAAATAGACATGTCGTTTTCAATAAGGAAATGGCATATAAAGGACATCAAGGAACAGTCGAAGTTTCTAACATTACATTAGTATTTTCCTTTTGATGATAAAAGCACTGGAACAAAGTACATATTCAGGACAAACCATGATTCTGTGGAAACGACAGAAAAATAAACCACTCTAATGTTTAATAACTGATTAACCTACAATAGATTTTTAAACTATCCATTAGTTGTGAATGAGTTATGAATGTGCTATTACTGGATAAATTTGTTGAACAAGCAAATTGTTGAGCGGATAAAGTTTCTTGGATAATTAGGGTTCTGGGATGTACTTCATTGTGAATCAAGCACAACATCATCCAAACTCCAAGGGCTACAAGTGAAGTCAAGCATAATTATCAAAATTAGCAGGACAGAAACTCCTCAAGCAAGTGTTTCTTCAAGAAAGGGAACCAGACCCCCCGCCTTAATGTAAGTTATGCAGTGATAGCAGCTGTGGATCCACGTGTTGGTGCTTGAGCCCAGCACATTCTCCAGACTCCCACCTGGAGAAGCTCATGGTCCTGGTGGATGTGAGCCTGTTCTTGCTCCTGGCCGCAGGTACCTTTTGCCGCTGACACAGGCAACGGGATTGTAGTGGCCCCAAGGTCTTCCAGCAGGCCTTGCGGAAGGTGTCGGAGGACATACAGAATAGGATGGGGTCCAGGGCACTGTTGACATACCAAAGAGGCAACGAGAGGTAGGACTTGAGGGCAGTGTAGACCCGCAGCACGGTGTCAGACCACACCTCGACGTAGACCTGCATGAGTGACGAGGCCATGTCGGGGAAGTTGCACACAAAGAAGGCTACAACTACCACTCCTGCAGAAATAAAAAAAAAAAACACACACACATACAGTAATAAGACAAGATTAGCACACAATCAGACTTTGATAAGTCAGTTTCCGCTAAACTTTGACTCTTGTTTAGTGACTCAGACAAATTGTAACTACTTTCTGGCACAGCGTTTATAAGAGTTTTCAGGAAGAAAATCAATTGGAACTGGCTGGTTGGGAGATCTTCATTCATGACTCACAGCAGGTTCCTGTAGCAGAATGCTGCCACAGCAGAAACAGAGCAGGTGAACCTGGAGAGATGCTTCCATAGATATGCTGGCTCTTGACACAATCTGGAATGACACATCAGTTCTGATGTATGCATTTCCAAAGTATACGCAGGACACTTTAAAAAGTTTGACTAATTTGACAAGTGAAAATGTACTAATAATATACTATTCCACAGACACCGGTGCTTTCGCAGAATAGTAGACCAGACATGAGTTACTCTCTCTGCCTAAGGTCTGCATATATTTATACAAAACTGATATCAGAGTTGACAGGTGAGAACGAGGAACTGGGATCTGGGTTTAAATACTATGGACTGGTGACAGGAGTTCTAGAGAGCACACTGCTATCTATCGCATCATTTCACATTCACTGCCGCACAGAAGGGTGAACAGCTCTCTCCTTCAGATGTGTTGCATCACTTGATAAAACGTGCGGCCCACAGAGTAAGCAGTCTCCAGCCAGCTGGCCTGGGTGATTCGTCTTGCTGGGAGATCTACAGAGAGGTCTTCCAGAATACCATTCAGGACATTCACAGTCTTATGGTAAATGCACTGAGAGCATTCATTCACTATGAGACTTTTTAAGAAGAGAAGCTTCCAGTCTTAGACCCTTGGAACTAAATCTCCAAAAAACATGAGACAAAATTTATGTTTTAGAACTTTGTTTACCTGCGTTTCTTAAATGGTTGTTAAATGGAAGTGTTAACACGTGCTTAGGTGTGCAGACTTTTACTTGAATAATAAATATATTTATTCTTCATCCATCCATCCATTTTCTGTAACTGCTTGTTCTATTCAGGGTTGCATGGGGTACAGAGCCTTTGGGCATAAGGCAGGGAATAACTTAGGATGGGGTGCCAACCCATTGCAGGGCACACTCACACACCATTTACTCACACACCATTTACTCACACACCATTCACTCACACACCATTCACTCACACACCATTCACTCACACACCATTCACTCACACACCATTTACTCACATGCTATTCACATCTACGGGCAATTTGGTAACTCCAATTAGCCTCGACATGTTTTTGGACTGTGGGGAGAAACCGGAGGAAATCCCACGACGACATGGGGAGAACATGGAAACTCCACACACAGGGGGCCATGGCAGACACTCAAACCCGGGTCCCAGAGCTATGAGGCAACAGTGCTAATCACTGTGCCACCAGGGCGCTCCTATATGTATTCTGCGAAATCAATTTTTTTCTATCCACAGGCCAAATGGCAATCCTGAAGTGAAAAAGATTTTAGTTTGGTTTGCTTGTAACTCACCCATAAGCTGTAGAGCCCGTCTTTCGTAGAAAAGGAGTTTACCCCTCCCCTGGCGTGGTGAAGGTTGCCCCCTGGCTGCCACCACTGTCCTGGTGAGGCCCATGGCTTTTCTCTGCCGACCGTGGCGCAAGAGGTGGGAGATCATGAGGAAGAAGAGGGTGACGATGGCCACCAATGGCACCAGGAAACAGAGGATGGCCCTCATTAGGAGTGCCGCCCGGTATATGGGGGACGGCTCCTCCTCTGTCATTTCACACATGGAGGACAGCATGAAGGCCTCTGAAGGTGATGTTGCGGTGTAATCCAAGATGCAAGCTGGGGCTAGCCCATACACCAGGGCGAACGGCACAGCGGAAGCCAGGGAGAGCACCCAGACGCCGGCCAGCAGGCAGGGTAGACGAGCCTTCTCCAGGCTGGAGACGGACCACATGGTGTGGCAGATGGCCACGTAGCGTTCCACGGTGAACGCCAGGATGGTCCAGCTGGTGGTGGCACAGTACATCTGGCGGATCATGAAGTAGACTTTGCACAGCGGCTCGCCCAGCCGCCAGGGGTAGCTCTCCCAGTAGTATCGGTACAGCGTGACGGGCACAGTGAGCAGCTGGAGGATGTCAGAGACAACCAGGCTCAGCAGGTAGGGCCGGATGGTACTGGCCTTCATGCGGGCGTTGGTCAGGAGGGTCAGAAAGCTCACACTATTGGAGGTTAGCCCGAAGACGAAGAGCAGGCCATAGAAGGCAGTCAGGGGGATGGTGACGTGGTAGGGCTCGCTCTTGGTGACGCCGATGAACAGGTGGGGCTCGGAGATCGAGCTGATGTTGCACGAGAATGAGGAGGTGTGGAGAGGGTCCACTGACTGGTTCATCGTCAAGTGTGGAAAGACGCGGCCTATAAAGTGGCCCTTCGTCCAGCTGAGATGCAAAATGACTGTGGAGGAAATGGTCTCTGCTCCCGCATTGAGTAAAACTCAGCACGCCGTCCTGCTTCCACGTTTTTCAGCATAAGTGGTGGAATGTGGTTGCTGGAACAGCGCACCTTTGCGGGTCCTGCTTCGCCTGACTGGAGATGATACGTGCACTTTAAAGATTAATTAGTCTACACGGTCCAGGACCTCAAAAGGCAAGCGAGATAAGGCATTTAATTATTTATCCAACATAAAGATATTAATATTTATACATAATATAATATTTATTTATGTGAAACGTGTCTTATCTCAGTTCTAAATCCTATTAGACATGCCGAGATTTTGGAATTAAGATCTGTGCTGATGAGATTACGAAAGTAAACAAATAACGACTCATAAAATAATATTACGGTGTTCACCCATGTAAGCAGTCACTTAAAATGTATTTTCCATTTTATTGTCAATATGGCAAATTACGATAATGTGCAGTGACAACGCAAATGATTCTGAAGGCAGTATTAGGCGCGTCTCGGCTTGAAGTTCCAACAGCAATATAAATAATGCAGTAAGTAGCGGTAGTTTTTGACAGTCAGCAATAACACGGGCATTTGTTACTTAAACCTTCGTCCCGGCACAGCAAACATAGATCTGTGCTTAGAACACAGCAGCTGTCGGTAGGTAACATAAGGAGGCAGCGCGCTGACGGAGCGCCGCAGGTTACTGACACGCGTAATCATCTTAGCAGAAATTAAACAGAGCACCGCCTTTTTAAACTATAAAACTCACCCACAAGCATCAGCCTGTTGAGCAACAGTGTAGTGGAGGATGAAATAACTGAATGATCTTACCCAGGTAAATTCCTCAGGTGTCAAAAGTGTTAGCAAAATCCTAGGTAATACACTTCTATATTACAATCTCTGGACTATATTTCCATCAATTTCAATGAGGAATTTGAAATAGTATTTCAGTCAGACTATTTTTCTCTATGCCCTCTCATCTCTATCAAAATGTTGAAAATTATATAATAATTGTAAACTGAAAGAATCATACTATATTTATATAGCTTCAGGAGCTTCAGCTAATGCTGAAATGACCACTTACCACACGTGTCCAAGGTGGAAGTTTGCCGTTATGTGACTGACAACAAAAGAAACTAGCCTCTGAAAAAAAATATTCTTCTTCATTTTCTTCTTTCATTTGCTCTTTTATTTTTACAAATTAAAAAAAAAAAAAACATGGAGAATTTAATGCGTGGATGAATAGGACACTACTATCTCCATACATGTGTACATACATCTACATTCGTGCAACGTAGAAAGCAGAACCAAGTCTTCTCACTGAACACCAGCTGTGCAATTAGTCAGCAATTACCGCGCCGTGAAAAGCCGGCGAGTCCCGTCTGTGTGAGACGAGTGGCCGCGCTTCACTAACACCGTCAGCCTGGCTGTGGTGAGAAACCCCTGATCACGTCGCCGGTCCAGATTCTAGGCAGCCTCCCAGCCCGACAATAACAAAGACAGGCGTGCATACACACACGCACATTACAGCACCATGATGGGATCAGACACGCCGCACAGAAGACAGTATAAATGAGCAGAAGTGCGATCAGGTATTTAATCTTCCTTTCCCGTTGGCACTTTTTTGTTAGAGCATTATATAAATATTAATATATAACTTGCTATCTCAAGCAGTCATCACCCATACCTGTTAACACAAAATAAGGTTCGACTGCTTCCAGTAATTCTGCGTTTTAATAGAATCTTTCTAGCAGAATCTGAAAAGGCTGCAGCAAAGACAGTTACCTGTGAAGAGCTGTTGTTTTATGGAAAGACTTCATGAAGATTAAAGCGTATCGTAGTACATGCAGGTTTTTGTGATTTGATGAATCATACCTGATTGCTCCTTTCTTGAGGTAACATGACGGCCCACATTGATGCCTCACATTCGGGGGGGGGGGTCCAGTCTTCGTTTCGGTCCCTGTGTTGGCAGTTTGTGCGTTATCTCTGTGTCATGAGTTTCAAGTGGTGTTTCAAAATTACCCAAAATGCATCATTGCTTGGACATCCCGTCCTGGGTGTGTCCTGCCTTGTGCCCTGATCTTTCTGCCATAGACTCCCACCCTGTGATTCGATGGATTGTTTCTTTGGGGTGCCCCGCAGTGGAAGGTCATTCTATCCTGGCTGCCCTGATTGGCTCACCCCGGCCAGGCCTCCCCTGAATGGAAGCATTCAGTCCTGGATACCCTAACTGGTATGCACTTCTTGTTACGGTGTTTCTCCAGGACAACGAGATGCTGCAATCGATCGGCATCCAATTTAAATCGACCAATTTTTAATCTTAATCACTCTATCTGCAGCCTTTATTTTGACCAAGCTGAAATATTGATTTTGCGGCTGGTTTAACACTTTAAGGAACTGTGCACTTAAATGTGTTTTTTGAGTCGTAAGCTAAATGATATGACTGTACTAGCATTGCATGATGTGCGATGTACATGGGGATGTGCAATATGTAATAGTCACATTACCAAAGGGTGCAATGTAAGGATAATTTAATCATTTAAAATAAAGATTCCACCACTGAAAATAAGGAGGAATGTGATTATGCATATAGAACACTAGCGCTGTTTATAACTAAAAAAATAATTGATCCATATGATAAAATGATTCTGTTTTGATTGCAGACTACTTTGTGGTCATTAAAGGCTGGAGAGGCAGACGTTCCACGCACCGACCCAGATGGGCCGCCTCAGATTAGGACACAAGTGCAGCGGGCGACGCCTCAGCACCAGACCAGTCCCCATCCCCCACAGGACTGACCTCACCGGCTCTCCGGAGCCTCTTGGGCCTTGCTGTATGGCTGTGAGACATGGATGCTATCCAGTGAGCTGAGACGAAGACTGGACTCCTTCTGTACTGTGTCTCTTCGGAGAATCCTTGGGTACCGCTGGTTTGACTTTATGTTGAATGAGCGGTTGCTCAGGGAATCCCAAATGAGGCACATTACCTGCATTATGAGGGAGCGTCAGTTACAGCACTACGGCCATGTGGCGCGTTTCCCTGAAAGTGATCCGGCTCGCAGGATCCTCACTGCTGAGGATCCAAGCGGCTGGACCAGGCAGAGGGGACGCCCAGGAACACCTGGTTGCGGCAGATGGATGGCCACTTTCGGAGGGTAGAACTGGACCGTATCTGGGCCTGGGGGGTCGCCAACCGGGATCCTGAGCTGTTTGGTTGTGTGGTGGGTGCGCAGTGCCAGTGGGTGCGCAGTGCCAGTGCATGCTCCCTAACCTGACCTACAGACTACTTCACTGCTGTAGGTTCATGTTTTGTCCACGTGCTCTGCACACGCAGTGAACTGGCCTCAGAAGCAGACATGACTGCTAATGAAAGATATAGAACAAGGTCTTAATTTGTCTGATCAGTTTCGTCTGCATCCCGACATAAACAGAAAAAGGTGCTGTTATGATTGGCGACTTGGTTCATGTTTCGTCCGCAGGTTACTGCCGCGTGATGACGTGTATGTGGCGCTGTGGACGTCAGGTCCATCGGAGAGCAGAGAGGTCTGCAGAGCTTTGCTCCTACGTAACAAACATCGAGCTGCAGGGAGAAGTTTCTGCCACTATCTCTCATTCCACCTTTTATTTTTGCTTTAATGTTCTGCACTGGAGCTCCTCAGCAGGCCAATTTCCTTTTCGGAATACTGGCCGTTTTAAACTCGTCTGACACCTCTTTGTTTTTCTTGGACAACTGAGCAACTTTGTTTCCATTTCTGTAATGATACTGATCACCACTAGAACTCAGCTCTTTGCCCACTTTTTAGCATTTTTTTAAATTATGCTGTGTGGGGAGTAAGACTCAGAGCTGGGGGTGAAGTTACACTTTAAATCAGGGGTCTCCAACTCCGGTCCTGGGGAGCTACTATCCAGTAAGTTTTCCATCCTACCTGGCTTCTGATGAGCCACACCTGCTCCTGGTATTTACCTGAGAAGTGGTGTGGCTCATCAGAAGCCGGGTATGATAGAAAACCTACTGGTTAGTAGCTCTCCAGGACCGGAGTTGGAGACCCCTGCTTTAAATAGAAGATCTCCACCCCCCCCCCCACCCCCGCCCCTCCCCACTCTGTAATCAGTGATCAGTTGGTTCCAATTCCAGTGATCGGCCGAAATCGGCCCAAAAACCCAAGACATCGTTGCTCAGGTTTGGATTTCTGTTTGAGTCATCAGCTACAATCCCTTCATGCAAGCATCTGTCCCTGGACTATGGCATTGTGTCCCAGCCAGGTCCTGCTGGACCCACAGCGGACCACATTTGTGCTCCCTCCCAGACAGCCGACATTCTTGCTCCTTTACCCACAGCTGGGAGGGAGCAAAAACATGGACCATCTGTGGGTCGCCAAGGACCGGATTAGGAAACAACGTACTAGGACCCACTCTTCTGCAGCAGGCTTACCAACAAGCTTTTATAACAAACGCTACTTTTTCCGCTTTCATATAAATGTTTATAATGCTTTGACCGTTTAACTTGTCCTGGCATTTTCAGTTAGAGATATTTTCATCAACGGGAAATATAAAAACAAAACTCAAAAATTGTCACATATAATAGTCTGCAATGGTCTGAAAGAATACTGTTATTATTTCTTAATAAATATAAAGCGCATTAAAGAAATTGTCACGATCGTGGGGAAAGACGAGGCAGGAAGGCGAAAATCCACAGGCAAGCGGGTTTATTACCGTGACAAGGACAGACAGCGACGCACATTAATGACAGATCTGGGGAAACTAACTCAGACGCGGACTAAATACACAGGACAGGCTGAACATAACAGGTAACAGGTGATTACGATCGGGAATTAACACGAGGTAACGAGGGGGGCGTTGCACAGGAGGATCGAACGAGCCGGGCGTGACAGAAATGATAAAGGACACCAACCAGCCAGTTGTATTGTCAAAGTTTTAACATGCATATAGATATATATTTTATCAATTTTGCAAAAACATTAGTGAAATATTAATTATACATTATTAATTATTATGGGAGATCCATAATATTGCAAGATAAATCTTTTCTCATTTTCTTCAGTGCTGGTATTCTTAAAAACTGCCTGGGTACTTGAGTGAAAATGTAAACTTCGAGTTCAAAGGGAAGAGACTATGAGTTATAATACTCTGGGATTTTGATTTATATAGATTTGAATTATGTGTATGTCGGTTCTGCTTCCAGCCAGTCTATCTGAGGATAGTTTATCATTTTCTTTGCACACAGAATTTCAGGAACCTACAAAATGCTCCCAGCTTGTGGTGGTAACACTTGGTCTGTTATCAATGTACAGGCTTAAAGGCTTAAATCTCTCAGCTGTTTAATTAGCTGGACATTTTTATAAACTCGCTGGAATTAATTTGTGCACTCTGGATTTTCCCGATGCTTCATTTGAAGACTTAATTGGGAAACAACAACTCAGTAAATAACATGAACAGTGCAAAAGATAGCTGTTAGGAGTCAACATTACTTTCCTGAAATTTAAATGAAGCACAACATTGTTATACGTGCGATATTTGAGAAGTCCTGCTGATGCTGATGACTCATAAGGAGAGTGGGAGGGGCTATCCTACACTTATTTGGACCATTGTGGCTTAGGATTTTCTTTGGCCTTGTGCTCTGTGTATCCTGGCATAGGATACAGGTCTCAGAAAGCCAGACAAGGAAGTGAAGGGACTTTATTATATTAATCAATAACTGTAGGTGAGGCGGCCATTTTAATGCAATCAGCTCAAATAAAGAAGCAGGATATTTTAATCCAAAGAGTGTTATGAGTTAACACCATACATATTACACCCCCGTCCTTTCCCACATCATGGTACATACCATCTTGCAGGGTCTCTTACCCCTTGAAAAGTCTACATGGCCTGGTCCAAGTGAACAGGGTGGCTGCTGGAGGGGGTGTGATAGATCAAAGCGCATCTGTGGCAGTGTGTCCAATCTATGGCATCTGTAAGACGTCTCCTAAGTTGAGATTTGATTCTGTTTAATGGCAGACGGAGTGTTTCGTGGCTCAGGGCACATCGTTAGTGCAGACTTGCTCATTAGCCAAAGGGACTGGTCATCCCGTCTTGTCACTATGTGACAGCCGCCATGTGCTAAAATGATTCAAAACAGATAAAAACGTAAATAAAACAGATTCATTTTTTCGTAATGGGCTGGGCTTGGGTCTTGCATGACATGATCCTTTTTTAATGCTTTTCTTTCAAAGTGTGTTTCTTCCCAATCTGCTCCCTAATTATTGACTAATTATGTATACTTATGTGTGGATCTCAAAAAAGCTGGTAGGTAAAAAAAAAAAAAACCTAAACCTAAAAAAAAAATTCAGTACATTTTATTCATGGGGGAGTGAGGACCAGAACATGGCTGGGCTGTCATTCAGGGCAGCACCGAAGGGTAGAATAGGGTCCCAGACACCTACAGCTGCACCCAATCAGCTCCGTAATTATGGGGTCAAAGGTCACCAGTGAGTGTCTGCTAGCGCATCATATTGAAAATGCGACTGAGGGCGTGACTGATTGGGCTGTGGATGTGGCACAGAGCTTGTTCTTGCATGCATAATAGCGGAGACATGAGCCACCAGTGGGGCCGGAGGAGGGGTCTCACAGCAGGAGGGGCGACACACGTGGGGGGGTCTTGGTAAAGTTTGCCGACCCGGAAAGGGGGGGTTCTGAGTAAATTGTTTGGTATTTTATGCGATCGTCTGTTATCAGAAGGCGCAATTGGTTACATTTCTGGGCTGGGGGGAGGGGGGTGATGTCCCTCCACTCACTGGCCATCAGGTGGAGTCCCCAAATCCTCCTTCGCATAGCAGACTGAGCAGAACACTCCAGAGATATTCTGGGTAAATACAATCACCGGCAAACGCGGCTTGATATTTACAGGGGCAACTAAAAACAGCAGGGATCCACCGTGATGACTAGTCCACCTGCCTTCCTTGTTTATTGTCCCCCAAAC
This sequence comes from Paramormyrops kingsleyae, assembly GCF_048594095.1. Classification (NCBI taxonomy): domain Eukaryota; kingdom Metazoa; phylum Chordata; class Actinopteri; order Osteoglossiformes; family Mormyridae; genus Paramormyrops; species Paramormyrops kingsleyae. The sequence goes on from NC_132816.1 coordinate 19,996,933, forward strand.
GTTATATAATGCTGACTTTTCTTTTCTCTTTCCCCTATTGAATGGGTGTGAGACCCCAACGGTCAATTCAGCTCCTACCTGCAGCCCTAGCATGACCCAGCATGACCCCATACCCCCGTTTGCGCTTGTGCACATGTTTTCCTCTCTGCTGGCACCAAAATGGCGGCTTTCATTTCCCCCCACTGCCATTCTCATCAACCAAATTCGTGTGCCTCAGGGCCCGGTTCACAGCCCCGCCCCCAAGCAAGCCTCATAAAAACGTTCGCAAAAAGAAAGAGAACAAAACAAGTAAACAAACCGCAACATGAGCTAATTCAAGCCCTACAGCTTAAGTACCTTAAAGCAAACAGCATATTTTTTGGGGCACTTCCCCTTTAAATGTTCGCCTGCTGTTCTCTTTGAACCTGATGATGGTGGGGCCAAGAATCATTTATTAAGTCAATGCCTGGTTCCCCGTACAGCACTGGGGCATCTGTTATGTTAACGCAGCAAACGTGAGTACCTTCCACTTTGCTAAAGGGTGGATGAATCAAGGCTGAATCAAAGGGTCTTTGAAACTGAACACATGGTCACTGACTTCAAAGCCACCTGCGCTGAATTACATGGATTGCTTTTCTTTCTAATTTCTTTGACACATAGCAGAGAGCCAGTTTTTAATACCTAGAAATAATGTATTCTTTCTTTCAGGCTGAATCTTATCTCCTAATCCACGGTGGGTCTTCTTTGTAGCTCTTATTATTGAAGTATACTCCGATACTCTCAAAAGATTGCTCTCTATGGTCCAGCGACCCTACAGATAAATTCCTCTCAATAGATGCCGACTGGATGGGGAGGAGGGGGTCCGTTGGTATACTTCACCGACTTGGGGGGGGGCTAAAGCAAATTTCGAGGGTGTTCAAACTTGTAATTTTACTAGCTGGCTGCGTGCCTGATCAGTAACAGAAAAGAATCTGATTCGTTACTTGACTATGGGGCTACATGCCTGGGTGGCTCCTATGAATTTGGCAGGTTCCAGTTTTCACTTTTTGCTTTTATATTGTATCATTGTTATTATTACAGCTATATCCTCCTGCTTGTACCCTGCGATGTGCCCTGTGCTTCTGGAGAAAGGCTCCACATTTGCCACAAGCCTGCACAGAAAAGGAAATTTGAACTATAGCTGGATGAATGGTACTTCTACATCCTTCAGCTGACTGTCGTTTCTGGGGCCCCAGTGCAGTGACTGATTGTGGCCAACAGGGGGCCCCCAAAGCTCAGAGGCGGTAAACACCAGTGACTCTACCCCAAGTGCCTCACAGGTTTCACAGTAAAAGGTGGAGTAAAGTCCCAGGTGTCAAGCAGAGTCACTTCCTGTGGGGAAATTCTGTACAATTTTATTGGTCAGTTCTGGATAGAAAATATACTTTAAAGTTTAACGCTGATCACTAAAGTCCTTCTGGCCTCACCTTTATATGTTTGGTAGCTTTATATCTGTGTAATAAAAGCTATCATGTCAAGTAAGGAGAAATAAAGTCTAATCTCTACTGAGGCCACCAATAGGTTAATTGCAAATGAAGCACAGAAAAAACAGAGATGGGGTTGTGCTGAAGACTTGTGTTGTGTTTTATTCTTTGTGTCAAACTTTCTGAAAAACAACAATCCTGAAGTGAGATCTGCTCTCTCTGAGTAACAGATCATAGCTGGAACTGACCTGTGCCACAGACCTAACAGTGGGACGGGAACCTGGAAGGTTAGCTTAGCCTCTACCCCCCATCAGTGCTCATTTAGGCTCTGTATATTTATTCACACTAATGCTTCATGTCTTCTCTGGACTTAAAAAGTTAACTAGAATGGCAAAAATGTCATGAAGTCAACGCATCAACTATTGAGTTCGGCAAAAGAACCCAGCTAGCATGGAATATCAGTATTTAATGTTGGCCCTGAATCATGAAAAGGTTTCAGGGCGACAATTTTTTGGGGGTTCTGATACAGCCTGAAAAGGTTTCTGTTTGTAGCAGAAGACGTGTAGTGACAGTATTTCGGCAGGGGGGGGGGGATACAACGGCAGCTAATGAAGGGCATTTAAATGAGTCACTGGGGACACAGGGAATCAGCTGAGCTGAATATCAGAATTCCGGAAGAAGCACGGGGACTGGTATCACGCCCAGGAAGCCAGGGTCTGGAACACGAGTCTTGATCTATGACGAAGCCTAAATTATTATCATCATCATCATCATTGAACCTCCTGGAAATACTGATAACTAAAACCATGCAGCAAATTCCCATAAACCCAAAACAATTGAGATTCTTGCTTCAATCCTCCTGGACAATTGCTAAATATTATATGGACTATTTATATTTTCTTTTCTGAGACATAATTGTTTACCAATTATTCTCAAAACACAAAATAACCTGCAATTACGCACACAATAACAGACAGATTTTTTGCTTTCAGATATCATTAAAGTGATACATAGAACAGAGTCAATTATAAAATGAATTCGTGTGGAATGATATTTTGTTACAATTAAAGTGCAATTATAGTATATACAAAGGAGTCTCAGACCAAGTTTGCCAACTTGAATAAATCCAGAAACTCATTTATGTGTTTTTCTGGGTTGTAAACAAATAATTCTGGACAAATATAGTGGCATCCAATAAATGAGATATAACTAAAAATAAATGCTGTTCAGTCACTAAGCGGGACTCTGACCCCAGAATAAACCTTCCTGGTCTTTCTCAGCCCGGTAGCTCTATGAAGATCTCCCGTAAAACCAAGAGAGACCAGAGACGCACGTCTCTCCATTTGTCCTCCCCGTCTTAGAGTATTAGGCACTCGATCTTATATATAATATTATCTTGATTTTTTTAGGTGTGGTTTGATGTTGACTTCTGGCCATATAGATAAAGGGAGGGGGGGTTATTGTATTGGGGGCCCTCTCATCTCTACTTGTGCACTGACTTCTTGTGACCAGCAGGGGGCCCCCTACATATCAGGGCCCCCATGCAACTGTGTGGTTTGAGTGGTGATAAGCACAACCGCTGTAAAGACGACATTCCTTTGGAAAGTCCCATGTCTTGGTCTTCAAAGATAATGGTGGCTAAATTTTACATGCGGTCAGAATTCATTAGCTGATTTTTCTCTGACAACATGCGTAGTGTATGCTTTTCCCAGTTTGATGCTCTAGTGCAGTGTTTCAGAATCCAGTCCTCTGGGAAACCAGAGACAGTCCCCATTTTTGCTCCCTCCCAGGTCCCTGTCAGATAGTCCACATTTTTGGAAAAAAAAACCTGGACTGTCTGTGGGCCCCCGAGGACCGGATTGGGAAACACTGCACTGCACTGCACTGCACTGCAACCGTCTCCCTGAGGCCATGTCGAGCCACAGAGGCCGGGTTCATTATTCTTGTTTACTCAGTTACTGCTTAATTGCGGAGAAGGGACTGTCCTTTGTTCAAACACATAGATGATCATCGCAGTAAAGCCTCCCACTCAAGCTTCAATTCATGCATTTTTTCCTGGCGTCTCTCGATTCTTCCCTTTCGTTCACAATTTTTATTTTTTCTTAAACTGATTGCCTTAATTTTGCATGGCTGTTTCAAGTGGTCTCAAGTGGTTTTTAAGATTGGAGCCCCCCCCCCCGTTTCCCCCCGTGTCTTACCAGCCCACAGTACACTTCAGGTGAAACTGTGAGACAGACCTTTTACTGGTAATTACCTCAGGAGAATTAATTGCAGCAAATAAAGATGTTCATATAAAATGCATTTGAAATTAAATAAGACAGTCATGCTGGTCACCTCATCCTGACAAACAGAATTTATTTTATGCTGGATGGGGGTTTTAATCTCGTAGGTCAGCTGACAGATTTATTTGGAAAAAGTCGATATTTGTGCACAAAGCTAACATGTTTTTTGACCATGCGGCAGGGAAGGGAATCAGCGCAGATGCATTAACGAGAGCTGCGATGGAGCAGACACACTGCTGTGCTCTCTGTCACACGCCACGCGCCCGAAGCACCTTTGCAGGTGCCACTTTTACAGGGGAACCATTTTTCTAGGAGGATGAGGATGTTTATTCATGAATCCATCCATAGGTTTTATCATTTTCCTTCTCCTTTTTAGATGAGATGAAATGAAATGAATTTATTTAGCCCAAAACATCCCACTCTGAAATCCGTTTCAAGTATCGGTGAGCAAATTTCTGAAGTCAGAGTTTATATCGTGGTATTTTAAAAAGTCTCGCATTCCTGCAGAGACGGTGTTACCATGCACACTAAGAAGACTCATACATTTTTTAAATATGTTATGGTAATGAAAAGATGCAGTATGCATATGTTATAGTCAGCTAAAAGCTTTCCGAGCTCATGATGTGCATTTCATGAATTTCTGCTTAGAACATACGGGACGTGTTTCACTCACTTTGGGGGGCAGGGTAATGATTCTCTTTGAAGAACTTTGAAGTCAATGCTAGCCATGCACATTTTACTGGGACTGGCAACCATCCACGCGAGATAAACGTACATTCAGCTGAAGAACGCGCTAGAAACTCACCGAGGCAGAATGAAGCGAGCACCAGCAGGGCAAGAAGCTGCTGTCACGTTCGCAGCTCCGTCGACGGATTCAGACACTCATTATCTGCCAGGTAATTTATTCTGATGGCTTTTAGCTGGATGAAGGACTTGAGAAGATGGGATGATGGTGACCATGGCCTCCCTTCAACCAACCCCCCCCCCCTCCCAACCCAAAAACCTCAACTCTGTTCTCCTCACAATTAAACAGAGGGGGTGGGTAGTGGGAGATGGGAGCATTTGAGATAAAGGTCATAGAAAACAACCTTGGTATGATTGCCACAGGGAGAAGATCACACCATATAGCAGGACTACGATATCACAGGGAGAAGGTCAGACGATGCAGTGGAAGCATGGAACCTCTGCTAGCACAGCCATAGAGACGTTCAGCACTTTTAGCTAGCTATACACACATAAAACAATAAACAATAATCAGTAAAAGGTAAATATCACAAGGCTGAGATTAATAGTAATAATAAGGTGACAGTACACGTTATTTATTACTATAAATCCCAGCCTTCAGTTATTTTTTGTTTACAAGGCTAAGTACGGGTTCATTGTGATGAGCTGAAACGTAGGAAATCCCGTGAAATGTAATATCTTTGATAACCACTGAACCAGCAGGAGGCGTAGTGGTTAGGGAGGAAATGCAACATTACGGGATGCGGCTTCAAGGAAAGCGATTCGCTTGTTGTACCCTTGAGAAAATTAAGGCTTTAGTAAGGCACTTAACCTGAATTGTCCTTGTGAAATACACAGCTGCGTCAAAGGGAAAAAAATGGCTCTTTAATATCAGCTAGGGAAGAAAAATCCAAGCATTTTAGCAAAATGCCTTATACTGCATCAAGTGGCAGTGCATTGATACTGACCTGGATGTTGCACTGAAAAACTCCTGGCGCTGTTGTTGCTTCAATAAGGAACAGTAAGTAGCCAGACCGGGTCCAGTCCATAACCACATCTACTCATCGTTAGCCCAAGGACGCCTCTGTGGAGCCTGTCCCTCTGCAGTCCAGAAGAGCTTAATGGCCCAGAGAAGATTAAGTCACCACTTAAGGATGAGGACAGGTTTTTGGTCAAGCCCCCAAGCGGATTCCTGCTGCAGTAGTGCTTAACCTGAATCACTCCGGCCATATAAAAATGATATTTATCCATTAGAATGAGGTTGTCATGGTGTAGTTCAGAGGGTTAGGGATGTGTCCGGAAGGTTGTGAGTTCAACTCCTCATTGCTGGCAGAATAATTATATCACCGTTCGGCCCTCGAGCAGGTCGCTCATCCCTAACAACCCTGGAGACACAGTCTGAGTGCAAGAATTCATCACATATATGTTTCTTTGGACAGAAGAATCTGATAAATATATATGTCCAGAGAGTCATGTTGGATGAATGTTGATTAGCTGGCGTTTCTTTCTCAGCAGGATGATCAGCAGATTCCTGCCTTTATAGGTTATGGTCAGCATTGGTGCTCTGACCTGATCTCCCTCCAAATGAAGAGTCTCCTCTTATCTCCGCAAAGTTCGGCACATTGATTCCTTCTGTGACTTAATCATGTTTTTCACAAACCGTGAAACTACAATGACAAGGAGTAATTTATATTATTACCGAACCTAAAAGCTTTTCCTTTCCTTCATAAAAGCCCTGTAAACCACTTATGCAATTTTCTGTTATTTCAGAAAATCCTCAGAGACCGGCTGTGGGATTTGGCTGTTATTGTTATGCGAGGGCAGAACGGCAAGAACATCCACTCACTCAACTGTAGGGGGCCTGTAGAGGTGGGGGGGGGGCACTTGGGGTCATTTATATCTCAGGCTCCGTGTGAAAAGGAGGCGCCGCGCGAAAGGGAGGCTCCGCGTGAAAGGGAGGCTCCGTGCGAAAAGGAGGCTCTGCGTGAAAGGGAGGCTCTGCGCGAAAAGGAGGCTCTGTGTGAAAGGGAGGCTCCGTGCGAAAGGGAGGCGGCGCGTGAAAGGGAGGCTCCGTGCGAAAGGGAGGTGGCGCGTGAAAGGGAGGCTCCTTGCGAAAAGGAGGCTCCGTGCAAAAGGGAGGTGGCGCGCGAAAGGGAGGCTCCGCGTGAAAGGGAGGCTCCGTGCGAAAAGGAGGCTCTGCGTGAAAGGGAGGCTCTGCGCGAAAAGGAGGCTCTGTGTGAAAGGGAGGCTCCGTGCGAAAGGGAGGCGGCGCGTGAAAGGGAAGCTCCGTGCGAAAGGGAGGTGGCGCGTGAAAGGGAGGCTCCTTGCGAAAAGGAGGCTCCGTGCAAAAGGGAGGTGGCGCGTGAAAGGGAGGCTCCGCGTGAAAGGGAGGCGCCCGACGGTATGCAGGTATTTCTAGCGTGACATTTCGGCAGCGGGGAGCTGGTGTCTATGAAAGCTGGTAATTGGCGGCCGGTTATTTGTGTCACAACACCGCTAAGAAGCACAGTGATTAGTGTCTTTGCTAATGGCCGGGGGCACAGAGGATTGCAGCCGTGACTGATTTGGGCTTTTAAGAGTATTTCTGTGTGATGCATTGATCTACCCACTGGGCGAATGAACTAAAGACGACGCCTCGATTCCTCAGAGACACACAGAGGGACACAGAGTCTGCAGATCCTCACCTCGCCAGCCTGTGCTTCCAGCTCCTCCAGCACCCTGCTGCCGGTCATAATTAGGTCCTCAGCTCCCCCCCCCTTGTTAACAGGTTGTCCATCGCCATGCGGGTGCCACCAGTGAGGCATGGGCACAAAATGAGCGCTACAGCAGGTGCCATGTCGATTTAAGAGCACAGGAAGCTCTTTCAGTCACTGGAGGGGACAAGCTGATGAACCTTTGAAGGCAGAAATTGTACCGCGATCGTGCTTGTGTCACCCAATGCAGATATGGGTGGCGGGGGGACAATAATTTGCATAAAAGCATTTATATATTTATATAGTGAATGGTTATTGAAAACAGAAGTGAAAAAATCAGGTCCAGAAAGTACATATCCAGACCAAGATTTTGTTTTAGCCAAGCAGTGGAGTATAATGAGTCTTTTTGTCAGAATACTCAACAGATTGGTTGAAACAAAATTTTGGTCTGGATTTTTACTTTCCGGACCTGAACATTCCACTTATGATTGAAAATAATAAGTGCATTTAGACAAGAAAGAGGATACAGTCAGTGCATAAACACTCACCTTAAGGACAGAGACACAAAACACAGTCCAAGGGAAGTACGGCAGGAAGGAGCAGCGTAAATTACACCAAAACAGAGTATAAACATGCAGGCAGAAACTCGGAGCACTGCCGAAATTCCAGTAGGGCTGCGTTTGCCAAATGCATAGCTGCAAACAGCGCAGCCGCTCACATAGTTGGAACCATGCAACTGAACGGTTCCAATTATGTAAGGTTCTAACGGCAGCTTTTGGTAAACATACCCCAGATTAGACTGATGCGTCTCATCTCTCCAAGCTGCGATCCTGGGCTTTTGACTGACTCAGGAGTAGCCGCCCATCTTTCAAATCGCCCATCTTTGAGCCTAGGAGCCAATAAGAGCGGCCAGCGTCACGGCGTAAGCCTCACGAGCGATTTCAGCCGTGCAAAACCGGTCACTGGCAAATGGGCAGAATCTGCCAACATCCCACAGTCAAACGTCAAAAGCAGAGAGCCGTGAATCCAGGTATTGTTACAAAATTAAGACAAGCCGGTTTTTGGATGGCATCATTCAGTCTGCGGTGTCGCCCATTTGCATAGCTGGCATCCTTCAGCTGGTACTGAGGTCGCCCGTGAGAATTGGATCAGGCGAGACAGCGTCCTGCAGAGCTGCCGCCTTCCCCTCAGTGGGCTTATCAAAGCAAATGTTGCCTCCCTGTGTCACCTGCTGTGGAAACAGCCATCGTTGGCCACGGGTGACAGCAAGCAGGCAGGAGACGGGTAGTGAAGCACGACTGTGGCAAACAGGACTGTCATGCTGTCACGTGTGGGTATGTCTTTGTCATGTGCGGGGAATTCTATCCCAAAGCTGTTCTCCTTGTAGACCCTCCCATGTAGACCCTCTCCTCTCAGGACATCCCTAAGCTTTGTGGTCCTTTCACACTCCTCTCCCTCTCTAGTCTGTCTCTGTCTTACATTCTAACTCTCCTAATCATGGCGTATTATGCCGCTGAATAAGCAACCATAATGCTGCAAATCAGAAATGTGAGAGGATTATGGGAAAATAGGACATTTGGTGGTTCGGATATGGCACAGCCAGACCACCTGCAGCTCAGGATAGGAAATCCGTCTGAGGCTAAGCAGGTCTGGGCCTGGTCTTTACTTGATAGGTAAGCTGGGTTGCTGCTGGCAGAGGTGTTGGTGTGGTCTACAGGTTAACCCACCTTGTGGTCTGTATGGATCCCAGTGCATTGACCGGGACACTGTGCTATAAAAATGGTGCCGTCCTTCGGATGAGACGTAAAACCGAGGTCCTGCCTCTCTGAGCTCATAAAAAAATCCTGGGCATCTTTTGAAACAGGAGGGGTGATAGCCCGATGTCCTGGCTAAAATTGCCCATTGTAGCCCTTTCAAATCTGGTCTCCTAATCATCCCCTATATCTAACTGGTGAATTCTCTCCTGGCATGGAATGGCTGCCGTCACATCATCCAGGTGGGGGCAACACAGGGGTGGTGGTTGAAGTGGCCCCTCATTGCTTCTGTAAAGTGCTTTGGGTGTCTTGTAAAGCGCTATATAAATGTGACGTTCATTCATTCACGGAAGAAAGGTATGCCAGAATGCACATACATTTTGTTTCAGTTCAATCAAGCCCTAGGATCATTTTAACTTTCTTTCTTACCACAATTTTGCCCTGGGATCAATAAAGTAAATCTTAATCTCAATCTTACCACCCTGCCCAGGAAGAGCGGGTACTCTCCGTCAGCTGCCAGTGCTGACGGAGACACACGGCAACTCCAGGGTCCAAATGATTTTTTTTAGGGTTATGCATATACAGGGGTGCCACTAGAGATTTTGAACCCCATGAAAGCATATCATATTGGGTCCCCAGCCCAGACCAATCCAGGTATGTTCCAATGTTTTTAGAATCCTCATAACTTACCTCCTTTCGGCGCTCCTGTGTATTTACGTAAACCCCTTTCCCTGCACCGAGTTTAGACGATCCGTCGGAACTGTTTTTCTTCAGACCGCCAGCAGGTGGCGCTTTTATTTCATTTCACCGCATATTCCCCTTGCAGAATCGCATTTTCAGGACACATAACAGAAGTATTTTCGCGAAGGCAAAACATACCCAACAGGCAACAAGTGCAAACAACGGCAGAGGGTTCTTATGAAAAATAAGTTTTTTTTCCTTCCTGTTCTACAATTTAAGCTGAATCATGCAGTTTTATTGATGGATTAAAAGTGCCTTTTATCGACACTGGATTGCTGTCTGTGTTCATTTCCTCTCCGATGTATTTCTTCCTTTCTTACTCTACCTGCAAAAAGCCCTTACAGCCTCCCTTTTAAAAACGCCCCAGCTGAATAACAACAGCACAACCCATAACAAAGGACAGGCACACATTGTTGCATAGCAACAGTGATTTTTTTTTTATTATTATTATTGTCTTCTGTACAAAATCATACACACATTCAAAGGCGAAGCAGTCAGTGACGGCCAGTCAACTAGACACACAGGAAATAACAACGGTTATCAGGAGTCATTGAGACACACGGCATGCGAGAATAGACAGAGTGACCTACAGGGGCCAGAAACTACAGTCATCTAGTGTAACGCTTCCAAACCCGGCCCTCGGGAACCCATGGACAGTCCAGGTTTTAGTTCCCTCCCAGACAGTCCACATTTTTAAAAAAACGTGAACCGCCTGGGAGTTCCTGAGGACCGGGTTGGGAAACACTGATCTAGTGCAAGGAAGTCTTCGGTGAAAGATCTCCCTTCCCCTCCAGAAGAACAGAAGTCACCAGAATGACATCCCATGACACAATAACTATGAAATGGTGCATGTCACCGAAGACCCCCCCCACCCCTATTACTGGAAGCCCAACACCTCTAATACCAACAAGACACCCCCCCAAATTGCCACTACCCCGTACTAGGTTTAAGTGCTTTGAAAAATAAGCAAGAAATGGGCCGACTGGTCCATGTTCTCGGGTTTCTCAGGTTTCTAAACTCCGGTTCCACACTATGGAACCTGAACCCCTCTAATAAAGACGGGAGTGGAGCGGAATACTAACCTACCGAGGGTCAAGCAGCACATGTGGTCATGTAGAGAAATGAGAAACGCCTCACCCTGCCTTTGGCCCTCAATGTGCCATGGAAGACTTTTCACTAATTTCTGGTAGAAAGCTGCTGGTTTAGTGCCCAACTCCTACTTCGAAGCCTCACTGCCTTCCACTCCTGGAGATTCCATTCTCAACCTTATCCGCTATCACGTAACATCCCCAAATATGTCCCATCAGGTGTCAGTCACAGCTCAGGTATAATTCACATTCTCATGTCAGTCTCGGGCCCTAGGACTGTGTCTCTGGTAATCCAGTTATGCTGTGCAAATGCTGCGAGGACGTTTCGGAACGATCGGAGCCATCTAATATGTTACTCCTGCTGGCCTGATCTTCCTACGTTTATACCTGGGGAAGCTGAAGAATAGCAACATTGTGTATCCCAAACTGTTGATTTCAATGGTTTTGGTTGTCATAGAAACAGAATGAATAGAATGGTTAGCAACGCTGAAAGAATTGTGTGCTGGGTGGGCAGCTACATTGCAATGATACTAATCTTTGTTATTTTTATGATAAAACTTATTTTGTTACTCATGATAAAACGTAATGATTAGAATATTAGACATCTCATTGTTTTTATATCTAGATTACTGTGTTTATTTCATTATATCAATGAAAATGAAAGTAATTTCTTGTTATTTCAATTGTTTATCTGTGGGCGGCCACACAAGAAGTATTTTCTTACAAATACAGCTTGAGCCATTGTTGTTATGAAGGAAGGTTAGGTTGTTTGCATAATGAACTCACTTGTCAACATGAAATCATTGAAAGAAAATCTGATCACTGTCAGGACTGGTGAGAAACGTATGGATCCAAAACATGTCAGCAAATAATAAGGAGAGTCCTGGGAAGACAACAAAGTCAGTCGCTTATGGCTGCGGCTGACGGAGTCCATCAGAAAAGGTCCTACAGGGAACTGCCCCTCTCGTGGATGATCATTTCTGCCAAGCTGTGAGCAGCCAATCGGAAAGCGATTCATCAGTCGCGTTAGGAGACGGCGGGTATCTCGGCAGCTCAGCGGGCTGGCGACGCGTCTGCAGAGCTCGGAAGTGTCTGTTTCACACGTCCATATTTCACTGACGCCCAATGGCTGCGGCTTCTCCCGCCACCGGCTGGTGCGACCGTCCGGCGTAAGACACTGTCGATCGGCGTCGCCTTTTTTCGGGTACACCCTGCGAGAGTGCGTGCTTAAAATAAACCGTGTTACAGCCAAATGCTGGGCTGAGCTGTGGACCAAAGGCATCGGCCATGGACATGTAGACAGAGAACTTCTCCTACCATAGAAGTGAGGAATGTGATGCAGATTATGGGCCGCTAGCTGTATCCCGTCATATATAAGCGGTCGCAAGGCTGTGTGGTATAGCTCAAATACATCAATTAACCTCCATTCATTTCTCAAATGAACAAAGGCTGTAAGACAATTCAATTATTCAATGAATACTTTTCTAATTTATATAGCGTCCTTCAAGATCACTTTTCCCCCCTCCCTTCCGTTGAATATTTTAACGTGTCTGGCTCTGAAACATTCTCTGACGAGCCGGCAGCTTTCTTTTCACCGTACGGGTCCCTTGGTCCCATTTGGGAAAGCTGGAAGTGCCAAGGAAAGGGGCAACTTCCATTGGCGTTCAGCAAAATGGCCGCCGTTGACGCCTATCACCCAACTCCAAGCTCAAAATAAAATCCAGAGCTCTCCTCAACGCCATCTTTGATCTAGGCACCACAAAAACCCTGCCTGCTCATAAGTGACCATAAGACACTGAATGGGACATTGGTAATGTTAGCTTCAGTGCTAACTGAGACCTACAGCATGTATAGGAACACATGGGGAACACAGTCTTCAGTAAGTAAAAGCCCCGCCAGGGAAATGCGGCCTGTGTGGAAAAGCAGCACCAACAACGCACACCCTAAAATTAACATGATCACAGGTCGTAACATTTACAGAATGGACAGAGCTCTTTTGGACACGTACTGTGAAAGCCACACAGCTGAGATGTTCACTTCGGTAGGGGGCCTTCAACAGAGCGGCTGCCTTGTTAGTGCCAATCTTCCATGTCTGGCAGATTTGTCCGGCTGTCTGGGCTGGACCTTGACGTCTTGCAGATCTGTCCGGCTGTCTACGCTGGACCTCGACGTCTTGCAGATCCTTCCGGCTGTCTGGGCTGGACCTCGACGTCTTGCAGATCCTTCCGGCTGTCTGGGCTGGACCTTGACGTCTTGCAGATCTGTCCGGCTGTCTACGATGGACCTCGACGTCTTGCAGATCCTTCCGGCTGTCTTGGCTGGACCTCGACGTCTTGCAGATCTGTCCAGCTGTCTGCGCTGGACCTCGAAGTCTTGCAGAACCTTCCGGATGTCTACGCTTGACCTCGATGTCTTGCAGATCCTTCCGGCTGTCTACGCTTGACCTCGACGTCTTGCAGATCCTTCCGGCTGTCTGGGCTGGACCTCGACGTCTTGCAGATCCTTGCGGCTGTCTACGCTTGACCTCGACGTCTTGCAGATCCTTTCCGGCTGTCTGGGCCGGACCTCGACATCTCACAGATCTGTCCGGCTGTCCACTACTTCATTGTGACGCTTGATGGATGTGCAAACCCAAGGACCCTTATTGGTCCTAAAAGCCATTCTCTGGTCATATAACACAACGTTTCTTATGCTTTAGAGGAGCACATATAGAGTTTGAAATCAGTTAACCCTAAACAACAGTTAAGGGTATATTATGCAGGAGACTGAGTGTGAATGTCTTGGAAGACATTCCTGTGGGTTGTGTCATATATAACTATCACTGGGGGTGGGATTGGCGCTGCTAAACAATCACGTAACCGCTCACTAATACTTTACCGTGCTAGATCAATCGACTGATTGAATGGGTGAACAATAGGCTGGTAACGGCCATTGAGCCAAAAAGTGACGAAGGCGTCTACACGACAGCAGGGCACATCACGATGGTGTGAAAAAAGAAAAAGAACAATGGACTTGCTGCTGAAGATGGCTGCTGGTTTTTCCAGATTATTCAGATGGAATGTCGGGAACTGCTCCGCCATGACTAGAGTATGACCTAACCCTTCCACGACCCCGAACCCCTCAAGCTTTGTGCGAGTCACCTGACCTCCAAAGGGCAAGGAGGCTGCCGGCGATGCAACGAGGAGACAGGTCTCTCTGGGGACATAACGAGGAGACAGGTCTCTCTGGGGACGCAACGAGGAGACAGGTCTCTCTGGGGACATAACGAGGACACAGGTCTCTCTGGGGACATAACGAGGAGACAGGTCTCTCTGGGGACGCAATGAGAAGAGAGGTCTCTCTGGGGACATAACGAGGATGACTGTGAAGCTGGCTGCGAAAACCTCTTCCTGCCAGATTTTCCGCATTTGGGGGATCGTGTGACGAACCGGAATGACAAAGGCTGCTATCCTCAGCGAGGTCGGGAGGACTAGGGCCGGGGGCTTAGGAGTTTTGGCAAGGCTGATGGGGAATGGTGGGGCTGGGGGGAGGCAGAGTCTGGTCTAACACGGGCCAGGAAGGAGCCCGGACGGCATGCACTGAAAAGCTCGCCCCAGCCGACGTCCTGTCTCCATGGAAACGCTTTAGATGACGTTGTCGAAGAGCTGCATGGACTGCATGATGTTTTCATCCTGAAGAGCAGGGGGGGGGGTCAAATATGGACACGCAGGTCAGCTGGCAAACAGACCACACTTTGGGTACAAAACTGAAAAAGGTTAGAATGTTTAAGGCCTGCTGTCGATAGTAATGCGAGCTGAATTCTATCTGTATTCATTTTCCCCAGCAAGCCTCATGACAACATCTCATTGTGATTTAACCATTCCTGTGGTGGCATTGAGAGCCTAGCACAGGATTGCTGCTAAAATGCAGGTGCTCCGGCGCACCCTGCTGGAGAATCTCTGCAAGGGTGGCAGCACATGACATCACACAATGAAGCGCATACTGCAGTTCAGGCAGGAAAATGGCCACCTAATTACTCCCCTGTTTAGATCAGAGGACCCTGTCTATGGGGGGAGCATAGTTACAGGATACAGGGTAACCTCTTCCTGTGGACCCTTCAGGCTTTCTGGGAATAATCTCCGACTGCACTCCAGGTATCATGCAGTAATGTTGAGCTGACATCGTTTCCGGCCCATCAAATTCAAGTCACTTACATCCATTTAAATTCTTTTATGATCTCCTCTGTTTCACTCACGGGAATCTGCATTTCACATCTATCAGGTCAGGATAAGATGAGCGCAATGTAAACAGCAGCTCTGCTGACCTTTTGGCACGACTCGATGAACTCGTCGATGGTCACCACTCCGTCATTGTTACGGTCCATTTTCTGGCAGAACAGAAGCATATCAAGGGATCACCAAATTTTGCAGAAAGCACAAAGAATTTCCCTGCGATGCATTGGCATACCATCCAGGCTGCACCTATTCTGCCTGGGATGCCCCCCCCCACCCCCGCCAAAGCCTGTTAAGGGACAACGATGTCACCTGGAAGAAGTTTTCCACGTGCTCCTTGGGGGCATTGTCCTGCATGCATGGATAAGTCCACTTGCCCATCATGTCATAGATGGACTTCATGATGTCCAGCATCTCCTGGGAGACAGATAAGATACGTTTTGCCTGCTGAAAATCCTGAGTGTTTGAAGGTCAAAGAGACAACAAACCACCACATCTAGGCTCCTTATTTCCATCACTTGTCCTGTTTTGGAATTATGTTCAAGAAACCACCAAAACTGTCATATTTCAGACACAAAAAAATGCGTGGTAGATGTTCCAAATCTCTGAAGAGTTCTGGGTGGGAGGATAAGTGATAAAATACTGAGTAAATTCCAACAGGCCCATGACCCACAACAACAGCAGCGGGATGGTACTTCCCCTCACCTCTTTGGTAATACAACCATCCTTGTTGAGGTCGTATAGGTTGAAGGCCCAGTTCAGCCGGTCATTAATGGAGCCCCTGAGGATGATGGACAGGCCCATGACAAAGTCCTGTGACAGAAATTTGGTTGAGGGCAGGTTTCGTTTTTCTTTTTTTAAAACATCGCACAGACTGGAAATGAAGTTCTATCACGTTGTGTTTTCTGTCTGACGGTGTAACTTCAGGTGGGTTGCCCTAACACTGAAGATAAAGTCCCAACAACAAGCTAAGTGCATCGGACCTTTGTTCTTGCTTCAGCGTATTTAAATTTAGCATATTAAGAATTCATCCAAATATGTTAAACCTTTCAACAGGCAAACCGCATGTCTCAAGACTCGGCAGAAAGAAAGAGGAACTCGAGCTCACCTCAAAACTGACAGAGCCATTCTTGTTAGTGTCAAATGCTTCAAAAAGGAAGTGTGCATATGTGCTGGAATCTGGGAAAGAAATGGCACATCTGCATAAAATATGTTACATTTGGACGAATCACCGATTGATGATACACACGGAATAATCAAACCTCTCGGAGTATTTAAGGTGCTATTGTCCAAAGCACCACTGTCTAATACCATGAGGAACAGCCTGTACCTCTGGTAGCAACTGACATTTTATGTGGAAGAGCTGAAATTGCTGAAATTGTTTGGAAGAGCTGGAATTGAGAGCAGTGTTTACAAGTTACTATCCCTGCTGAAAAGATTCTCACAAGAAATATACTAAACTGTTTTCATAAATATTTTACTAAGCAAAAAAGCAGACTGTGATACTTTAAGCTACCTTCAAGAAACACATATTGTAAAGCAGCAAAATTATGTTAAAATACGTTGAATTCAATTGATTTTTGGTAGCTCTTTGCAGATGTGCTTAGTTCAGGTCCAGAGAGTAAAAGTCCAGACCAGGATTTTGTTTCAACCATCTAGTTGAGTTCTCTGTGACTGTGATTCTTTATGCTGAACTGGTGAGTTGAAACAAAATCTTGGTCTGGACTTTTACTCTTTGGACCTCAATCACTCACCTCTGGCTCCACCCACCTCTGGACTGTGTTTAACAGACACTCACCTCCCTGGGGGAAAAACTGCGAGTAGATGAGCTTGAATGCCTCCTCATTGACGATTCCACTGGGGCACTCCTGTGATGGGCCAGGAAACACGGTGTTAATGGTGGACAGAGTTTTAACCCCCCCACACCTGACCAATGCCCATCAAAATGCCCACCAAATGACAAAAGTCTTATTATTTGGTTTACATTAGTGCCCCTCTCCCCTTAGTTCCATTAGTGGGAGGGGATCCCTGGATCACGTCAGTGTTCACTTGGGACAGGGTCATAAAGGGAGGAAAAGGACGCCAGGGCAGTGCAGGGCACGAGACAGGGGTGCCCCCAGGATAGGGTGCCAGGGCAGTGCAGGGCACGAAACAGGGGTGCCCCGAGAATAGGATGCCAGGGCAGTGCAGGGCACGAAACAGGGGTGCTCCCAGGATAGGATGCCAGGGCAGTGCAGGGCACGAGACAGGGGTGCCCCCAGGATAGGATGCCAGGGCAGTGCAGGGCACGAGACAGGGGTGCCCCCAGGATAGGGTGCCAGGGCAGTGCAGGGCACGAAACAGGGGTGCCCCCAGGATAGGATGCCAGGGCAGTGCAGGGCACGAGACAGGGGTGCCCCCAGGATAGGACGCCCATTAGCCTAGCTGCGTGTTTTAGGATTGTGGGAGGAATCTGGCATTTCTGTGAGATACGCAGAGAACATGCACAGACCAGGGGAGGGATTCAAACCCACATCCCTGCAGGTGTGAGCCAACGCTATCCACAATACCAACACTGCTCTCACTCCCCTTCAGTGCCAAATATCTTATGTAACAACAGGACACCAGTTCCAGGACCAATAAGTGGAGTTGAGTGGGGAGGGGGTGTTTGCCCCACCCCCACACAGAAAACCCTAAAAAGGAAGCTACTACTTTTAAACCTGTTCCTTGCATCTTATCTCAGTTTGTCCCTAACCTCAAACTAACATTAAAGTGTGGGCTGTAGGGCCCAAACATGCCATATCTGAATATATCATCTCCCTGGGCAGCATGCAATGTACAAACAGGTTTTTTGTCACCTATCGGTTGCCATATGGTACTGAAAATATGCCACCTTGAAGACCAACGTCATCCGAGAAAATCAAGATCCCCACACGCCAGGATTCTATCTTTCCAGCTTGTGCACCCAGGCAATGGCAGACAGAACACAGACTAATCTGTATAATCGATTACTTTTTATGAGCGTGGTGGTTATTGGGGTGGTGTGGATCACGGAGACACATTAGCCTTTCTGGCCTATCATGGCATCAGCTTTACATCAGAAACTAGGGTGAAATGCCAGACTCAAAAATGCAGGCTGCAGCTTCTTGCAAACAAGCAGTTCGAAAGCATTTTCGTGTGAGAAAGTGGGAGCACTATGTGCCAGGTCATGTGACCATCATCACATCATGTGACCAACCTGTTCCAGTATACTTTTCCAGTGTCCCTGCGTGAGAGTCTATGAGGTCACATTGCTGTTGTTGTGACAGCAATCCTAGCAGCAACACGTTTTTGCCCATCTGCACTTTCAATGAGGAATTCCCAGATTTGTATCTCCCGGTTTCATTTAATGAGCCAGCTTGCCTTTTCCACAGTGACTTTCCGAAAAAAAGAGACCATTTGTAAGTTCATTCAAGAGAGTAGAAGACTGAAGGAGACAGGAAGGAGGACGGACGTCGTAGGAGGTGGTGACTGTGTAGCGATTAGATATTCTAAGAGATCTATTACGGCATTCTCAGGTATGGAAACACTGGTGGTAGTGAAACAAAACAGAGAAGCAGCAGGTGATGCATTTCAGAAAGATGCTAGGAGACAGGAGAACTGTGGCTTACAGGTAATACCGGTATTCAAATACTGTAGGAAACAAAGATTGGTGAAGGCAGGAGTCTGGAAGGATGGATATTGTAAGCGACAGACAGTGTCGGACGCAGATACTGCAGAAGCTGCAGGAACGACTCACGTTTTTGAAGCCCCGGTAGAGAATCTGCAGCTCCTTCTTGGTGAACTTGGTCTGTTCCAGCAGCTTGTCGAGGCCCTCGGGCCGGTAACACACCGTGGAGAGCTCAAAGTCGTCCTCCACACTGTCTGTGGGCGGGAGAGACACGCGATGGTTGTTTAATGACCAAGGCCTGCGTCTCCAGACGGCGCCGATGGAGGAGAAGCTCAGATACACCACAGCTTATCTAACTGTACCCTGAACATGGGAATGACAGAGGGCAAAGGTCAAGGAGAAACCAATGTAACATGGCCCCATTTCTACATTATTCTTCATCCCCCAAGAACTCCCACCCCCTATAAATCATATCATATGGTTATATAAGACGACAACAAGAAATTTGTGCCATGAGAATTAACATTATGCTTCATGAAATTTGACGATGATGAAGGAACAACCAAGAGAATGACTCGGATATGCAGTGATACCAACAAACAGAACGTTAAGGAGAAGCAGACTGAGATACTGTCAGCCAAAAATAACATCTATGCAACGTTAGGAGTTTTTAAAAAAAAAGACGACAGGACATCTTTTCAGAAAATGGGTCAGTTGTCCATTCTGCTCGACTGAAAAACATTAAATGAAAGCAACTCCAAAACAATTACAGCTCAACAGACACTCAGCATTGTTTCTGGGTTCTGCAGTCGGCCTTGATTATGGTGACATGTTTTAGGGTATAGAAATATACCCTCACCTCAGAATACAGCTGCATTTCAGAAATCCCACACTCCTCGTTTACATGCATGTGCAGCCCTAACATGCCTGCTTTACCAAACCCCTAAGTCCAACAGAACCCTGAATTTACAGAACATAAGCCTGTCAGCAATAAAGTCCCCAAAGATCAATGTGCGAGTCAGAAGTGTGGTGACACTTCTGAGGGAAGCTTCCGGCTGCCTACCTAGGACTGGCCTCCGGTTAGGTGCAGATGTTTCCCCACTGAGGTAAGCAGAACTCATCCACTCAGTCCAAGCATGCTTCGACACACATGGTGTGGAAAGTCGTGAGATGAGCATTGCCACTGGGAGTAAAAATAATCCTAATCTACTACCTAATCACAACACCTAAACCTATTTCCTCAGTTCCCCGGATATGAGGCCCCAGTGACAATCAGACACCAGCGCCGTCTTATCTGTTCCCATTACTGGGAAAAATTGGGGGGAGAACGGGACTGAGACCGAGGTGTTTGGGTTTTCACTTTGCATTGGGTGTGGCCATACCATGTATGGGCGGGGCAGGGGGCGGAATCAGGGAAATGGGAGGAGACAGACATATAAGGCAAAGAGGCACTTGCATTGACTGACTGTGGGGGTGGAGCTCGGCCCACAGCACGCCAGCAGTTTGAGGAATCTCTGCTTTATGGTTTTTTTGTTTTGGCTGGAGGAAGGGTTACCTGCAAGTCACCAACCACAGCGAGAGAGAGGTTAGATGGGGCAAGGCGGGGGCCTGGGGTGCCCCAGGAGTGCTCAGGCACACAGGGGCATACAGACGTTGGACATGCATGCACGCACACACACGCGCCAAGCTGCGATGGTGCACCGTGCATATCATGCAGCATTCGTATCGCATGCTTAAGCGTAATCCAGCTTCCTGTCCAGCGGCCGCACGCCATAGGGACGCATAGCAATAACAACTAACTAACGATCAGAATGTTTCCTGCTTAAGTCTCAGTGGTAACAATGCAATTATCGGCCTATATAAGTGTTTAAGCGTACCTGCAATAATAATAATAATAATAATAATAATAATAATAATAATAGGCTCATTACGATGATTTCAAGACTGACTTGGATTTAAAGTGGGAATGGAGGACATTCCCAGGAAAATCGAGAAAAATTACGGAACTTTCCAGAATTGGCACTGTGCAATCTGTTTTTACAAGGTGTATGAGATCCTGTTGGGGCAACAGATTGCACAATGGAACCCTCGCCTGGTCCACTAAGTGGCCACTCTGACCATGGCTATCTGGCCTGTTTGGTGCCTCTAGTGCTGTGCTCCAAACGGCGCCCCCCCTGTGGAGGGCAGATGAACTGCAGGAAGAAAAAGCTGGCAGGGTGTCTGTGATCTGCTGGGGGCCACGCCATCTCACATACACACACATACACACACACACACAGACTCTGTAACTCACACATGTAAGGACGCAACCAAAGCATGTCAACGCACCAGCTCATGCAAGAGCGTTCTGTCACAAGGGCTGACATTTGCTGACCTGGCTTTGAACAAAACCTTCTGCAAACCGTCACCCTTCGACGGTGAATATGTAAGCAGCGGCTACAAAAATGCAGCGTCCGTCTCCCACCAAAACGGGTGCCATTGTTGCAACAGATCCTATCAAACCGTTACGCTCACAGTATCAATGTTTTTTGTGCTAGCTTAACTAGATGTGCACAGATGCTGCAGACCACTGATAAATCAATGCTGATTATGATGATACCTAAAGTCACCTACAGGTGACAATCTTCTGTTTACTGTTTTACTGTTTAATGTTTTATTGTCATATATATGTTCATGTTTTGTATGGCTGCTACCTTGGCCAGGTCTCTCTTGTAAAATAGATTTTATATCTCAATGGGACTTCCTGGTAAAATAAAGGTAAATAAATTAAATAAATAAATCACCAGCTTTCAGTGACGTTTCCCTAAAAGTACCCGAGGAACCAAGTGCGTAAACACTGTGTGTCACCTGACAGCCACACAATTCCATCCCCGAAACGTTCCCTGGCTGCCGTGGAAACCGCGGCACGGCAGCGCTGGTAGCTGTTTCTATGGCAGCTGGATCTGGTTCTCGCCCATAATACATGCAGGTGCCCGGGCAACGTTCTAGAGCCTCTTAAGCAAGCGGCCACCGACCCAGACAGCCACCGACCCTGACAGCCACCGAGCCTGACAGCCACCGAGCCTGACAGCCACCGAGCCTGACAGCCACCGCTCGGGCTGGCACATGACCGGTGGGAGAGACCGCCGGCGTGTTTGATTCACAGTCGCCGTGACGATGGCGAACCGTCTGAGATGGACTCACACTGGGTACCAGTCTGCCGCTCTGTCAGAACACGGGTCTGCTGCAGCAATGACGCCCTTTGCCTTTTTACTGTGTTTAATAAGCTACAGAAATGAAAGATTGAAACACTAAAACCAAAGTGCTGAACTATGTACAGTTTAAAAGTGTGATAATAAAACCACATTTAAAAAAAAAAAAACTGTCAGAGGAGTAGAGGAGGAACGACATGGTCTGGCTCTGAGAGGAGCAGATAACAGAAACATCACAGACACATAAGGAGAAGAGCAGGGTAAATAATTCCCCCCAGTACTGACCCCGGATCAGTTTAATCACTTTGGGTATAATGTCCAGATTTAGGATTAGAAGTGGATAAGCTGATCACAGGCACCGCTGGGGGGTCCAAGCTTCTGAGGGAATTTTGTGCAATTTGCTCCTGCCAACACTGATCCAGGATCAGCTCCTCTGAGCCTAATCCAGGCGCACGATTCGCTACGTCACCAAACCCTCGCAAATTGGCTTGGTGCTCCAGTGAGGGACTGTCCCCAGCAGAGAGACAGGCGTCCAGAATGTGACAAATGCCCTCCCCTTTTCCCGCCTCTGACTGAAGCCACACGCCCGGCAAACGGCGGCTGCCATTCTGCACGACGCGCGGGTCACAATCCACATCTCGTATTATGCCGTAATCCACTGAGAAACATGGGCAGCTCAAGGCCCGGTGAACGCGGGCACGGACCCGAGACTCAATGGCTGCCGGTTCGAGTCTGAGGAGAGGCTCATTTCATGTCCTTGAATAAAGTCCTCACACCAGAATTACCCCATTAAAAGATCCGGCCGTATAAATGGATGTAACAGTCAGTCTGGCTGAATAAAAGCACCAGCAAAGCAATAAAATAATAACGATGATAACAGGAAACCTTCCTAATATGATAAACGGCAATGGGACGGATCCGAAGCGCAGCGTTCCCTCTGTCCGCTGTGGTCTGTGACTCCGCAATTAAACTCTGTTCTCTCTTCCTGTTTATATCTGCTTTTTCACAGTAATGAGTCAGAAGAGTTCACATATTTACTGGACAATGTAAAACAAAACACAGTATATGTGCATTGGCTCTATGCTGGCATTCTTCCATTGCATGATACGTGGAGGTACTGTACATAACCTTTTGTAAAAGCAGCTCACCCACTACATACATTCTGCATCTCCCACTCCCTGGGCTGAATGCCCACTTTTGCTCATTTCTGTTTTACTTGTTCTAACTCCCCCCCCCCCCCCTCCCCACCCATACCCAGCACCTCTGTCAGTCTCGTTACGCCCTATATTAGGGCATTTATGTCACCTGTCAGCCTTGACACCCACCCTGAATTCCAGTGCCATCACAATAGGAGACCAAACCACTGGGGTGCAAAGGAACATCAGAATGACACAGATGGCAGAGTGGTCAGGTAGGCAGCTCCAGGGTTACGGGTTTGAATCCCTGTTTGCATGTATTCTCCTGGTTGGAGTAGGGTCAAGTTGCATGATCCCATGACTGATGTTCCACCCAGACAGAATTCTGCCCTGTGCTTCTTGGGATAGACTGAGGGGAAAATGAACCAACCATCATGTATGGGTACCACATAAACAAACATCAGCTGGCACTGCGTAAACTGGGACCAGTTGCTCTGAATGGGAAACAGACTGGAATTGTTCAAAAACATAACCACATGGGAGCTCAGCAGGTTGTGCCTGCGACCGGAAGGTTGCCGGTTCAAATCCCATGACTGGCAGAATGTTCGCATCACCACTGGGCCCTTGAGCGAGGCTCCTGACCCCCAGATGCTCCAGGGAGGCTGGATAAATGGCCAACCCTGGGCTCAGACCCCAAGCGTTGCTCTCAGCTGTGTGCGTGTGTGTATGAGTGTATCTCCCAAAAGAGGGAAGAATGCCACTCTATTTGTATAAATGGCAAATAAAGAATCGTCATTTTGCACTTATCCACACAGCCTAGTCCATCTTCCTGTCCTCCTGTCTGGCGCGATGCTAATGTTGTTGTTACTAACGCCGCATAATCGGCGTGGCCGCAGAGACCCTGATGGGAAGCCCTCACCGAATCGCGTATCTCCAGCCCTCACGCCTCTCGCCGTGACACGCCACCCCTCCCACGCTGCCTTTCCATCTGACATACGCCAAACGTCGTATCGTAACTTTGCACCGACACCTTTGGGGACGTCTGCTGGGTGCTGCTGCTACAGCTCCTGTTTGCCTGTACGCTCGCTCATATAAAGGAGGGAGCGCAGACAGGGTGAAGCAGCAACAGGGGTATCGACACAACAAGCAAACAAACAAACAAGCAAACACACCTTTCAAGAATGACGGAGAAAAGAAAAAGCCCAGAATCTCAACATTCCATCCACCCAGAATCTCAAGATTTCATAAGAGCCTGCAGTTCATATTTCCCAAACCCCATCAATGACAGCAGATCCGATAGCTCTGGTCACTGTTAACAAACCCAGGTCACCTTCCTCTCCTTTAAATCCAGAATGATGATTAACAGGTTAATCCTGTCACCTGCCATTTTCACCATAGTGCTAAGGCAAGTTCTGACTGGTTAATTGAATGATATATTTAAGCAGTCAAATTCATATAATGATAGATACATGCTTTCTGCTGCCTAGTGCCCCAGAGGTAACAGGTGTCCAGGAAAAAGTGAAGGACATTTACATGATTACTTCCTTCCACTCAATTTCATCATCTGCCTTCAGTTAAGAGTTAATTGATCTAAAAAAAAAAAAAAAGCTGCAAAGAGTCAACAAAGCCTCCCATTGGCCAGGCACTTCCTTGCTGTGGCTGTTCATGAATTCTCCCCAGGTCAGTCCTCAGAATGTCTCTGCACGCAAAACAAAGTTCCTCAGGAGTCACTAATGGTCTAACGGGCACAATTACTGAAATTACCCCATAGCAATGAACCACAAGGATTCGGTCAATCTGATTTTAATTGCTTTGCCTGTTGCATGCAATTCTATGCAACGTTTCTCACTGGTGAAACTGACCGGTGCCTGGATGGCAGGAACTTAACTTGGCTAAGATGACCTTTTTGACCTTGTATAAGTGGATATGGGAAACAGATGTACTAACATTGACCGCTGTGTGTAACATTGTAGGTGTCTACAGCCCAGACTGATATAGCACCTACAAAGCAGACTGATGCTCATGAGTACAGAATCAGTGATCTGCTCCGGTGCCCCGAGGCAGAGCAGCCTAAGGCAGACAGGCTTCAGGTTCTGGGGCCACACAGAAAGACTGGAGTTCTTAACAGGCTTCCATACTTTTACTGAACCATACAATCAGGTCAGAACAAAAGATTCAAATGCAAAACAGGACCATGACCTTTCTTACTCTGTGTGTTGCCACTTAGAGACAGAACAATAAGTCACGCCGTCGTATGGAAACGCGGTCTGGCTCAGAGAGGATTCTCCTGCTTGAATTAGCCGTTCAAAACACGCCATGGGCAAAGTGAAATAACACATCAGGAGCAGAAAACAGAAAGGAACATTCCGGAATCATTCCTGCCAAGCCGACATCCCACACACAATATGTCAGCCGGCAGAACCTGCCCTCACCGCCGACTTTAAAAACAATGCAAACTTCAGCACTGTCACGAATGCAGACGAATATTTCATCGGGCAGAAAGAAAATTTAACGAAAAGCGGCACCCTTGATTAAAAGGCATCTAGAGGATGACAGAGCAAAAAGCCGGCTTTTCCGAAAAGTAACCCCCCCCCCCACAAGGAACTTTACCTTCCACTACTCCAGCTCCCCCGACGGGCTCGAAAAGACCGAACTGCTCCAGAACCTTGACGAAGAGCCCCATGACCACCAGGACGGCTACGATCTCCAGGCCATCCAGGTCCATGCTGAGGCTGCCGCTCTGAATGCACTACATGTCCTTCGTCACCGACCACGACAGCCTCCGCTCGCTGTTCGCCGTGAAAGATCCCCTCGTCGGCAAGCGTCGTCAGGCAGGGGCTCATTCCCCCTTCCCCGTTGGCTGCCCTCGCCCCTCACCCCCCCCCACCCCCGTTAATTCCAGCTGTAGCCCCTCTCCTTACGCCTCAATAACCCCGGTCCAGTTTCTCCAAACCTGTGGGACGAGCCGGGATCCACATCCAAGGTGGCCGCTAGTTAAGGATTCTGGGGGACCCCCCTCTGTCTTGCTGGTAGGGAGCTTCAGAGCGCTCTGTCAAAGCCTGGGGAATGACAAGGCCCCCCCCCCCCACCGCCTCGCAGAGGGGCTGGGGAAGCAAGGGAGTCTCCTAACACTGTGACGGCCAGCGTGAGTCTGTTACTGCCAAAGTATGAGCGAGGGAGGCGGGAAAAGAGGGAGAAAACAAACGAGAGAGAGTGAGCCATTCCCACCCATTCCAGTGACACTACCTATACTGATTTGCCTAACGCTGTTACCTAGGTAACGGGGCGGCGGATACCTAGAGGTTCCAGCGACGGTTTAAAAATGAGCCCGGCGTTTGATGCCGTTTTGCTCACACTATATGCTAAGAAAAGACGACTTTGTTCAGTTTTAGCAGTTTCACACTCGCAGCCAGCCAGCATTATGCTTCTACCTGTTTTGTGAAATGAAATGAAGCCTTATCTGCCGTTTGCACAAGCATGAGAACAGATAGACTGGAATGAGCTTTTCTGTGTATCCCATCATGCTCTCCTTTTTTTTAAAGGCACACACAGATATAGAGGTGAGAGCGAGGCAGGGTCAGGCTGTTCTTCCAGCACCCCTGAAGCAATTTTCGGGCGGTTATGGACCTTAAGGGCCCAGCTCCGATGTGATTCTTCTGCCGA
This sequence comes from Paramormyrops kingsleyae, assembly GCF_048594095.1. Lineage (NCBI taxonomy): Eukaryota > Metazoa > Chordata > Actinopteri > Osteoglossiformes > Mormyridae > Paramormyrops > Paramormyrops kingsleyae. Next base: position 20,023,485 of record NC_132816.1, read on the forward strand.
GCATGGGATTCGAGGCCTAACCCACTGAGCTACACAGCGCCCCCCTGTGGTTCCTTATATGGAATGCTTTTAGCCCTGTCTCCAGGCCAGGGTCTCATGGAGACGTCATACATCACAGCATCTCCCTCCCCTGCCACGCACATTAAAAATCACCACTGGCATTTCATAGCTGTTCCAACTCTGTCATCGAGACATTTCGCCATTCACATTTTCTCTGTTCTAATTAACCGTATCAATCACTTTGAGTTAATTTATGATCAAACAATCACGTTTGGGTGCCACCAAGATGTCCGTCTGCGACAAGATGTCCAATTGGTGGTTTTTGCGTTGTTTACAACAGTGTAGCCGTTGGCAGCCCTCTGGTGCATGAGGCCAAAGACACTCTGGGTTTGCATAAATATTTACCACGGTGCCCGCTGGGGTTTTCCGGTCAGGCTCTATCCCTGACACTTTGGCAGTGTGCATACAACCGCTCATTACGCCGATATGTCACTCCGGATTGTTCCGGATTGATATGAGGGAGAGGAATGAGTGAGGGAGCAAAGAAGGGAAGACAGAGGGATGGCGGACGAAAGCGCAAGACTCCAGTAGCATTTATCTCGCTAGCAGCCCCTGGCAGACCTTCGAGAGGACGACACCCCTGCAGGTTATTTCCAGCCGCTTCACTTGAAAGTGTTTGCACGGCTGATTAACCCGGAGCGAGTGAGCTCATTAAAAAAGCCACTTCATTTCCAGAAAGTTCCAGCACCACACATACATACACACGTCCCTTTACGGTATCACAGCGCTATTCCACGGTAGATTATGCCATCTCAGTGCGCTACCCGACCCAGCTAGGCAGAATTATCGATTTCACGCCCACAGGACCGGGGGAGGATGCGGGGAATAGACTCTGGGGACACGCGCGTGGACACATCCGCTCATATCTGCACGCGTGTGCGTGTTGGGCCTACTCACAGTACGACCGCAGCTTAGTCTCCCTCCCCGAGAGTCACCTGACCTGCTGCTTCACACCTACCTGTGGTTTAATAACTGCCATGGCAACCCAAAGACAGGAGGCTTCGCGCTCGAAAATCCACGACACACCTGTCCCTTTAAGAGCAGGTTTAAAGGGGCACCTTCCACATATCAATGGGCTCTAGTTTAGAATGGAGAACTCGCTGTGATTCAGCTGGTCTGCCGGGAAAAAAAAGATGAATAAAAAAATAACTATGCTGCAAATGGGAACAAGACGGATATAGAGCAGAGACAGCGTCGATAATCTGTTATTCTGCGCGTCGGCTTTTAATTTTCAATGACAGGGACAGGCGACACAGAGCAGCGCCGGCGTATTCGCCCGCCGCCGCCGCGCAGGTCTGAAGCAGCCATCTGTGAGTCAGACACAGAAGCACCGCCGACAGACAGCCGCCGCAAAAATACACTGGGAGTTTATTTTTAATTTCAGCGCGTAGCTGAGCCTCCTCCCCCCCTTCGTCGCACACTCCCCGCCTCCCGCATGTCATGCTCCGATGTTTTGTTTGTGCCACTCGTCAGAAGGAGATCTGTTTGTTATTTGTCGCAATTACGCCATCTTTAGTAATATCGAGTCGAACTTTTGTTGCCCCGTTGCATTCTGGGATTAGTGTGTGCAAGGGGAGGTCCGGTAGCTATCCAAAGTCATCAGGGTAACAAAGTGAATGATATGTGAAAAATGGGAGCATTATACTGCAGAAAAATGCAGGGCGTGTCAAACAGTGGCATTTTGGCATCCAATAAGAGGTGCTATGATTAACCGGGGAAAGAGTGCATTTCCATAAATGGCCAGCTGTCAAGTTAAAAATAACCCCAAATCAGAGAACTAATATCTGAGTCAAAATGGACTGACACTGAAGATCTAGGAAGAATCAACAGTGCTTAACATGAGCGGAAACAGCATCCCGGGCAATAAGGAGTACAGTACCTGTCTTTCCCGTAACGAGGAAGATACGATAACAGCTGAAATGTTTAAATGTAATTGTCTGGTATCCAAGGGGAGGCAGCTTTGATTAACATCAGCATCATCGACGTGGAGGAAATCGGGATGAAGATACGCGAGATGAATCCACACACAGCCTTCCAGATCCATGCGGGCCCTACAAAGCCAAAAGCCATCAGAGCACAGATCCAAAATACCAGGAATCTGATCCTGTCCCTGTCCCCGCCCCCCCAGGACAGATTTGCCCATCATCATTTTTGTTTTTATTGTTACCCCTGAAAGAAAACAAACAGCAGGATGGAGGCAAGATTGAAGGTATCGGTTTGGCGTGGGGGGGCGTTTGAGCTGTCCGATATGAGCCGGGTGGTAATGTGTGCACGAGCGGGTTCCTGTGCGGTAATCGGCGATTATCTGCCGCCATATGACACTCTATACCCCGTCTGCGAAGCCTCCTGCCATTACCGCTGCATTTGTGGCCCCTTCCCATCATGCCTAAGAGTAACTTCATCTGGGGCACCGATGTCCCAGAGAGGGGAACCGATCGCTATCCCAAATTTGTGTATATAACCTCCCTCCAACGCCCTTTACCATGTTCCATCAAATCATAACACATTTAAAACAATGACTTTTACTGGATTTGAATAGATCTTTCTGGAATTCAGCCCCATGAAAAAAAACACATGGTGCCCAGATAAGTCTAGAGAGCTGTCTCGAACCCATGGACGAGGCTCATGAGAAGCAGCCTTTGACCCCCCGATTCCAAGAGAACACAGTGTGGTGGGTGGGGGCTGAGGTGAGGGGGGGCTGAACCTCTCTGTCTTTCACCGTCCAGAGGATCCCAGACTCCCTGGAAACGGGCTGTCGCCGAGCGGGGGCAGCGCTGGCTGCGGACTCCGCTCTTGACACCTAATTAAGCCAGCCACTGTCGTCAGGCTGTCCCCGAGGCTGGAGACGGGAGTCGGGTGAAGCGTATGAACCACAGATCCCTCCTGGCAGCTCTTGGCTTCCACGAGACCGGACCCGAACCAGGCCGAGTCTCCCGCAATATGGAGAGCCGGTGTAACAAGCAGGCGCCCGCTGACTTATAAAACACACACGAGGGAATATCACTCGGAAAACCAGGGGTACCACGGGAACACAGATTCAGGCGGCAGTCAGGGAGCAGGAAAAGGCACCTTATCACCGTGCTCCACCGTGTAATCATCAGGTGTCAAAGAGGGCGAATGTTATGTAAGCCCTTGCTTTTGCGACAGTCAGGTCTGGCCGGCAGCACCCACACAAACACAGGACCTATTACACTAGAAATTTTTCCACGGACAAGACGGCCTGGTTTGGCAGGGTGGCCCAAACAAGATCTTGCCAACTTTCTCCATGGCAAATTGTGCCTGTGTGGTCACCAGCCTGGAGAAGTGTATAAGGAAAGGGCCAAGGAATCAGTCATCACAGCTAAGCTGCTCTTTTTAAAAAATCTCACGGGGCCTGTTCCTGAATGCAGAACTAGCCTCAGATGCCAACCATGGAGAGATCTGGGGATGAGGTCGTCATGCAGATCACAGGCTATAGGAAGTCAAAAATATTTAATGAAAAGAAACGAGTACCAGGAAGTACCTGGAAAATGTAAGCATCTCAGATCATCACCTCCTCAACCTACAGCCATGAGGACATAAGTATCCGTAGGACTAGGCGTTAGCTCTGTCCCATCATTCCAGGCTCCGCCTCCCATTGGTTCACACCAATTATCCTTCTGATGATGGATTCTGCTTGGGTGTGTGGAGAGCCTGATGACTTTGAAGAACCGACGATAACGGCATTACAGTCCACTCACCACAGCCTGACCAGTCATCAGTCCATACATTCCGGGACCATCCTATATTTCTAATTATTGTGAAACAAATCTAATTAATCCCTTTTAGCCAGTGCTATACTTTCACTCCTTTCAGTATCACACTCAATTCCCGATCGACCCCACCCACCTCACAGTTCTCGCCGGTACCCGTCTCGAGCCCCTATCGATTCTTCTAAATTGCTTTTTCACGCTGACTGACAGCCAATAAGATAACATTTCTGCCTTCCTTAACTTTGGATGTGCATGCTGAAATGTGGCCCCCTAAGTCTCTGTCGGCGGACGTCAACACAACAACTTGCCACGTGAGTCGTTTTTAAATTGTTCAGACTCCCCCTTAGGCCCGGCCATGTGGTTTCCGGAAAGCACGTTGAGTCTGAGAAATCATCTGGCAGTTGTGTTGTGGACTAAAAACTGTGACTAATGTATATCAATGTCACTTCAGAAAAATGCTAATGCTGAATCAGCCCTCCAACCCATGAGATCAGCACTTGGAATATGTACCATTTGAGGGTTTCCTTGAAGCTCTTGTGCAATAATAGATATTGGCCTCCAGTCACAGTGCATACAGACCTAAGCTCCCTCCATGCTAGCTCGACAAAGGCTGAAGAACCTCCCCGAGGTGTGATATTCGACTGTAATTAAACTCATCCAAGGGTGGCTACCTAAAATCTAGCCCCGCCCCTTCATTTGCATGCCTCAAACACCCCGGAGAGCTGTGACCCTTAGAGCCAGGACGTCCTGGCTGTGGTGCCAGTAATTAATCTCAGCACTAGGAAGGTACCTTCTGGGCTTTGAATAATAAGGATTAGTTAAAAAAAACTGGCGCACTGGGAGAGTCCAAAAGGAAGCACAATGTACTCAAAAAGGTCACAGATGGGGCAGAGCCCAAAACCAGTCCACAGTGTTTACAGTAATGCCTACTTTTTTATTCCTTCTTACTTCCACCTGCGTTGTCCAGCTGTGTTGTGTTCAGGAAGAGAATATGAATATGAATCAGAAGATAGACACTCTCTTCTTTAATTCAAGCCATGATAACAGTTAAACATAGGATGCTTGTCACTGGTAATACTGTTGATGAGAATTCATGCTTAGGGTTACCTGGTGGGCCTGGCTGGCAGATGTCAAAATGATGCAAATTAAAAATAGTTTTAAATGGGTAAAATTTGTTTCTTCAGCACTAATTTATCTATGTTCAAGTATACAAGAGCAGCACCTATGCATGGACTTAGGCTGAACTGAAGTTGACCATCAGTTTTTAAATTGTAGATGTGCTCTGAAAAACACTTCATAAATCATAAAATCATAAGGTCTTTTTAAAAAAACAATGCCTTGATTATCTCAGCTCACTATACCAGTAAAACAGCCTTAGAGGGACGCTGGTATTTGGCACAATGACTAGTAGACTTCAAGCTGAATATAAAGGTAGGATAATTTGCTAAGGACTAGCATTAAAAGATCAGCACATCCGTCTAGAAAGCAACAAAGGCAACCATCACTGTCTAGCTCGATAGTGAATGTTTGTCAGCTCAATGAGGACCTCTGCTGGACACTCGCTGAGCATCTTGGCACATCCATGCAGTTGGATGCTTCAAACAAATGGACCAAACTGTAGTCCACTCCCTCTTTCACCTGCAGTTTAAATTGTTGCATGCTGGTGGTTGGCAGGAGTCCTTATCCATAAGTAAATGGGCCCATCGAGGAGGCTTCTGACTGGAAGGGTGAAGGAGCAGTAACTATACACTTTGTTTATATTTGTTTAGCTGAGACTTTTGTCGAAGTGAGGATCAGAGAGCAGGATCAGCCAGTGCAGTTGCCGTAGTTGGGAGTCAAAGGCTTTTGCTCAAGGGCCTAATGGTGACATCACTTTGCCAGCTTCAGGATTTGAACCGGCAACCATCTGATCGTTCTGTAAAGCAAAGAGCACAAAACTAAGCGGCAGTCAACATGCATGAGCAGAAAGGTTTAAACAATCTGCAAAGCACAGGCCATGAAAATATGAGTTACATCTGGCAGTTTGTGTCAAGAAGAGTATCCTGCGGAACACTAAAGGGTGCATGGTGCAGAACGTAATAATGTATGCAGATCACAGGCCAGAGGTCTCTGGGGATTCACACAATGCTATTTGGAGGACATCCTCAAACCACCCAGCACCATCGGTCCGTGCCGTCCTCCTGCACCTCTATACACATCCCACTCAAAATCCGTCTCTGAGTCGCCCTCTTTTGGTGGGAGGACTTACCAGCATTCCAGGATTCACCTATATGCCAAGTCAACAGAAGCCTTTTCTGAGCCTTAAAATAAATAATGAACAACACGGCCATGATGACGAGCTCAATGCCAAGCCTGAGCCAATGTCCTCGACCTGACACCTGTAATCCATTGTGGGGATCCTGCCTTTCTACAGCTCAAATCTGACCTCCTCATAGGGGAGAGGGAGCAGTCAGGCCTGGCAGAGAATGGCTGCTTGGCCGGATGCCTTGGCGCTGTGAAACACAAATGTCCATTGGGAAGTTGTCTCATCGGGATGGCATAACTTGTGGTAATGCCTGGACCCGGACCAGGCCGCTTCATAATGGACCCCCCCACAAAGGCAGCCTCATAGGCAATGACACATTCACAGCTACACTCTCCTTTCCTAATGCACACAGAGACATAGGTTAGGAGAGGGTGCTGTGCCCGGTCAGCCACAAGGTGGCAGTGGTGTCCTTGTTTAAATACACTTGTCTCATTGCTTTATCATTTACCTCAGGTGGTGAAGACTATTAGTTCATTTAGAACTAATAAAAATGCAGTATTTAAGGACTTCTGTCATGATCTCAAAAGTTCATTCTTTCCACCGCCTGACTAAAATAGAAACACTCTGTCTCGCTGGAAACTATTTTTGCCATCTGCTGAAGAAAAGGTTGCTATTTACGTCCCGTGTTGCGCTTCAGCGATATAATCAAAAGATCCCAGCATCAGAAACGATCAAAGCCATGCTTTTTACTTCCAGCTGGAAACGTACGCTTCTGCATCAACGGGTACAGTGCAACGATACTACACAGACTAAGACAGAATGAGTGCAGAATAAATCTGTTGACTTGAGTGCAGAAGCACATATCAAGGTAATATACTTCACTCATTATACATTGATATTGCATTTGCATTGATGTCATCTGAACAAGAATGTCTACTCGTAAAATGTTTCAGGTTATAGGTTCATTGTATCCCTACCACTCAGCCCTTCACAGAGGCTCCCCCATAATGAGCCATACCATTGGGCCTTTCAGGAGGCTCCTCCACAGTGGGCCATACCATTGTACCCTTCATGGAGATTCTCCATTCTCCTATTGTGTCTTTATCATTGTGCCCTTTAGGGAGGTTCATCCAGAGCCCTACCACTGTGCCCTTCCTGGGAGTCTTACCCACAGTGGGCCATGCCATTGTGCCCTTCAAGGAGGCTCACCCACAGTGGGCCATACCATTGTGCCCTTCAAGGAGGCTCACCCACAGTGGGCCATACCATTGTGCTCTTCAACGAGGCTCACCCACGGTGGGCCATACCAATGTGCCCTTCAGCGAGGCTCACCCACAGTGGGCAATACCATTGTGCCGTTCAGTGAGGCTCACCCACAGTGGGCCATACCATTGTGCCCTTCAGTGAGGCTCACCCACAGTGGGCCATACCATTGTGCTCTTCAGGGAGGTTCTCCCATAGTGTCCCTATCATTGTGCCCTTGCCCTTGATGTTGGCTTTCCCATAATGAGCTCTATCATTGGACCCTTGAGACAGGTTCTCACCATAGTTTTCCTGCCATTGTGACCTTTATGGAGATTTTCCTATAATGTTTTTTTTATCATTGTACCCTTCAGGGAGTCTTACCCACAATCAGCCCTATCACTGAGCCTTTCAGGGAGGTTCTCCTACTGTGGGCCCTACCATTGCACCCTTCAGGGGGGCCCATCTGCACTGAGCTGTACCAAATGTGTCCTTGGGGGGGGGCATCATCTACAGTGAGCCTTGCTACTGTGCCCCTCAGGGAGGTTCTTAATTTGAATTGGTTCTGTAAAACAATCAACTGTATAATCAACAGGATAAATTATAAAAACTTGAATTACAAGTTGTGTGAGCCACTTTGGGTAAACAGCAGAATGGTAGCAGAAAGCTACCTCCATGGGGTGACAGTACACTTGGGCTTGAACCACACTCCACTGGGGCCACCGTTAGGCTCAATCGCAGATGCGTTTTAATGAGCAATTAGCAGAGGAAACACTTGACTGCAGCACATGCTTCATTAAGGGAAACCGAGGAACCGGGCGTTTTTCTTACTAATTATCTCCATTTTATGCAACAAAGCGTCTGTGTGGAGATTGTTCATTCAGGGCCCCCGGGTATTTGTCATTACACAGCATGCATAGGCAAGATTAGCACCATCCATTACGGCTGTGGGCTGAAACCGTACAGCAGATTTTAGAGATGCATCAAGTCGCTGTTAAAAAGCTCAGTTAAGACCCGGCGTCTCGCCGTCATGGTTAATCTGGCACTCTCGGAAAATAAAAACAACAGCCGCAACAGCGATTTGTCAGCCGCTGGAGGAATTCAATGCACCCGGGACGGCGGGTCCAGCAGATACTCGACTCTCAGCTGGAACCTCACGATGATTCACGAGCCAAAGGATAAGTGATATTTTCCACATCTAAGGACACTTCATGATGACTCATCACGAAAAAGAAAACGCAGAGGGCTCTCGGGACGCCAGTGGACGTGCCCTCAGCCTGCGGGTTTCCCCGACTTGAGAAGGGACGGTGATCACGAGTGCTGGGCGAAAGTGAGAGGGGTACATAAACCCGGATCACTTTCAGGATGATGCCCAGGTGGCTCGCTGCGGATTTCTAACCAACCCTCCCTCTACTCGCACAAGTAAATACAAAACAATACTGTTGTCTACTGCAAGAACCTTCTAGAAAGACAATGAGATGTCAATTGCAAAACAGTCACGCAGCGTCAGAGGAGACATGCGTGCTTGTTCTAGACCACTGTGACTAGGTCCACGTCGACCACCCAATGGGTTCATTAACCATTTCTGAACTCTGCTCCTATAGCCTCTTATAATTCACACTCAATAGCTATTTATCACAGTAAGACTACATATGGGTTGGATGTAAACGGCACAGAGAAATGATTCCTGACAGGGAGCACAGCTGCAGTAATGAATGGCCTGTCCCCCCCCCCCCCCCGCCCCCCCAGTCCAGGGAAAGTATATAGGCGTAAATCCGAGCTTCTTTTCATACTGCAGTTGTGCTCTCTCCGGGAACGCTTTGTTTACACACGCCGGCGTGAGAAAACCACGGGGGGTGTGAGGCATCGGGCGAATCACCGAAGTCGGTGCTGAATGGCGCCCCCCGGTGAGACCACACGCCGGCTGCGAACCGGCGATAAAATTAGTTTTCGGAGACTGCCTGGCGAGACTGCAGCGGGCACCGAGACTGCGAACGCGCCGGTCTGTGCGAAAGAGCTTTTCAATCTGAGACCCAGGAAGAGGTAAACGCACAGGGCCGGGTTACGCACTAAAACGCACACAGCCGGGTTACGCACTGAAACGCACACAGCCGGGTTACGCACTGCAACGCACAGGGCCGGGTTACGCACTTAAACGGCGATGCCAGATTTTGGCATGACAGCACCGTCGCTGCGCCAAAAAGACATGACATCAGAAACACACTTCCCCTCCGCCGAGGGGCCGATTTCACGCCTGCGTCTTCCTGACATGGTGTAGGCGTACGCTCCAGCAACCAGCACCGGCTATTCTCAGGCTGCTGTGGTGCATTTTGGGACGAGATCAGAATCATAGAAGGAACTAGAGACATGTTTTTTTTCGGATGCTCTATGTAGGTCACAGGTAGCGACTCTGAGGTCACCGCGTCCTTGCTCCTGCCTCACCCTCCCCCACCCCCATCATGCCCGAGTGGCTTAGTAGAAGCGACCGGCTGCTCCCAGCGGGACGAGATTTCAGTTGTGCGGGGGGGTGGGGGGGTGTATGTATGTCTGTTTGTTTCTCTGTGTGTCTTGAAGGGAGGTTCTAAGGACTGTGCTGAAATACCTGATATACTGAAGGACACTTTCATCACTCCCTTTTACAAATGCTCAGCGGAAAAGGAGACCCCGAGCAGCTCAAGGTCACTGTCCTCCATCCCCTCCGCCCCCATGCCGCTAGCTGCCTCAGGCAAAAATACAGGATTACCAATCCATTACAGCAAAACTGAGAATCAGCTCCTCTCCATCACATGACATGTCACATGACATGTCACATGATACCAGGCTGGCCAATCGGTATTAAAGGCCAGAAATGACTTACACCCATTTGTTGTAAGCAGACATAAGGAGTGTGGCTGTCCATCTGTATTGGCTAATCACCTTCCTCTTAATTAGTACGAGGTAGGAACTGGGCAGATCTGCACTTTGGACAGGGGCTGAAGGAAGCAGGAAGGCTGGACCAGGTGGATCACAATCTTCTACATCTGTCAACCTACACCTGGCGGGTCGCGACCTGTCAAGGCATCCGGACACATTTCCACACAGGCGCCGACTGGAAAGCAGCGTCTGCTCTTCGCAGAAAGGTCCTCAGCCCTGCAGATACTCATCAGCACCAACTCAAGAAAGACGGTAAAAATCAATGCAATACTGATTGCTCCGGGTAACAGCAAGACAAAGGGCGCATTGTGGAGGTTTCCCACATGGGAGCGTGATGCCGTCTCAGACAGAAAACAGGTGTCAAGCAGCACCCGGATGTGACCTAAAAGAGACCAAACCCCTATGAATAACACTGCTCAGAGTGCATCAGTGTTTCGGAAAATGTACTACTGGGTTTTCAAAGGTAGTTCATAGCAATTATGCCCCACTAAACTGAAACTAGGTTAGTCTGCAGGTGACAAACACATTTCCTCCTTTAGAGGCAAGTGCTACATTTTTTCTTAAGAAGTGATAAATACAAAAATCAATCCTTTGGTTCCGTCTTGGTATTTTTAATTGATATTTGATCTTTCTGCTGCGGTAATGATGAATTGCGCTGGGATTCAAACAGTTTAATTTAACGTTCTATAAACACCAAGGGAGATGTTTCCTCCCTCCGTGCCTTTCATCTGAAGATCTGAGGTTACTTATAATCGGCCCCGAGCTCTCTGGGTCCACGGAGCGATCTATGCAGACTGAGATCCATCACCCTGGAAAGGCGGCAGGTCGTGGACGACTCTTCTGCTGAGTGCACAGGCAGCTCCACTTTTACAAGGGCATGATGGGGGTGTCATTCAGCTTCCTGCTTGACCCAGCTTGGCGGGGGCAACACTCTCTAAGTCTCCTAATGGGCATATGGGTGCTCAGAATCTCCCTGGCATCGAGAGGAGCTGGTTGACAGAAGAAGTGCAACTTTACGGCAAATCCCACCAAAAAAAAAAGTTAGTTTTGTTCCATTCCAGGCTTTTTCTCAGACATCCAAAGTAAACAGTGTATTATGTCAGCCGTACCTCTAGGTTTCTGGGCAAAGTCACCGGCTTAAGTCAACAAGTGACATTTGCTTCCCCAATTTGTGCCAGAAGTGCGCAGGGAAGAGAGCTTATGTGCTGTTCGAGTCGTCGCGTTGCTCTGATATTGATTACTGCTCCCCTCAAATGAATCCGTGCTCTGCCCTCTGACAACTGGGAAAATAACATTTCCGCTTGCCAGTGTTTACAATGAGAAACACAACCACTACCAGCATACTACCACAGAAAAGCGTGAAAGTTTGTTAATATTCATACAGCAGGAAGTCACCGACAAAGAAGGACTACAGCATACTACCAAGGAAATGTGTGAAAGTGTTTGTTAAGATTCATACAGTCGGACACACAGGGAATAAAACATGGACTGATTGGGTTGCGGGGTTTTTTTTTCTGGACAAACTCAAAATTCATCTAGCAGGCAACGGGTAGAAGACTGGACCTGGTTCCTTACAGAGGGGAAAGGCTGGTTTTCTGCTGGAACACTGGGGGTTTTTCATTTATGATCAAATGTGAGTCTACCAGATTCAGCACCGGGGAGGGACTTTGGAGAAATGTGGTGGGTCGGGGTGGGGGCGATGCGGGGGCTGTGTGACTGACTTGGGTGGGGAAATCGGGTGGGCAGGAATGCTGTGCTGTTTACATGCCCCTATTCCTTGTTTATTCGACTGCTATAAATTTTTTATTACTAGCCTGAGTAAACCTGCCCAGACCGGCATGCCATCCATCCAGTTCTACACCAGCACTCGCCGCAGATGGCTCAATTCATTCATCCATCTTCTTAGTCTTTTTCTCTAAAATCTCCCATATTTTCGGTTGCCGTGTTTCCCCACTGTGCTCCATTTGCCCTGTCCCTGTAATCCTGACACAGCCTCCTCGGTCCACAAATTCCCCATTTCCTGTGTCACGTGGCTCCGCTCTCTGAAATGGGCATGAATCTCTGAAATGGGCATGAATCTCTGAAATGGGCATGAATCTCTGAAATGGGCATGAATCTCTGAAATGGGCATGAATCTCTGAAATGGGCATGAATCTCTGAAATGGGCATGAATCTCTGAAATGGGCATGAATCTCTGAAATGGGCATGAATTTCACTCATGTTTTACCCAGAGATAAAGTGTGATTAAAACCTAAAGCTTCACCCTCCGGCAGAATGTCAGTGGGAAAAAAAAACAGCTACGGGTCACATCCTACGGACCACGATGGTGTGTGTGTGTGTGTGTGTGTGTGTGTGTGGGCGCGCGTGTGCAATTTTAAGGAAACGGGAGCCAGGCTTTCTGAATCAGTATGCCATGTGTCAGGGTGATGAATCAAGAGAGCGCTGTAGGGCCAGCCAAGCTGAGTTCCAGCCAGTGCCCCCCTCCCCTTCAAAAATAAACACATCAGATCAAATACTAAAAAATAAAATAAAAGGAGAAAACGCCTTTTCCTGCCATGACCCATCCAACCTCACAAGACCAAGGCTTCCGTCTCCACTCTCCCCCCTCCCCCCGCGCCCCCGACTCTCAACAAGGTTTTATTTATAGAAAACGTGCAAAGCCTGATTCACTGACACGGAGGCCGTGAAGGTGATTTTTTAAACCCCCTTCCTGTCTGGCGAGGTGGAGGGCAAGCGAGGAACCGAGCTGTGTCTCATTACCCCGGTGTCACTTAGTGTCACTTAGTGTGCAGGCATGGTGGGCTTTTAACCCCTCGCGTGCCGGTGCCACGTTCCGTCGCCCTTCACGGTGGTCACTCCCGAAGCAGAACTTCGGGGGTGAAGAACGAGAGCGGAAAGTGTGAAGCAGGAGTGCGGAGAAGGATGGGCGTTACTGCATTAAACGCTCAGCAGATGGCCTCATCGGGACGTCAGGCCATGGGGGTCGAGCCATTTCCCCAAAAGGAAACACAGAAGCGGTTAAAAGAAAATGTGGGAGAAGAAGGAGATGATGTCATTACTGCAGAGAGCCGGTCTGCAGGGCTGAGTGCAGAGGGACCGAGATCACAGAGCCGGTCTGCAGGGCCGAGTGCAGAGGGATCGAGATCACAGAGCCGGTCTGCAGGGCCGAGTGCAGAGGGATCGAGATCACAGAGCCGGTCTGCAGGGCCGAGTGCAGAGGGACCGAGATCACAGAGCCGGTCTGCAGGGCCGAGTGCAGAGGGATTGAGGTCACAGAGCCGGTCTGCAGGGCCGAGTGCAGAGGGGCCGAAATCACAGAGCCGGTCTGCAGGGCCGAGGGCAGAGGGACCGAGATCACAGAGCCCCGGACTAGACTGCACTCTCTCTCTCTCCTCCACACACACACACAGACACACACACACATTTGTGTTCATATCTTTGTGGGGGCCGTCCATTAATTTCTCTGGGGAAAACTCTAATCCCAACATGACAACCTTACCCTACCCAGCCCTAACCTTAACCATAAGTAACCAACCAAAATATAACACTTTCGACATTTTTAGTTTTTGACTGCATTCACAGATTTTTATGAAATTGAGGTTATCCAAAAGGGGACCTGGTAGAAGTATCCCCAAAAGTAAGGACGTTACAGGTTTTACCGCACTTTGGGGACAAAAAGTGTCTCACTCACACACACACACACACATTGCATGATAGAAATCCAGATGAAATTCTCCTGTTGATATCTTGGGTACAATTGTAGCTAAGAAGCTACATAAGATTTATATAATGCTTTCGGCTTGTGTCCCCAGTAAGCTGCAGGGCCATGTGAGGATGCAGCTGGCTGTGGGGGGGGGACAGGTCTCCGCTCTGGGTGACTCCTCCCTCTCCACGGCAGGCGGACTGTAAATGTCCTCCGACTGAGAGTCTGTCACCTACTCGTCATGTTCTCTCCCACTCCAGCTAAGCTCTCACAGATTCTGAAAACGTCTCACTGGGGTCATGAGCTCTTCCTCTGAAGTCCAAGTCCACCTACGTCTTTGTCTTGAAGTTTCCCTTGCAGGAATTCTCTAGGACTCCTCAGTCTTCTGTGTTGCCTGCCTCTCCTTCCGCCTCGAGCCACCACCTCTGTTTTATTAATGCACCTCTAGCCTGGATGTGTGTTTTATCTAGATTAATGCATTTTGATCTGACTGTATGTCCAGAGGGACAGCATAGCTTGGCTACCAAGTTAAATCTGTTGTATCTCTTTTATTTTATCCCAAAGCAACATTCTGTGGGTCCAGAAAAAATCAGAACAAGCAAAGGCACAGAATTATCCTGAAAAGTGTGTATTTTTTACATAATGTCAGTTTGGGGGCCAAGGTGGAACTCACTAGGAAGAAGCTCTTTGACAACCATCTACTTTCAAGAGCCGACCCTTCTGTACACAGGGTCTGAACAAGGAAGTGTGAAAGAACATCGAAAGAGAAGATGACAAAAGGAAACGTAGGACAGACCTGGATGCTTCTGTTTCGGAAGCAATTTCTTGCGCAGGAAATTCGGGAAGCATTCCCAACACCTGATGAGTATGGAGAGTATCCCAGTGAGTTTCCAGTAAGGCAGATGCAGAAAAGATTCAAGGAATGGAAACACAGAAAAGGCAACATTTGTTTTTCCAAGTTACAAGACATATACATTATATGCTAAGACAAACACTACACTTGACAAAGGCGTAATCTGCTTCACCGGCCTTGTCTGCATGCTGCGATGCGACAGCGCAGGTACAGACGCCTAGGTACAGACGCTTAGGTACAGACGCCCCTCTGTTTCTGACCAGACACTTTCTGAGCCGAGCAGCAGAATCCCACGATCCGTCTTGCGCTCCGTCGTTCCCTGCGGCTCCCGCGGAGATCTGAGCCGCGCCATCGGCTCGTGTGACATGTCACGCGTTCAGACACACGCCTCGCATGGCAAACCGACTGTCAGGCGTGGAACGAGGGAGCCTGCGGAGCTGCGTCGTGTGCAGTACCACAGTACAGCTCCAGTTTGGCTGAGGGGAGACAACACTACCCCCCCCCCCCATCCCAGAGGCATACATAGAAACACACAAACACACACACACACCAGCCAAACAAAAAACGCCAGTCGCACTGTCGGATGTTGGATGTCGTTCTTGCACAGTCCCGGTTCTGGTCCTGGGCCAGAAAAATCACTAAATAAAGGCCAGCCAGCATTTTACGGTCAGGACCGGCCTTCAGTCCGACCGTGGCGTGCGGCGGGGCGCGAGGACCGTGCCCTTTGAGCCGGCCAGCTAGCAGGTGACACCCAGCACCTCGCACTGGTCCATCTGCATCACTTTGGCAGACACACGTCACAAAGGCCCAGGGGAAAAGGGGGGACAGAAAGACAGGGGTGGGGGATTTAAACAGGCAGCGCGCATTCTGAAACACACAGTCCATCAGTAAGAGCTTAACTGAAGCTTTCAAAGAGACCTGCAGTTTCTCCCCTATCATACGGCTCAGTGCTTTACTGGAGCACTTCAGTTCACTGATGGGTACATCGGCAGGGTCCCTGCTGGTACCGAACTGGTCCTTATGGTCCTTAACCACTACACTACCCGCTGACCACTGTTTATGCAGGTCAGTGTCACCTGCCCTGGATAGGCTGCCAGCCAATCACAGAGCACACACACTCACACACACACACACACATTTCTATTCATATCTTTGTGGGGACAGTCCATTCATTTCTAACAGAAAAACCCTAATCCTGAGTATGACAACCTTAACCCCTACCCATCTCTAACCCTAACCCTAACCCCCACCCATCCCTAACCTCAACCATATATAGCCAAACAAAACACAAGCGTTTCGCCATTTTTAGTTTTTTGATTGCAGTCACAGATTTTTTGAAAATTGAGCTGAGGGACGTTTGGTCCCCACAAAGTAATATATACAAACATCCACCCCCCCCTACACACACACAATTTGAGTGATTTATAGTTACAATAAAAGTATGTCTTAGGACTGCAGGACGAAGCCCTCGAACCCGGGGCGATGCAGCCAGAGACCACGAGATAACGAAGCTAAGCTATGCTAAGGCTTAGGACGGGAGCGGATTTTAATCCGGCCCCCCGTGTCACTCAGGCGGGGGGGTAAACATTGGCACAGAGGGAGCATTTTCACAGCGGCTGAGCAGCTTCAAGGCCCCCGGCGTGGCTGAAGCTGAAATGAAACAAAGAATAGTGGGAGAAACGGGGGGGGGGGGGTGTTTGGTTGTGGAGGCTGCTTAGGTGTGATGTTTGCCGCGGTGCCCCCCTTCCCAAAAAAAAAAAATCATGTTCCTTGGCTACTTGTCACAAAAAAGGGCCAGTTAGGCACCAGCCCCGCAGGTGTACAAGACCATCTCCATGGCAACAGCAGCAGGTGTAAACTAAAAAAAATAAATTAAATAAAAACAGAATATTCTTATCGCGGCGAGATGAAGACCCCGTCCGCACAGCTGCCAACGACCCCGAGCCCCCCCCCTGATTTTTACCTGAGCCGCCCGCGTGCAGAGCCCAAATTATTCATCAAGGTCATTTATACCGCCTCCCGCCCCAGCTGGCAGAGAAACATCCGCTCTTTTCTTCCCCGAAATGGGAGGTGTGAGAAGCCACCGGGCAGAGCGGGCCGGAGCCGCCAGGGACAGGAAAACAGGCGCCCAGAGCCAGCGCCTCCGAAAACCACAGAGGGACTGGTCTGATTCCTCTTAACAGTGACCAAAGAAAATAATCATTCAACATCTGGAATTATAAATATTTGAGAAACTTTAGCAAATAAACCTGTTACAGGCAACTTATGATTAGCTTTAGATAAAAAATATAGTAACAATAATAACGCTTCACTAAGATGTGTAAGGAGAGGCACGTTCAGCCCCCCCCAGACAACCGGCTGGCTATAACTCACCATGCACCTCTGGTTAACCCCGTTTAACCTGGTTATGCAGAAGTGCCCATTATTAACCTGATTTAATTGGGCCATCCTGGCTGATTACCTGGGAAACACTGTGGAGGTTATTGGCTAAATGGCCGCAATCTTTACCCTGAGTGCCGCCCCAAACTCGCCAGTCCAGGTGGACGGGGGTAAAACACGAAGAGTAACAAAGGAGGGTTAGGGGCGGGGGGCTGAATGTCTGCGGACCTTTCCTCCTCCTCTGAACCTGGGGGGGACCGTGCTCCGAAGCAGCCACTCCCACGCAGGTGATGCACTAAGCTCGCTCTGGTCACATCCTGCAGAGGATCTGAAATCCGTCACATGGGGGGGCAACAGAGAACCGAGACACAGGCTCTCAGATGGGGGGTCACAGGTCGCCAAAGCTGTACCTCGGATACAGAGACGGCTTCCCGGCCGCGTGACCCGCCCCCCCCCCCCCCCCCATCACTGCTGACCTACTTAGCGGTCAGGTGACAGTCCCTGGGAGGGTGACGCTCGTCCACACACCTGCCGAGAACGGCCCCGCTTCCCCCTCCCGCGATCACCTGCTAACGCTGTGCTGGTCACTGCCCCCCGGTACCCTAACACTTTCTGGGATGGGGGAAGCACAAAAAACAGCCCCGGCGACCCCATGTCATCGTGGTGGGGGGGTCGCGACTCTACATTATTCAAGGGAGGAAACGAAATTCTCAAGCTGAGCATGAAAAGCCCACCTGGAATGAAGAGGAGGAGGAGGAAGAAGGAGGAGGAAGACGACACAAAGTGGCCCGAAGTGAGCAGAGGGTGGACGATAACCTTCTCTGCCGTCACCGCAACGCCGGCACGCCCGGGCTCCATCTCGCGAACCCAGGACAGCGTGGCGACCTCTGCAGTGAGGAGCCAATAACCGAAGGACCCCCCTCCCCCCTGGTCCCACAGCCCCCTACCTTGGGTCAGCGTGCCGGTGAGCAGGCGGTAGACATAGCGCCCCACTCTGCTGATGCGCGTGCGGCAGCGCTTTCTGCACTGGCTCATAGCGCTCGCGGCGGCGGGTTTGCGGGAGGGGGGAAGCGATCTCCGGCGTGCGACGGCTCCGGATCCTCCTGCCGCTGTGCTGCTCCCGTGCTGCGCTCACACACACGCACGCACACACAGGAACACGCGCGCAGAAGCATGCGCCGCACACGCACATACACACGCGGCTCGCGCCCGCCCTTCTCCCGCTCGGCTCCACCTGTGGGGCGTTCCGCTCGACGGAGAGAGGCGGTGCTCCGCCCCCCCCCCCCCCCCACAAGTGACGTACGGCCCCCACCCCCACAACGTACACCCTGGAGGAGAACTGTCATCACACATCCTCAGAGTGAAAAAATCTTAATAAAAAAATGTTAAACTCCAGACTGAAGCACCATAACGATCATGCTAACCGTGAAATACTTTTATTTCTCATACTTCCTAAAACGATATTTTTTTTTTTACATGGGACAGACCGAGGGCTGAGGAGGCACTTAAAAGGAGCAGAAGATGCCAGCGAGTCGCGCGAGTGCTCCTCCACCTCCTGCTCCCCCACCTCCTGCTCCTCCACCTCCTGCTCCTCCACCTCCTGCTCCCCCACCAGCGATGCAGGGAGGCCAGAGAGCCGTCGCCCTGCACGTTTAGAACTGCAAAGAGAGAGAGAGAATCAGAGAAGCTGGCAGAGCACTGAGGCTCCACTTCCCGCCCAACAGGGTGGTGCCCGGGTTTCAGTGAGGTCACGGTGGGGTCACCGTTGGGTCGCGTCGGAGTCAGGATTGTACCAGGAGCAGTGGAATCCTGCCAGGGTGAAGCCAAGGTGACTTGTTATGCTCTCTCTCAATGACACGTGCTGTGAGACTAACTCAACCAATGCCCTCCCTACCCAGAATGCTCTAGTTCAGTAGCGGGTACAACAGAAAGCATTTCCCAAGTCCCGCCCCTCTGGTGAGGCTGACCCCGCATGACCTTGCAAGGACGCCTGGAGCAGATGCATCCTCCTTCATCTGTTCTCCTTCCCGATCTCCCTCCTTCCCTCTCTCGTGTCTGTTCTCCTTCCCTCTCTCGTGTCTGTTCTCGCCCCGATTTTTTTCCGAAGCCAGATTTCACTTTCATATCGCCTGGGCTGCTGTGAATTAGAGGTGATTACAGTCGCCCCGGCAACCGCGGACTCGGCGCTGCGTGCCCAGCCAATCCCCGGCTGGCTGCAAAGCCCAGTATCATTAAGGGCAGCCTGACGCCGCGGCTCCAGAGGACAATCCGACGGCACGATTCCGGAGGGGCACAGCGGCGGACATCTGAAGGTGCCGGCGGAGACATATCCAAAGGCTGCAATCCAGCCGGAACCACCCGTCTGAAGGCTGTGCGCTGCCCTCCCACAATCCACAGGGACGTTCATTTGGTGGATTTCTTACTCAAAATACCCCCAGGGGTTCTATGACGATGCATGTAGAGGTATTGTACATTGGCCTCGCCCTCACTAGATGAGCAGTGACTGAAAATGGGTGGATAGATTGATGGATGGATGGATGGATGGATGGAGGAAAGGATGGTTTGATTTTTCAGATCAAATCTTGAGGCTCACAGAGACCCGTTACATTGAGTCTCTCAGCTGATTTTTGCTATTTTTTATTAAACTCATCCATTAACCCATAGCCTTCCTACACACTCTGTCTACTACTACAGGAGCTCTCACACATGCTGACTATTACAAATATTTCCATATCTATTTATTCCTAACAGTATTTGCCATAAAATGAAGCACAGATACTCCAGTTTCCCCCCACAGTCCAAAGACATGCTGAGGCTAATCGGAGTTACTAACTTGCCCTTAGGTGTGTGTGTGCGTGAGTGCATGGTGTGTGAGTGTGCCCTGCGATGGGCTGGCCCCCCGTCCAGGGTTGTTCCCTGCCTCGTGCCCATAGCTTCCGGGATAGGCTCCGGACCCCCCACGACCCAGTAGGACAAGCGGGTTGGAAAATGGATGGATGGATGGATGGATGGATAGATGGAAGAAGCACAGATTAAGAAAATTTGACATGATTACAAAATTCACAAACATCTTGTTTTGGGGATAATAGACCTGGATCACAGTGAACTCCAGAAGAAACCCCAGACTTCAACCCAACAAGATTTTTTGGTATGAACTGAAATATATCCCATCACCGCGACCACCTTCAAATGTTAGAGGATTTTAAAGGACTTGGACGGAATACTAACAGGCTTCTACCCGGAAATATAGTGCATAAATCACATGTAAATATTAATTAAGGCAAAACAGGGGCCAACGCACTGGTAAAATCCATCTGTATCTACACCTGTGACTTGACTCTTGGTAGGATAATCTATATGCGGTCATATAGATGAGTCAAACTAGGACTAGGACCACCAGCAGGGGGAGCCATCTGTTGTGTGGGTATAGCAGCAGGACATGTGGCTGTGCACTTGGGCATGAACAGTGCCAGCCAGACTGGGCTCAGTGTCAGTGCACTGTACATTATGCGTGCGCCGGTAAGGTCATGGACTCAAATCCCAGAAAGGACATGGCTGCTGTACCACGCTGATGAAATGCGACCTGAAAATATGCTAAAAACAGGAGGCAAACGACTAAACCTGCAACGATTCCCTCTCCAAAAGACGTCTAAACAATTAATAAACATCCAGTAAAATAAATACCAGACTAGCAGAATATTCACTTATTCATTTTTCCGTTTCACCTACGACTCCTCATTTGAACATTCTGCACGTGGTCCTTCTTGATCGAAATGCTACTGTACGAAACGCTACAGTGCTATCACCCCGCACGCCGCTTTTCAGAAACTCGCTGTCACTCCGGGCGATGATGTCACCACCAAATCGTGCGGTGGCGCACGAGTTGCCACGGTTACGGGACCTCTGGCTAAGACACAGCTGGGCTGCCTCGACGTCAGAACATTTCTCTGGGGGTAAGATAAACAGAACACTACTAATTACAAAGGTATTACCGCAGGACAGTACCGACTTACTGGGGCTTAACACAGCGCAGATACGATCGGCACAGGAGTTGTGAGGATCTAAGACTAATAGGGGAATATAAATTAAACATTTGTTTCAAAAAATACAACAATGGTGTGATTGGGGCTTATTGGCACAAAAATGGTGCAATAAAAGAAACTGGGAAGCTGGTGTGAAGATGGCACATAATGCAAGAACCGGCAGGGGGCTGTGAAATTATTTGTACAGCACTAACCTCCAGTCCCCACGGGCAGTGTGTGTCTGTGTGTTATGTATACAGTACGTTGTGGGGACCAAATGCCCCTGTTATTTTGACATTGTGGGGACCATGTTTTTAGTCCCCCTAAGGGGAAAGTCAATTTTATCACAATGCGTGACTGCAATCAAAAATCTAAAAATACCTCTCGTGCTTTGTTTGGTTACCTATGGTTAAGGTTAGGATTGGGTAGGGGTTAAAGTCCTCATGTTGGGATTAGGGTTTTCCCTATAGAAAGTAATGGACAGTCCCCACAAAAATATGAACACAAATGTGCGTGTGTGGCATTCTGTCATCATTCCGAGGAACACGCCGTAACTGGGTCTGTACTGCCCAGTCAAACTGAAGCATACAGAGTCAGCAAGAAACAATTAATGATTTATATTTAAAGATAAACAAGTCTGCCCCTACTGCTTAAATCCGTGATAATGTACTGTGTCAGGTGTTTAAACCTGTTTTACTGTAATCCCATGACAAGTGGGTATACATTCATTCTGTAATACCCTGTGTCAGATTTAAAGCTCCATTTTAATTGTTACACCAGAGAGGAGATTTAAACTTCCGTTCTGTCATAATCCTGCAGCAAGTATTAATACCGCAATCCTACCGTAACCTGTAACCCACAGCAGGTGTCTGAGATCAGTCGATGCCCGATAAGTAGGTAAACACCGTGAACACAGCATAATTAGCCGCATTGACCCTTACAGGTTTCGGTGATTGCACTTACCCATGGATCAATGCCTGATGACGAGGGGAGACAGGGAAAACTGATAAGGGAACCTGCAGTGAGACACAATAAGATACGGCAGGTCACATGACTAGTGACCAGAAGGTTCCACCCAAATGGAATACAGCTTGTTGCTAAACCGTTACGTAAGACACAAGCATCCCAGAGGGACACAGACTGTCTGGCCCATGCAGACACTCTAGGGTGAGCAATTGCATCACAAAGCATGTACCTGCCTGAGTCTTCTAGCTTGGGCTATGGCAATGACTCCGCTCACAGTTCGACTACAATCACAACGTCTGTAGATCAGTAAAGCAAAGGTGCTGTCCCAGACTGAAATATGCCGCTCCAGGGCTCAAAACTGCCTCAAAAAATCGGCCACAACATGATAAGAAAATAGCCGGCTGGCTCCGTCAGTCTTCTGCGGGATTGCGCGCTTATCCGTTACTGAGACGCTGCTGCCATCTAACGCATAAAAGCAGCCACTGCAACCCGGCGTCCCCGAAAAAAAAAGCGCACGAAAAGACGGAGATTATACAAGAAATTGCAAGTCTTTTCGGCGAATCGCTCCTTATTGTTTGGTCAACTAAACAATTGCTCCACTTCCGACATATACCCTTAGACATTGTCTCATCGATGTGGTGCTCACTTTATGCTTTATAAAATTGTATTAAAAGTATTTTCATTTCTTAGGTACTTTAAATTATAAATGACCTCATGTGTATGTGCATTGCTTTGCGTCTGGTAAAAACAAGCATAAATGTAAACGAATGTAATATTTGTCATGCTGACTCAGAGATGTCTGTATATCACACCAACAGGTGGATAATAACAGTGTATATCGGCCGTGAACGAAGAATCACTGAAGGAATCGTTGCGATCACGAATATTCGTTCACAAAAAGTACTGTTTACAAACGACAGCTGGCTAATGAGCGGCTCCGTACGTCGGGGCCCCTTCACATTCTTCTGGTCGCGCCATTTCTTTCAATGATAAACCCACAGGGGTGTGTCTGTAGCTACTGTGAGGCAGGCAATACGGTTTATGTGTTAAGCACGAATGTGACTCGTGTCCTGTCTCCATTTCTGCCGGCGTTTTACATGTAATTTCATTGACTTTCTTGACACTTTTATTCATTGCGGAGCGCACGGAATTGTGCGCGAAAATGGAAATTGTCCGTGCAGGGCATCAGCGCCTCCTGTCAGGCAATCGGGGTCCCACAGGGTCCGGCACGTTTTTATTAATCTGTCAGATCCTGCACATCATCAAGTACCCTCTACGTCTGTGGCTATAACACAGGGAAATTGGAGTTTTGGAGCTTAAATAACAAGTGCAGAATCTGACTTCAGTCTTCCGTCTGTTTATTTTCGGTCTATGTTGTGTTTGCCAGCATATAGACTAGAGGCGAACAATGTAAACACAGCAGATATCTACATATTTTCTGCTCGAAGGTTCTGAAAATTTACATTTTAAACGGAAATGTATGATGTATGATAATTATTTTCTGAGCCTGAAACGACACTACTGTTCAAATGTACAGTGTACCACACTAAAATAAAATACAGCTTAAGAATTGGGTATTTGTTGCACGGTCGTTGTGTATGCGAGTTTTCGCTGCAACTCCGTAATTAGATTACTAATCAGAGGACTGATTGGCTGAAGAGTCCTGACGCCTGGGTTTGAACAGCTGACCTACAGGTTATCCCAGAATCCTGCATACACACTGGCCCTGTGCGGATGCGACTGGCCACGCCTGCGCCGAAGTATCTTCACACAACTGTTACACGTATTTTGGACAGCAGGGGGCGCGCGTCCATTCCGATTAATTTGGCCTTTGGTAACCGTTGTGTCGGAAAGTGATTGCTCCTCCCTGCCATGAACGTTGTATCGTTACTGTTAATTAAGCGTGATATGGCTCATTTTTGTAGTTAATAAATAATTTGGTTATTACATTCCACCGTCTTCAACTATGCCTCATGAATGTAATTTTGGATAAAGGGGATTACTGTTGAATATCTCTACCCGAAAATGACCCTAAAAGTTGAAATACGAACAATATTCTCCGTAATGTGCTTCATGAAATTTTAAAATCCATCAAAAGGTTTGACTACATTACGCAGAGTACATAATGAACGCCAACGGAAGCAGCCATTTTGACCCAGTAGGTGGCACTGTTGAACCACCGCGTGGAATCGTTTTCGGCCGGCCTCCCTGAAGTAGAATACTTCTCGGCGTTTAATGTGCTCATTACACAGTTCACTTGCTATTGCTCTATATCTTTTAATGATACGACCGCAGTGGGTGCTTCCTCCTGGCAATACAGGCTAACGGCGCGCTAATGTGCACCTGCCGCAAATCTTATGACGGCCTAAACAAGCGGAGGCACCGGCGCTGCGGTCATTCAGCTGAGGCTCAGGTTTCAATGGGGTCGTGCTCCACCCACAACCCTTTTAATTTCACACTCATAACTGCTCTGAGTTATGACTGCAAAGCGCACCAGAGTGACCTCACCCACGACCATTATTCCAGGCTCTATTTTACACTGATAAAGACAGCTGCTGCTCTTATTGTCTTTATCGTGTTGTGTCTGTTTGTTTTTCCTCCCCCCCCCCCCCCTTTCACTGAACTGAGAGAAACCATTAGCCACCAGAGGTGTCTTTGAGTGGAAGAGATGCACCACTGGTGATGACTGCCATTCTTACCGCTTGGGCTACAGTCTCTCGCATAAACACCACCCGCCCACCCGCCATGCTAACATAAAGGCGTGGTTCGCTCCATTCACCGGCATGGAAAATGCTGCACCCCAGAGCACCAATCCATAATCCACTTGAGCCCCGTATTCACAAAGCATATATAGTGAGGTATATGTGAGCAGTGATCAATGGCGGACATCTAGCTATCAAAAGGACCACGTCATACGTCATGTCTCACCTAAAGGCCAGCAGCCCTTTTAATCCATCAGGCAAAATTTACTGCACTCCCCCCCCCCCCAACCACCCCCACCTCTGTGGAAGGAGTTGCAGTGGGTTGTATGTAGGCATAGAGGAGCAGGGGTGGGTGTTGGGTCGGGGTCTGAGACATTCTGTACAGTAGGAGGTGGAATTAAGCCACACGTGCAGTTTTTTTTCTGTGTGTAAAAGCTGCTCCAGACGTTTTGTACCCCCCCCCACAAATTCACACTGTAGTTACTGCCATGGGCAGGCCCCCGGGTTTCCTGGCGGGCAGAGGAGCCACGCAGAATGCTGGCATTTGCCGGACTCTTCTGGCGACGCCCACTCCGGCCCTCCAGCCAATCACGGTGCTTCTTTCATGTCACACCTTCACCCGCATTAGCAGCTTACATAGTTGGAACCATGCAGCTGAATGGATCTAGCCATGTGTTGCTAACTATGGTTTTGGGAAACGCCCCTGAGAACGGGAAACCCACTACCAAGAATCTGAGGCAGTCCTGACCACGGCCGCACGCTGTGGCTGCACTTTCCTGTCCGAACATGAAGCTTTATAAACGATCAATAACTTACATAACAAGCCCCAAATACCAGTGTCTGATAAGCTCTGGGTCGACACAGGAAAGCATGTCTCTCCTATGGGACCCTGTGAGAACACAGCCAGCCAAAGCTGTACAAGGCATCCTGGGGGGGGCCCGGTCTCTCCTTCCTCCTAACGCGGGCACCCATCAAACAGGCAAGAAATACATATACATATTTTTGATCATTTTGAGCTTTTAATCAAAAGTAGTACAACATTAAACAACAGCCATACTGAGCAACTGTATTTGATCTTTCTGCAGTGATTGACATGCCAATCAAAACACTGTGACATTAAAGAGATATTATGCAGAGTGTGCGCAACTTTGACTAAATAAGTTCTCCAGCCAGCTAATTGTCATCCCTGCAGCTAGTGCTCGTGACATCATGCCTGCCAGCTGGACTACAGTTCCGGCATCCTCTCTGACTTTGGGAAGGAGCTTGGGCTCGCGTGTGTGCGGCGGGCGGGCGTGCGTGTGGTTGCCTCGGTTACGGGGGAATGACAGCGTGACAGTGTGACCTGGGTATAGATGGAGGCGTGCTGCCAGGAGTTGGGGCGGAATGGGCAGGACTCCACAGGGGGGGGGTGACACCCACGGCCCAGCTGCCGTGTTTCGGGCTGGACGGCACAGCCGGCAGGGAGAGAAGGTGTATCCCCTCGGTCGCTAAAAACTGAGGCACCCCTGCGGCTGCACATGCGCGCACAGAGGTTGGGCAGCAGGGGGCGCACTTCATCTCGGCAAAACTGAGGCACCTCCACAGATGGAGGAAAGCAGAGAAGACTTGAGAGAAGACAAGCAGAGAGATGAGAATTGAGACAATGTGGGAGACAGAGGTGTGGAAATTACACCTACAGACCAAAAGGTCAGTTAGAGATCCCCTGAATATGGACACCAAGATGGCCTTAATGTTTCCCTAACTCTACACTGCTGGCTCTTACTCCAAGACCCTCTGACGGACTGATCTCCTGCCAAGGACATATAATAAGAGACTATTGATCCCAGCGAAAGAGGCAATGTCTCCCATCGCTGATCCGTCACACAAAATCCCCAAACACCCCCACAGCCTTTCTTTGATGTTTATCTCTACCCACTCGTCCACCCGGCCCCCAGCGAGCCCTGCTTGTAAGCCCCGATCTGGGCTGCATTTCAGAGGGGCAGGCTGTTCTGTGTGGAGGAACCGGCGGCGGCCCGGTCCACATAATTCCTCGCCGTCTGAAATCCTGTGGGCTGCGGATGTTTGGATCTCCTCCATCAAGTTGGTTTGTTCAAGAAATATAAAGGCAATGATTATCCTTCGGAAGACGCACCCCAGTCCTGCAAATGCGCAGGTCCCAGGAGGATCTGCCAGTGGGATCTGCAACTGTCCCCCCATGGACAGATTTGGAAGCAATTAGACCAAGTCCAGCAGAACATGTCCTACATCGTCAGAAGCTTTTGACTCTATCAATCAGAGACTCAACAATGAGGAATGGATCTTCAGCCAGCTGAGCGTAAACACAAACCACATGTTCCTCTATGACATCACTGACTGGCATGTAATCGATGGTACACACAAAAATAAGAAAATGAACCATTATTGATACATCAGTAACACAGTACATTATTACAGCAGAGGTGCACCAAATGAACTCAAGCTGACAACAACATTACAGACAGTTTGTTCAGTATCGACAAAGTGGAGAAGGCATGTGTAATATCAGAGGTGGGGGGGGGGTGCGGGGGCTGTTTATATATCCCATGTTCTCGCCAGTCGATCACACTGATTATTGGTACGACACATAACGCCTGCTGCTTAACAGCAAATGACAAAGCGGAGAACGTGAACATTCATGTCGTCACCCTCCAGGTTCGCCCTCCGGAAGAAGCGTCTGCATCTCAATGTAAACGGGCACTCGGCAAATGTTTAAATCCATAAAAATAAAAGTTTACATTCGGCAGTGGAATGATAGTGTTTCCATGCCAACGACGAAATCACAGTGCTGAAAAGAGCTCCTTATTGCCCCTCTACATCAAGAGAACCGCCCGCACCCACCCAGCCGTGCATGGCGCATGGAGAACACGCCTTCCTGTGAGCCATGTGGAATCCCCCCCCCCCCCCCCCCCCCCAACGGAGAAGCTCAGCATGCCTCCAAGTGAGGGAGGCCTTAGAGGATTGAGAGCATGAAAAGCACACAGCACTGCGATACAAAA